>NC_088313.1:14006277-14312584 GCF_910592395.1 Lineus longissimus
GCTCCTATGGACGGTTCTTTCCTGTTCGCAGATTCTGTACAAGAGGCGGCTCAAGCACAGAAAGATTGGGACAAATTATATGCCCCCACTGCGACACAGAGGGCCAAGACCTCTCTACCTAACGCTAGAAAGATAGAGAGGCCCCAGCAGGCATCGGGTTCAATCCCGTACGCCAGGCAGGTCCTGCCTAGGCCTACCCCGCCTAGTCAGCCTGCTCCTGCTGGATCCTTCCGACGGGAAGCGGAGGGTCGCCGGACTGGAAAGAGGAAAAATACTTCCTCTAACCAGGGTGGATCCGGTCCGACTAAGCACTCCTTTCGCCCAAGGGGTGCTGGCCGGAAGAGGTGACTCCCCCCTCCTTTCTCCTCCCGGACGCAAAAAGGAGCCGACTCCGGTAGTCGGGGGCCGTCTGCAAAAATTTGCAGACATTTGGGACGATTGGTGCCCAAAGTGGTCCCCAGTCCCAAACATGTTGAGGTACGGAGTGAAACTAGATTTCAACCGTACCCCCCCCCCCCCCCCCGACTACCATATATCCAACCCCAGTTCAGCCACCGAAGGACCCAGTCAAGGCCTCTGCCCTCCAAGCAGAGGTCGCGACATTACTGGAGAAGCAAGCTATCCAGGTCCTTCAAGATCCATGCTCCCCCGGCTTTTACAGCCACGTTTTCTTGGTTCCCAAGAAAGCAGGGACATGGAGGCTGATCATAGACCTTTCCAGGTTAAACACCTTCTTGAATGTTCCTCATTTCAAGATGGAAACCACCAGGTCTATAGCAACGGCGATACAGCCCAACGATTGGGCGGTATCGATGGATTTAATGGATGCGTACTTACATGTACCGATCCATCCAGACTATCAACACTTCCTTCGATTCCATTACGAAGGAAAGACGTATCAATTCAGGGCCCTGCCGTTCGGTCTGGCATCGGCACCCCTAATTTTTACGATGATAGTCACAGCCTTCATCGCTCCCTTTCACGTGATGGGGTTCAAGCTCCATCACTACCTAGACGATTGGCTACTCCGTTGCAAATCGCGGGAACTACTACTGCAACAACTTCAGGTTCTAAAGCAAAAAGTAGTTTCCGCAGGTTGGATTATCAACGAAACAAAGTCAGAATTCATACCATCCCAAGACTTCGTTTACGTTGGAGTTCGGTTCCTTACGGCCATAGGGAAAATGCTGCCCCCCCTAGACAGGATAAAGAAAATTCTTCATCTCGTCGCAGAATTCAGAGGAAGGACTCAAGCTCCCGCAAGGCGATGCTTGAGCCTTTTGGGACTTCTGAATTCGGCAGCAGACCAAATCCCCCTTGGCCGTCTATATATGCGTCCCATCCAGATGTTTCTAATGTCTCTATGGAAACCCCACAGGGACCCATTAGACAAGTTGGTATTGATACCTCAATACCTACTCAAGAACGTCTGGAACTTCTGGGAGTCGGAGACTCGTCTCCAAAGCGGTGTAGATCTTGCTCCACCGCCCCCAGAAGTGTCCCTGTTCACAGATGCTTCCCTACTAGGGTGGGGAGCACATCTGAACAACGGGGACATGTCCATAAGAGGTCTATGGACAAGGGAGGAGACCATTCTTCCAATAAATATATTGGAAATGAAGGCTGTCCTTCTTGCCGTGAGGGCTCTTTCCCTTCGCCTGAAGAATCGGAGAGTAACCCTGTTCTCCGACAATTCTACAGTAGTAGCATATGTCAGGAGACAGGGAGGCACAAAGTCCGGCATTCTTTGCCAGCTAACTTGGGAGCTTTACCATCTTTGTGCCGACCTTGGAGTATCGATATGTGCCAGACACATACCGGGCAATCGCAACATCCTTGCCGACGCCCTGTCCCGTCAGAACAAGCTAGTTCAGACAGAGTGGACACTCCATCAGGAGATTGTAGACGACCTTTGTCGCCTTTGGCAATCTCCGAAGGTAGATCTGTTCGCCACCAGGCTGAACAATCGCCTTCCCATCTATTACTCTCCACTTCCGGACGAAGAGGCCCTGGAAGTCGACAGCCTTACAGCCTCTTGGGTCGGGCTGAACGCATATGCGTTTCCACCCCTCCCTCTCATCCAACCAGTCCTGAACAAGATCTTGACCAGCCATCCGGTGCGAATAACTCTCATCGCACCTTGCTGGCCAAATCAGGCCTGGTTCCCAGCCTTGCTGGAGCTCCTGATAGATCACCCCAGGAGTCTTCCTACTTGGAAGCACCTCCTGTGGCACCCCCTGGGGAGATGCTACCACCAGAACCCTGGATTTTTCAAGTTTCACGCCTGGAACTTATCCAGTTGCATCTCCACCAGAGAGGCTTTTCGGACATCGCTGTCAAGCGCATGTCCGCACCTCAAAGGGGGTCTACCCTTGATGTGTATCAAGGAAAGTGGTCTACCTTCACTTCCTGGTGCAGGGAGAACGGAGTTAATCCGATCTCTCCCTCTATATACAGATTAGTTGATTTCCTTATTGAATTATTCACGGAAAGACAACTATCTGTCACGGCTATAAAAGGGTACAAGTCCGCCATCGCTTCTACCCTCCGTGTTTTAAGCACCTGGGATCTTCGTTGGGAGGACCAAATAACCCCTCTTTTCAGAGGAATGTTATTAGAGCGTCCTAGACCGGTTCACAACACCCCTAAATGGGACCTTTCTGTTGTCCTTAAGGTGCTCATGAGGCATCCTTTTGAACCCATGTCTATTTCATCCATGAAATATCTGACACTCAAAACGGTCTTTCTAGTAGCCTTGGCTATCGCCCAACGGAGATCAGAGCTCCATGCACTTTCTTTTAAGAAGCTGGCTTTTAGAGAGGGGGGGGGGGTTATCCTGGCTTTTATACCAGGATTTCTGGCGAAGAACCAGGGACCGGCCGCCTCTCGGCCCCCGGTTACTATTCCCTCTCTGTCAGGAACGATCTCTTATGATCTTCCTGACAGAACTTTATGTCCCGTCAGGGCCCTAAAGTTCTACATAAATAGGACAAAACCTCCCGGTATCCGCCAGGGGAGAGAGCGTTTGTTTTTGTCCTATAAGAAGGGAAATAAACGAGAGATAGCGGCCGCCACTATTTCAAGGTGGATTGTGGAGACTATTCGTCTTTCCTACAACACCTTGAAGACTTCCTCTGATCTTCGTGCGCTAGCTAACATCTCAGCGCACGAAGTTAGAGCACTAGCCACCTCCTGGACTAACTACCGAGGAGTTGCTCTTCAAGAAGTCGTTTCCGCTGCATGTTGGAGTAATCACTCCACATTCTCTCGTTTCTACCTACGAGACGTTTCTTCCCTCGTAGATGGCATGCACACAATCGGCCCGATTGTGTCTGCGGGGCATGTTGTTTGATCCTGGCTAGATCAAAAAAGGGGGGGAAGCCCGATTGAAGAGTCAAACGCGCATCTTGCGCCATTTTTGATATGCCCTATCTTCAACATCCAGGCAACCCCTAGTAGACTAGAAAGGACGCAATTTCTTATTGTTGTTTAGCAATAATTCATTCTACACCCTTCAACATGCCTTACTTGCTCTAAGCTCTGTTGCCGGAAAGAAGATGGTTTTATTACGCAATTCTAGCGCTTTCCGGAGAATGGGTCTATTACTCTCTATAATATGATTGTAATACCGAGATCAAAATACCGGTCCTCCGGTTCTCCCCATTTCTTTCCCCTGGCGGTCCTCCTTAGCTAATATGCCGGTGGTGCCTCCTGGATGGAACAACAGCTCAGCCTTAGGTAAGTCCTCGTTTCCCACCTCCAATAGGTTGCTGGGATTCGATGCAAAAGTGTTCCATAGGTAAGTTTGAATGACACAAAATGCCCATTTCCTTACAAGAAATGGCCATTTTGTTAGTTCATACTTACCTATGGAACACGGCCCTCCCGCCGTCCCCACAAACGGGACATACTCTTTATTAACGCTCAAGAGTAAAGACTAAATATGGCGGCATGAGATCGGCGCGATCTCGCGGGATCGGTCAGGGCGCCGCCTGGCGGCCGAGCTGTTAACTCAGTTCTCCCTTTAGAAAATTAAAGGGATACTCTTGTGTTTGAGCCCAAATGGAGTAACATGCAAAAGTGTTCCATAGGTAAGTATGAACTAACAAAATGGCCATTTCTTGTAAGGAAATGGGCAATTCCTATTTATGCCGTGGCATAATTCTGACTTCTGCCGCGGCATGATTCACGAGATCAGATGTTTTGATTGGTTGATTTATGGTGCACCACAATTCCTATTTATGTCGTGGCATAATTCTGAATTTTGTCCACTCGTGCCAGCCATATTCGTGGTGGAGTTATCTGGTGTCATAGTTTCGGAGATAGAGACGGACTAATTAATGAACATACACACAAACATACGCAAACACGCTACAGGGTGCAGTTAAATACAGAGATGATCGCTATCTACAGCACTTAAAATTAATGACTTTACATTGAGCAGAAAGGGTCCCAAGGGGGAAAGAGGTAGTTAGAACAACGATTTTGGAAAGGCTCCGTAGAATTGTTATGTAAATAAATAAATAAATCTCTGGAAAAGGGAAATGTCCGTAACTTCTATTAATTTTTTTTAAAGTTTATCTTTTTGCGGAATGAGGTCTTCGCAGTGTAAAATGATATGATCAACAATGTCAGAACAATGAGTTTTACATAATTAACATTCAATTAAACTTGATTTAACCATTAATAACAATAATAAGAAAGCGAACTGAAACCTTAAATATCTATATTTGCGTGCTGATATAACCAGCATGGTGAAATCCATAGGAGTCTTTTATTTCGCCGAATCATGCGCACACACCGGATATCCATTCTAGTTAAAGTAGTAGTCATTTACACTGTTATTTACAATCTTATTCCACATTTTGGGATCGGGAAATTCTGCGTGTTTCACAAATGTGTTCAGGAAATAATTGAATCGAAAGATTGTATCGTTAAGGGCATTTAAGAAATCAGGAATCATCATTCCACGTGTGCCCATTTTACTTTTTCATCCAGTTATATATACACATAAGCGAAGAGAAAAACTCGTTTTAGGGTACAACCATTTTTCTGATTGCACAGACGGCCAAAAAGTAAAAGCTCGAGTTTGTCTATATAACTAAGCATTGATCCGAGTCCTAGAGATGCAGTCGATCTTCCAGGAGTTTTAGGCAGGTGTAGTCGGACCTGGGTGATAATTTGTCCGTTTCAAAGATAAAATCCGTTCTTCAAACATGCCGTTAATCAGGGTTGATGAGATTTCCACGAAGTCGGTGTAAGGTGAAACTCTATGCGAATGATACTACAGTTTGACCTGTTAGATCGGATAAGAATAATCAGGATTGAATGAATTGTCGAATTCAGTTACGTCTTTGCCCCCGAATAGAATTCTTTTGATCACGGGATTTTTCAGCCAGTTCAGCCGACTTTGCGAAAACCTATGATCGAGCTTAAAGTACTTTTTAATGAACGCGTAGTCAACGATGTAGGTTTTATTTTTCTTCAGATTGGGCTTGCCGTTAATCCTCGGGGCCAAACGCGGCGAGGTACTGTTCAACAACGGATTCGGCTCTCCATCGACAGTCGGCAGAAGGGCCGATAGCAGGAATTGTAATTGACCGGGTTGATTCCCATCCGTCTTGTATTTAGTATTGCCCGGATGATTTGGTCTCAAATTGATGCTATGAAGAACATTGAACTGAAACTTGTTGGTGCTATACAGCATGTTGGCCAGGCCAGCACAGATAACACCCGATGCCCACCAGGATTGCGCTTCAAACTCAGTACTGTAGGGCAGTAGGAAAGATAATGTGTCACGGTGAAAAGCCACCATCATTGGATCGATATGGTAGTTTGTATTGACCATTGAATTCTTGTCATAGAAATGTCCAGTATATGTGTAGTATGGATAGCTGACTGCCGGCTCGTGAGCGCCCAAGAACTGTTCAAAGCATGTCCACACATCGTCGCTATTGCAACCGCCTTCATCTTTCCATCTTCGACCATTAATACTGAACGACAGTTTAGCGTCGTCGTCGAGAAAGATGAAATACTTATAACCCTTCTCCGACATTCGGCTCCCGCGTTCAACGGCGTGTTCCAGCTGAAGATTCCTTCCACTGGTCCACGTGCTATTCGGCCGGTAAAGATCGCCAGACTCCGTTTCGTACGTCAGCCATCGAACATCTCTATTCGAGTTTGATACAAGTTGATCGTGCATCGTGACGCTTGCACCTTGAATTAAATACACGTAGTCTTTCGCAACTTTGACTGGCGGAAAGGTATAGCCGACACATTCCAGATCGCGTATCCAAGCTATGGCTAAATCGATATCGGCCCTCCCGATAATATCGATTTGGTAGAGTTCTATGTAAAGGTCGATCATGTTCTGCGCCAACGAAACGGTTTTCGGGATCCAGTTCACCAGGAATTTGATCAGTCTGCTGGTTTTAAGGTAGACATCAATTTCATTGTGAAAATCGACCATATACGAATGCGCGTTGCGGATTTGATTGACGTATGGCGGACCGAAAGCGATGTGACCGTCGGTGTCCCAGACTAACCGTTGAGTGAAATACGACCGCCATATATCCGTGACACGCATGTCTACGCTTGCCGGCAGAAGCAGACCCCAAAAGGCGAACTGTGCATGCATCGTTGCCTGGGCGTTGTAGGGTGACATGATGTAATGCGGTAGAGCGTGATACTTCTCCACCATCTCGAACTGAAAAGGAATTTTCTGCGTCAGTCTGTAGATCGCGTCAACGTCGGGGTCGGTTTGGGCTAAATAGTTAATCACCGCGACCTTTTCCGGTTTGACGGTACCGATCACTTTCATGTTCTTCGTGTCGGAATCTTTGATTTTATCCAGTGGCAACCCCCTCGGCCAAAATGTTGTTTTGGGTTTGATATATGGAATGTAGGGATTGTACACGTGTCCAGGGACCTGTATTAGATCGAATCTGATCGACGAATCCAAAAGCGGCTCGGCTTTAGGAAACTTGGGGAAGTTGTCGTCGTCGGTGTCGTATATCCACTTGGCCCCGTTAGCCACGGCGTACATGAAGCCAATGTTTTTGCGACTGAAATGATTCCATGGAATATGCTGGCAGATATGGTACGGACAGCGCTCCTGCCAGGCAACATCTAGGAAGATCAGATTGGGAAATGACGGTACTTCTTTTGGGCCTTTCTTGTCACCGACCAGTACCATACACCACTTTGGCATCATCAGTAGGTCCTTCACGGCGTCGGTCAAATTGAAGATCGTGGTGACCACCACCCATTTGTCGCAGTTCATTTGAACCCGATGTAGAGTTACCTTGAACGAATGGTTATTCAAGTACAGTATAAGTGGCATGTACAAAATATGGGAAAAAATTTTAGAACTAGTTTACTAGAACTGAGAAATTGGCTATCAGCGAATTTGAGTCCAACACCAGTGTAAGTAGTGATTGGAGGCTGTAATGGGGAAGAAAAAAAAGAGCAAACTTTGGATCAGTGACCGGCGCGTACAATACATCTGGCATTATGCGTACCTGATTACATCTAGCAGTTGATTTCGTCTTTCCAGTATACCTGGATGAAGCAGGTTTCAAGCGCTGGTGTACTTTGTCATTCCCGAAGTTCAGGATCTTGAGGTTGAACAGGAAAATGATCAACGTGACGACAACCATCAATCCAAGGATTCTTCTCCAAGACTTCAGGGATTGACTAGAAAAGACATACTGAGATATAACTTATCGCAAGCACATCTTAGAACAGGTAAAGCTCTTGCATGAGAAGATAATACATGTAGATCATCTGAAAAGTCATCATGAGGAAATCAGGGGTTAATGTTCGCTTCTCCAGCCCTGCACACAAACCCCTGATACATTCACCCTCTTTGGTGAGTTTCTGGCGCAAAAGCAATTGCGCCCAAGTAGAGCGCCCAAGTAGTAACAATATCCAAACTCGCAGTTTAGTTGGTTGTTTGATCATGCCGGCGGAAATTAGAACACTGTCTTCTTCGAGGTGCGCTCTGAAACCTCGATTCTAAGATCTCTGAGTGCCATTTTCAATCGCACAAGTCATTAGAAGTAGTGCGGTACTGGAACCGAGGTTTAAGGAATTGAACCCGAGGCGGAGGACCTTGGTTGAGTTACCAAGACACTCGAGGGTGGAGCTAAAATACAGTCCAAACCCGAGCCGACAGGCGAGGGTTTGGACGAAATTTTAGCTCCACCCGAGAGTGTCTTGGTAACTCAACCAAGGTCCGAAGCCGAGGGTTCAATTTCTATTCTAAAATACCTCAAACTTAAAAAGATAGGCCACGAAATAACTTGAATATGTGCGAATTTGGCAAATTCCATCCATCGCCTGCCCGGAGCGCCGGTAGCGCCGTTGTTTACATTATGTTACGGCAGCCCGTATAGGAAGTCCGGATCGGCTCGCTCAAGTGACGCTAAAATCCGCGCAAATGGGCTATTTGGAGCGTTTTTCTCAGCAAATATGTGTAGTGCTCATTAAAAAACTTAGGGTGGTTGATGCTTCCTTGGCTGATTTGTGTTTGAAGCAGTGTTTTGAGAGCCTCAAACTTCTGAAGTGACCTGTGTGCATGGTTCCACATTTTAGTGCAACCCGAGGGAACTTTGGTAGAGCATCTTGGTTGCGTGTCCAAAACACTCCACTCTCAGAACGAGGCTTATGCATTTTCCATTTAAAAGTTGACTTTACGGTACCAAGGTATTTTAGAATGACAGTTTAACCGTAGAAGCTGACTTGAAGGTGGTGTACAGATGTATAGGGGAAAATGTCTCACTAGGGGTTTGGTGCAGCGCCGGAGAATAGAATATTAAGCCCTGGTTTGCTCCTGATGCTAAAAGATAAGCAAAGACGACGGCGTCAGAAATCGCAATAAACGCGAATATTGTTTTTCGGACTTATGTAACCGAAGTATTTCAGATTGGAAAGACCGAGTCTGATGAATTCTTTTGTTATAAGAATATTTCTATAGAACTATTTAGATATAGTGAGTGTCAAAGACAACATTGATATGAAAAGCGATATGTTTCGTTTTGAGAAGCAATGATGACACTAATTTGAGAAATAAGTTTCGAAATGCGTTTTTCTACTCCACATCATCACATATTTTTGCGGTTAGCAGTTAAGTATGTTGTCGGTGCTAAATGGACCATCTAAGGGTATCATATGGTTCCATTCGTTGTCATATAATGGGATATTCCTATCTTTTTAATTTTTACAGACTACAACGAGTTTTATAGCAGATTTAATTTTGCTTTCGCGGTAACAAACGCAAACAGTGTGAAAAAATGCAAAATGTCTCGACTTTTGTGATCAAACGTTAGCATGTAAGCTTATAGAAATCATATTTTTGTTTTATCAGAATTTTTCTAATTTAATGTCACTGTTGTCTGATGGGATATTTGATAGTTTTGTGATTTTGAAGCCCAGTTTCTTAGTTTTTAAGATTAGAAAACGGTTTATTTTTCCCATCGATGAGCTTTTTTGCGAAATGGTGTGAGATATACCGTTCCAATATTGTCGAATAGCCCATTTGGCTTAAACCTTACATACACTTATGATGTGTATATTTTGAGTCATTTCACAAGATACAACAGTATATGTACTGTGAGCGCCGAATTTCCCAAATAGTTTTTCGCGCTCTTTTAGTCTAGCTCCAGCTTCCCTTACGAAGCTCGTTCCATCGAATTGTGATCTTTCGATCAATTTTGTCATGTAGTAGCCTTTCGAGATCTTTTCTTCGTTTGAAATCAAGTTTTGTAGAAGACATACGAGGTAACTATATGTATAGATTATATATCGCTATGTTTATTTTGCTGACAAGATGATAAGACACTTTTATGGCGTGTTTTCTGGGTCGAGCCAAGGTTTGATTGTCCCGGTGACATTCAATTCCTGTTATACCACTTGGAGTGTCTTCAGATCCTGCCAGATATTGCATTAGTTTGTGATATTTGTAATTCACAGCTTGTTCTGAAAGAGCACTGTAGTTTTATTTAGATAATACGTGTGTGGTAAACATAAGTTTTGGGGGTAAAATGTTATTTTCGATGAAGAAACCCCTGTCTGTTTTAGTTTAGATATTTAACGATAGATGTCGCCACCTCCTTGAGGTCAGTGTATACAGGATTTCCAGTCTTTGGGCTGTGGTTGTGACATTGTCTTTGTTTGTAATTTCAGATTTACGACATATTTACGACATGCATGATGATTAGTAGACTGTATGTGAAGACTTAGATGGTTATTTGGATCAATACAAGTTTAAACGTCCGTAAACTCTTGTCGATTTTGTTACAGAGGAGGAAAAGTTTCGCTTGGCTGCCACATGTACATATCACAAGTTTGCCATTGATTACAACCTAATCGTGGATTTTTTGTAACAAATTGCAAACCGATGAGTGAGTGGTGTATTCCTGTTTCGCCTATTCCTGTTCCGCCTATTCCTGTTTCGCCTATTCCTGTTTCGCCTAATTCCTGTTTCGCCTATTCAAATGTATTGCTAACCTCCCCACAGACGTAGGAATATGAACCGTCCCTTACTGACCGACCAAACCCGAGGAGAGCCACATATGTACGCATTGAAACAATACGTCAATGGAGAGAGGGACATAATGAGTTACGTTGATGCCATCAGTTACCTTGTCTGACATAATATCATGATATGTATTTTCCACCGTGTTTGACTTTATATGTGCTGTACCTACATGTATATTATGACATGGGTTTTACAGCTGATTTTGATCAAATAATTATGAGAATGTACAATATTATGTATTTTTATCAAAAACTCATGAATTCAGTTTTCATAAAATAAACGACTGCTTTACTCTACTTAATCTATTAGTTTTTACTGTGTGTCAGTATGGTCCTATGGTCCTATGGTCAAATAAGTCCCGGACTGTCCCCGCTTTCAAGGTGACTCTTTCAAAACGGTCATGGCATAACAAAGTTGATGGCATTTGATTAGTCAAATTGTCATCACATCGTTAACATCATCCAATTGTCCCCTCACATTTTCCCCATAAAATGGACATGCATCCCTAAGGTTCCCCGTGGGAGAGTCGATTTATTGTAGGGGTACTGGAAAGTAGGCGAAACAGGAATAGGCGAAACAGGAATAGGCGAAACAGGAATTTTGTAGGCGAAACAGGAATAGGCGAAACAGGAATAGGCGAAACAGGCATAAACCGAGTGAGTGCATGCACCTTAATTGCGACAATTGATTATTTGTTTTGTTTTGGCAATTAGCAACTTATCCATTACCAGCTATTGCGGGCCTAGCCAATCAAGCCAATTAGTGCACCTGCTTAATTAGTCCTGGCAAGCCTAATCGAAAATGCAAAGGAAATATCAATAAAGTTGGTATACATTTGATACAAACTCCCGACTTCAGACGTGGTTGATATAACTCTTAGGATTATATTCCCAAGATTTCAGCTTTATTTGAGAACAATTCATAGTGTCCATAGGGGGGCTGAAAATTGGAGGATTTTCAATTTTTTTCCCAACAAATATGCGAAAAATATTACTTTCCACCTAGAATTAATCAAAATTTCGCAAACTATCATAAAGTACTTCCTTGCGACAATCATTTGTGAAGCTTTCAAAACTTTTGGCTGATTTATTTGCCCCTTAATTAGCAAAACCAAACATTTTAGTGTTTGCAGGCAACAATGCACAGGAGGCTAATTGCCAGATTAATTCACACCTGTCCAATCTCAAACAATAGGAATGATGGAATCTCCCTCTATTCAAAACAGAGTGGGCTAGGCCTGCCATAGCTGGTAATGCAAAGTGTACAACACAAATTGTTAGATCGTTCACATCAATAGTAAGTAAACAATTTCTGTTGTATGCATTTGTATCTGATAAATCATGACCGCATGTAGAGAGCATCTGCGACCCAGGACTATTGTCCCGGCGATTTTTTTTCAAATGGCAACAACGATCCTGGATGAGCGCAAAAGCTGCGAATATGTGGAAAAAAAACAAGATTAGAAAATTTGACCGAACTTATATTAAATCACCCCCAACTGATTACTTATTTCTAATCAAGACTAGGTTTTTTCTTTTTAATAAATGAATTGTCTTTTTCGTCATTTAACCCCGTGAAAGGACAACTTGGGTTGTGATCGTTCAAACAGTATGTTGAGCAGTGCCATGTTTATGAGCCAAAGACATCCAATTTCTTACAAGATTTTAGTAAATCTGTAGTTTGTTTGTTTTTTAATTTCCTATAAAAGTGTACAATGTCGAATAAGTATCACTTACCACGGTAGGCATATACATGTATGTATATATCTCCACAAATCTCTCCCGCAAATCAAAGACATCTCTATTCACTGAATATCAACCTGTCCGACCAAGTATTCTGGCCTTGATAAACGTGGAAGGTAAACTTAACAGCTTTTCATTAGCGTTGTCACAGCGACTTGGTTATTGACGAACTGACCCAGATACATGTATAATGTACAGGGTTGTGTTCTTCATACTCATGTCTCTAGGACCACGTACTTCGTTATATCCTGGCACCGAGGTTCAGGCCACGTTGATTTTCAGCTGTCAGGTTAGTGCAGCGTGTGTATTTTCTGTCCTCAATAATCTCCTATTACTGTAAAAACCATCCACATTTAATGGATCCAGAAATATTAAGGTAGCAGGAAGGGGTGGGCGTTGGTGGTTTGTGAGTGTGAGGGGGTATAGTGGTGTCTATTGACTGTGCTTTAAGAGAGACTGGCTGCCAGTCTCTCTTAAAGCCAGTCTCTCTTAAAGCACAGTCAACAGATATGTGGATTCAGTATTAGGTCTTTCATTGTAGCAATGCGAAAATGTAAGCAATTTTGGTTAGGTCCGTCATTTGTTATCACCAAGTAGCTTCTAGAGTGACTCAACCACTTTCTTGATTATAGCGGCCGCCTCAGCGCCACCACGCGGGGCCTAATGGTATTAGGCTAAGTAGCTTCGCGCGATATGCACAATTCTGGGAAAACTCAAAGAGGAAGTATGCTCCTGGAGTAATTAGCACAATCTAATCTTAACTCCAGCTCGAGGTAATCTTGCGCAGTGTTTCTTCGGCCCAGATACATTGTGGTGGAAAACGTCTAGTACAAAGAACGCCTGGCTTGCGCCAGACTAATAAGTGAAGAAGGTCTGGCTGCGCGAGACTACTGTGATAAAAATGACCATTGCAGAGACTCTGCATCTGTGACGTAGGCATATACTTTTTACAATTAAAAATGCTCTCAAAAGACGATAAGGAATGATTATTTATTAACATTTCCCGAACTATATACCTTCTAATTATCACTTTACATAAATAGATTGGCGTTAGGTCGCGTGCTTTTCTTTCCTCGTGACAATGTACAGCAAATTAGTTACAACCCCATAATCGCGCGATAAGTCCATAATGAGATCACGGTGACCCGTTATAAATGTTTCGCCAGCTTCGCTTTTTTGCCGCTACGCGGCGCGTTTGGGCCTTGCGTCAAGTTTGGGCCTTGCATCAACTCCGTATCTATGTTTTCAACGATGAAACTGGCGACGCTAATTTCGTATAGATAACCGATAGGCCTATGATACGGCGTATTTGTAAACCGCATTCGCTGAACGCTGTACGAGTGCATGCTCGTTGCAGACTTGTGGTGTGCATGGTGTAGTTAGCAGTCTGGGCCCTATACACTATACACATACAGTGTGTAAACACCACAGAGACACAGTAGGCCTACTTGGAGGAGCATCATCAAATGCAAACATCATCAGTAAGGGCTGCAGAGTGCGACACAGTAGGCCTACTTAGAGGAGAATTATCAAATGCAAACATCATCAGTAGGGCTGCAGAGTGCTTCTGAGTAGGGACAGGGTCAGGGTGGTTCTGTCCATCCACTCCAGAGGCAGAGGTAGGCCTAAAGGCGCAGTTTGTCAATTTGTGGCTGATGATGTGCTTCTGTTCTGTCATTCATCATGCATCATAGCCGTAGGCCTAATTCAGTTAATGTCAATGAGTCATGGTATTGAATGTCAATTGCAATGTTAATAATTGGCCGCTCAATCACACATCTGACATGACACCACCACCAGCTACTCCACGGGAAGCAGACACCAACTCACAAGTCAATACAATCACATCCACCTTATTAACAACTTCTCATCAGGCAACGATGCTCTATCACCTGTCAGCAGGGTAATTCATCACCATGTTGCATTGTATGTTCAGCTGGTTTTACAACTGAGCCCAATTTTGAGGCAATTGTCCTGTTGTGTTCTCTTTTTTCCTCTATGTGCCGCTAGTGTACACACACATGAAAAAGTAATGATTGTTGCCATGGTAGAGCTGAGGTCATTCCAGTTGGTGGGTAGTAATATGGAAATTAGCAATAATAGCTCACAGTGTTGAATGAAAAGGCCAGGGGCCATTGTGCTCACTGGTATTTAGGTAACGACTTAATTGACAATGGACCTTGAAAAGTAGGTCAAATCAAAAGCCTGTATAATATGTAATGTATCCTTGCTGGAAATACCAACCATAACAACTTTATCGAATATGAATCAACAATGAGCAAGATGTCACACTTTCTAGGTTTTCACATTTTGCTCCTGGTGTCCAAGTCGAGAAACTGATCAGGGGGTCTTTGAAAAAGTTTCAAGCCCATAGCCCTAGCAGTTACGAAACGTGCCACAGTTACGCTCAAACGGCCAGTTTACGCCATTTGACCTCTATGACCTTGAAAAATGGGTTAAATCGGAAGCCTCTATGATATGTGATGTATCCTGGCCGGGTGTAGCTACCATAAAAATTTCATCAAAAACGAATCAATAATAAGTGAGATATCACACTTTTTCTGTTTTCAGTTTTGGCCCCCTGTGGCCAAGTCAAGAATCAGATCAGAACAAAATTTGCTGTCAGAAGTCATCTGACCTAGGGGGTCATGCAAAAAACTTTCAAGCTCATAGCCCTACCGGTTAAGAAACGTGCCACAGTTACACTCAAACGGCAAATGTAGGCCATTTGACCTCTGTGACCTTGAAAAGTAGGTCAAATCAAAAACGCGTATAAAATATGTTATGTATCCTGGCCGGGAGTACCTACCATAAACATTTCGTCAAAAACAATTCACTAATAAGTGAGATATCACACTATTTATGTTTTCAGTTTTGGCCCCCTGGTGACCAAGTCAAAAATCAGACCGGTCCTAAATTCAGTGTCATAGGTCATCTGTCCTAGGGGGTCATGCATACGAAGTTTTGAGTCCATAGCCTTGTCAGTTAAGAAACGTGCCACTGTTTTTGAAATAGGAAACGACGGACGACGACGACGATGGCGACGGACGACGGACACTGCGGTCTTGTATAGACTCACCGTACCGGTGAGCCAAATATATAATCTACTTTGATTAGTTTCCTTTTGTATTTCTCAACAACAAGGTTATAAGTAATATATGTGAAAACTTTGTAGTGTGTGCATGTAGTATTCGGTGGATAAGACCCCTTTGATGCAAGTGTGTCTGTTTATGATTGATCATGACCGTGATCTATCTGTCATCCTGTAATCACTTCAGGCCAGGTAACCATTGAAATAATGTTGGTTGGAACAGTAACAGAACATTCCATTCTACTGTATTGTTAGAACTGTCCAAAGTCTATCGAAACCTAAAATATGAAATAAAATTAAGATTTCTGCTTGCTAACTTATCAAAGATATATATAGGGTCAGTAACAAATATTGAATAAATGAAACAGTGTTTCAGGTAGACACATATTCCTAATTGTGAGAAACAAAATAATATTTTGGTGCAAGGAATAAGCAAACCTGTTGGCTTTCCTCGGCCCAAAACCTTATCAATGCGTGAATAAGGGTCATTGCTTGGACAAGCTGGCATTTTGGAAAAACAGATGTGCATATAATGTCTTCTGGCGATAGAATTTCTTAATTAATGTTTAAATTGCCCTGTTCGGCTGTAAGGAGATAGCATTAGCGTCATTTTGAGACCCTAACCATTACAATACTCCGAAAACTCGGAAAAGGGAAATGTCCATAACTTCTATAAGATTTTTTTAAAGTTTACATAATTTACATTCAATTGTACGGTGGCTGGGAAAGGACATCGAAAAAAAAAATTCTCGGCGGAACGAATTATTATCTCGGGGGGGGGGGGACGACTTAGTAAGTCGGGGGGGACGACTTATGAAAGCGAGGGCGAGGCCTGGCTGTGACTGCCTCATCTCTCTCACCATGTAGACAAGATAATTATTGTCAACTACGTTGTAAACATAATGCTCAAAATCTATTTATGAAAAAGGCAGTAGGGCAATATTATTATTGAGTTGTCAACATGGTGAGAGAGATAAGGAAGTCACAGCCAGGCCAAATCAGTCCTGGCTGCTCCACCGTGTTGACAACATGATGAGAGTGATGAGACAGTCACAGCCAGGCCGCATCAGTCTTCGCCGCACTGCCTAGTTATTAATATGGCGACAGAGATGAGACAGTCACAGCCAGGCCAAATCAATCTTGGCTTCTCTGCCAATCGTAAGTCGTCTCCCCGACTTACTAAGTCGTCCCCCCCCCCCCCCCCCCCCCGAGATAATATGTCGTCCCGCCGAGAATTTTTTTCTTTTCGATTGGGACTAGGTACACCGTATTGATGGGACTGTCATATTTGAAACTTTCTGAGCTTCTTCAACCTCCTATCCAACATCAGTACATTCTCACATTTGATAATGACACGTAGGTCAACGTACATCGGTTAGGACAAAGTCTCCAGGCCAGGGTATTGTTATAAAACCCCTGTACATTTTGTGTATATTCATTACACATAATTCTTAGGCTGAAAATTGCAATTCGAAGCTATCAATCAGCTTGAGAATTTGGATGTGTATTCCTCAGACATCCAACAATAAGCTATTAAACCTTTAAAAATGTGACGTACTTCAAAGTTTAGATTTGGACATTTACCAACAGTCATGTCAAGGAGAATTGACGCCGTTTTGGCCTTGCGTGGCAGAAACTTAGACAATTCTAAATTGGACATTGAGACCATGAATATCAAAAATCCTTTCATATTTGCCTTGATCATATTCTAGTATGCTGTCCAGGTCTAGAAAGATGCAAATAGCACACCA
Source organism: Lineus longissimus (assembly GCF_910592395.1). Lineage (NCBI taxonomy): Eukaryota > Metazoa > Nemertea > Pilidiophora > Heteronemertea > Lineidae > Lineus > Lineus longissimus. Next base: position 14,023,402 of record NC_088313.1, read on the forward strand.
TTTGGTCAAACTTCGCCTGACAGGCGGCCTTAAAACAGGACACACATTTTTTGGAACTACGGTTAGGTCCCATAGCGGTATAATACATGACCCTGCCCTCCATACCTTGTTGCAATTTCCACGAAGTCGGTGTATGGTGAAACTCTATGCGAATGATACTACAGTTTGACGTGTTAAATCGGATAAGAATAATCAGGATTGAATGAATTGTCAAATTCAGTTACGTCTTTGCCCCCGAATAGAATTCTTTTGATCACAGGATTTTTCAGCCAGTTCAGCCGACTTTGCGAAAACTTATGATCGAGCTTAAAGTACTTTTTAATGAACGCGTAGTCAACGATGTAGGTTTTATTTTTCTTCAGATTGGGCTTGCCGTTAATCCTCGGAGCCAAACGCGGCGAGGTACTGTTCAACAACGGATTCGGCTTTCCATCGACAGTCGGCAGAAGGGCCGATAGCAGGAATTGTAATTGACCGGGTTGATTCCGATCCGTCTTGTATTTAGTATTGCCCGGATGATTTGGTCTCAAATTGATGCTATGAAGAACATTGAACTGAAACTTGTTGGTGCTATACAGCATGTTGGCCAGGCCAGCACAGATAACACCCGATGCCCACCAGGATTGCGCTTCAAACTCAGTACTGTAGGGCAGTAGGAAAGATAATGTGTCACGGTGAAAAGCCACCATCATTGGATCGATATGGTAGTTTGTATTGACCATTGAATTCTTGTCATAGAAATGTCCAGTATATGTGTAGAACGGATAGCTGACTGCCGGCTCGTGAGCGCCCAAGAACTGTTCAAAGCATGTCCACACAACGTCGCTATTGCAACCGCCTTCATCTTTCCATCTTCGACCATTAGTATTGAACGACAGTTTAGCGTCGTCGTCGAGAAAGATGAAATATTTATAACCCTTCTCCGACATTCGGCTCCCGCGTTCAACGGCGTGTTCCAGCTGAAGATTCCTTCCACTGGTCCACGTGCTATTCGGCCGGTAAAGATCGCCAGACTCCGTTTCGTACGTCAGCCATAGAACATCTCGATTCGAGTTTGATACAAGTTGATCGAGCATCGTGACGCTTGCACCTTGAATTAAATACACGTAGTCTTTCGCAACTTTGACTGGCGGAAAGGTATAGCCGACACATTCCAGATCGCGTATCCAAGCTATGGCTAAATCGATATCGGCCCTCCCGATAATATCGATTTGGTAGAGTTCTATGTAAAGGTCGATCATGTTCTGCGCCAACGAAACGGTTTTCGGGATCCAGTTCACCAGGAATTTGATCAGTCTGCTGGTTTTAAGGTAGACATCCATTTCATTGTGAAAATCGACCATATACGAATGCGCGTTGCGGATTTGATTGACGTATGGCGGACCGAAAGCGATGTGACCGTCGGTGTCCCAGACTAACCGTTGAGTGAAATACGACCGCCATATATCCGTGACACGCATGTCTACGCTTGCCGGCAGAAGCAGACCCCAAAAGGCGAACTGTGCATGCATCGTTGCCTGGGCGTTGTAGGGTGACATGATGTAATGCGGTAGAGCGTAATACTTCTCCACCATCTCGAACTGAAAAGGAATTTTCTGCGTCAGTCTGTAGATCGCGTCAACGTCGGGGTCGGTTTGGGCTAAATAGTTAATCACCGCGACCTTTTCCGGTTTGACGGTACCGATCACTTTCATGTTCTTCGTGTCGGAATCTTTGATTTTATCCAGTGGCAACCCCCTCGGCCAAAAGGTTGTGTTGGGTTTGATATATGGAATGTAGGGATTGTACACGTGTCCAGGGACCTGTATTAGATCAAATCTGATCGACGAATCCAAAAGCGGCTCGGCTTTAGGAAACTTGGGGAAGTTGTCGTCGTCGGTATCGTATATCCACTTGGCCCCGTTAGCCACGGCGTACATGAAGCCAATGTTTTTGCGACTGAAATGATTCCATGGAATATGCTGGCAGATATGGTACGGACAGCGCTCCTGCCAGGCAACGTCTAGGAAGATCAGATTGGGAAATGACGGTACTTCTTTTGGGCCTTTCTTGTCACCGACCAGTACCATACACCACTTTGGCATCTTCAGTAGGTCCTTCACGGCGTCGGTCAAATTGAAGATCGTGGTGACCACCACCCATTTTTCGCAGTTCATTTTAACCCGATGTGGAGTTACCTTGAACGAATGGTTATTCAAGTACAGTATAAGTGGCATGTACAAAATATGTGAAAAAATTTTAGAACTAGTTTACTAGAACTGAGAAATTGGCTATCAGCGAATTTGAGTCCAACACCAGTGTAAGTAGTGATTGGAGGCTGTAATGGGGAAGAAAAAAAAGAGCAAACTTTGGATCAGTGACCGGCGCGTACAATACATCTGGCATTATGCGTACCTGATTACATCTAGCAGTTGATTTCGTCTTTCCAGTATACCCGGATGAAGCAGGTTTCAAGCGCTGGTGTTCTTTGTCATTCCCGAAGTTCAGCATCTTGAGGTTGAACAGGAAAATGATCAACGTGACGACAACCATCAATCCAAGGATTCTTCTCCAAGACTTCAGGGAGTCACTAGAAAAGACATACTAAGATATAACTTATTGCAAGCACATCTTAGAACAGGTAAAGCTCTTGCATGAGAAGATAATACATGTAGATCATCTGAAAAGTCATCATGGGGAAATCAGGGGTTAATGTTCGCTTCTCCAGCCCTGCACACAAACCCCTGATACATTCACCCTCTTTGGTGAGTTTCTGGCGCAAAAGCAATTGCGCCCAAGTAGAGCGCCTAAGTAGTAACAATATCCAAACTCGCAGTTTAATTGGTTGTTTGATCATGCCGGCAGACATTAGAGCACTGTCTTCTTCGAGGTGCGCTCTGATACCTCGATTTTAAGATCTCTGAGTGCCATTTTCAATCGCATAAGTCATTAGAAGTAGTGCGGTACTGGAACCGAGGTTGACAGTTTAACCGTAGAAGCTGACTTGAAGGTGGTGTACAGATGTATAGGGGAAAATGTCTCACTAGGGGTTTGGTGCAGCGCCGGAGAATAGAATATTAAGCCCTGGTTTGCTCCTGATGCTAAAAGATAAGCAAAGACGACGGCGTCAGAAATCCTAATAAACGTGAATATTGTTTTTCGGACTTATGTAACCGAAGTATTTCAGATTGGAAAGACCGAGTCTGATGAATTGTTTTGTTATAAGAATATTTCTATAGAACTATTTAGATATAGTGAGTGTCAAAGACAACATTGATATGAAAAGCGATATGTTTCGTTTTGAGAAGCAATGATGACACTAATTTGAGAAATAAGTTTCGAAATGCGTTTTTTGCTCAGCTGACTAAGTCAGCCGAGCTTGTCAAATAAGTTGTTCAGTGGCGTCCGTCTGTCCATCCATCCATCCATCCATCCGTCCATCCGTTAAACCCATGGTGCACATTTTGTAACCGTAAGACCTAGAGACTTCAATATTGCATTTCTGGATACTTCTGGTCAAACTCTACTTTCAAAACAAAATTTGTCGCCATTCGACCTACTTCCTGCGAGCGAGAGTGCATGAAGGAAACTGGCCTATATCGGCCTAGGAGCAGCAGAATTAGTCGAAATATGCTCTAATATTAAGATAAAATTCTTGAAAATCTATTTTATTGAGAAAAAGTTCAAAATTCTAACAGGAGAGGGCGCTACCTGCCTTTTAATTATTTCTGCCGATTCAAATTCCCGCCCGATGACGTCAGCCATCAATGAAGTCTCCTATTTGCCAGTTCTCAAACATGGCAGCTACACAACAAAAGCAGTAGGCCTAGCTCCAGGAATAAATCACTGTTCACTTCAGCTTCGTAATCGATTGTACCCCCACTTTATTGTGTTTTGTGTGGTGTTCCTATTCAATCAACGATGTAAGGCCTTATTATGTTGGTTTTAATTGAGAAGGTGCATTATAAGCGGCGTACGAAATACCGAAGCGGAGACAAAATGGCGGCATGTTGTTTACGCCTGGAGCTCAATGACACTCAAGTACCCAATTTTCTGCTTAAAAAGTAGTCTGGTAGGCGATATTATCACTAGTTCGTTTCAGTGGTAGTCATAAGGTCTTTAGGGACTACTTTCAGAAATTAGTTCTTGAAAATTTGGCCACATTTCTGTGAAAACGATATCGGAAGTGCATGCTCTGTTCGCGATGACATCGCCGCTGTATTTTGAAGTGGAGAATTCCCACAGTATGTGCAGTGAATCGGCATAATTCTGTTCGCCTATTAAGTTTTAGTTCTACGATTCTTTCATGAGTAAAAAGTAGACATTCTAAGCAATACAATAATGTCACTCCCATAAAAATTGATTGGAAATTGAGGGAGCTACGGCATTCTGTTCGGCAACTGGCAGCGCTGAAAAAATACATTGCATACTGTACAATACCAAATGGTACATTTTAAAAAGCGCTCATTGGACAACGTAAGGAATCACCAGAAATGACGTCATCGCTGGTCTGAATAGAAAACTACGGTGGCGCAGTAGAGCACAAGAAAAGGTTTAGCATTAACTTCGTCATGCAAGCTTCAGCAACAACATGATTTCTCATGAATGATTTATTTGATCATCATCAGCTTGTTTCCCCTGATAGATAAAAAAATGATTTACAATTTCCATCAAAGTTTTCTATTTTGTGTATAGTCACATGTTATTTAACTGGCAAGGAGCCAAGCAGTTTTGAATATTCGCGGGAAAATACTTCGTACTTGTAAACGAGGCTATGACAATGAGTGTCCTCATTCATGGCATAAACTTCATGTTTCGGTAAATATTTTCATACAATGATTTCACCCGAATTATGGTCAGGATTGAGGAATGAACAGTGGCATAATTATGTCAACCAAAAACATTGGTACCGTAGTGAACGCAAAAGGATATCAAATACCATGGAGCATGCCATTTTCATGCATAATGAACTGAACACCGGGAAGATATTAATGATATTAACTCAGCTGAGCGCCAGGTCCTTGGGCCTCTTGTTCTACTCCACATCATCACATATTTTTGCGGTTGGCAGTTTAGTATGTTGTCGGTGCTAAATGGACCATCTAAGGGTATCATATGGTTCCATTCGTTGTCATATAATGGGATATTCCTATCTTTTTAATTTTTACAGACTACAACGAGTTTTATAGCAGATTTAATTTTGCTTTCGCGGTAACAAACGCAAACAGTGTGAAAAAATGCAAAATGTCTCGACTTTTGTGATCAAACGTTAGCATGTAAGCTTATAGAAATCATATTTTTGTTTTATCAGAATTTTTCTAATTTAATGTCACTGTTGTCTGATGGGATATTTGATAGTTTTGTGATTTTGAAGCCCAGTTTCTTAGTTTTTAAGATTAGAAAACGGTTTATTTTTCCCATCGATGAGCTTTTTTTGCGAAATGGTGTGAGATATACCGTTCCAATATTGTCGAATAGCCCATTTGGCTTAAACCTTACATACACTTATGATGTGTATATTTTGAGTCATTTCACAAGATACAACAGTATATGTACTGTGAGCGCGGAATTTCCCAAATAGTTTTTCGCGCTCTTTTAGTCTAGCTCCAGCTTCCCTTACGAAGCTCGTTCCATCGAATCGTGATCTTTCGATCAATTTTGTCATGTAGTAGCCTTTTCGAGATCTTTTCTTCGTTTGAAATCAAGTTTTGTAGAAGACATACGAGGTAACTATATGTATAGATTATATATCGCTATGTTTATTATGCTGACAAAATGATAAGACACTTTTATGGCGTGTTTTCTGGGTCGAGCCAAGGTTTGATTGTCCCGGTGACATTCAATTCCTGTTATACCACTTGGAGTGACTTCAGATCCTGCCAGATATTGCATTAGTTTGTGATATTTGTAATTCACAGCTTGTTCTGAAAGAGCACTGTAGTTTAAGCTCTCTATTTAGATAATACGTGTGTGGTAAACATAAGTTTTGGGGGGAAAAATGTTATTTTCGATGAAGAAACTCCTCTGTTTTAGTTCAGATTTTTAACGATAGATGTCGCCACCTCCTTGAGGTCAGTGTATACAGGATTTCCAGTCTTTGGGCTGTAGTTGTGACATTGTCTTTGTTTGTAATTTCAGATTTACGACATATTTACGACATGTATGATGATTAGTAGACTGTATGTGAAGACTTAGATGGTTATTTGGATCAATACAAGTTTAAACGTCCGTAAACTCTTGTCGATTTTGTAACAGAGGAGGAAAAGTTTCGCTTGGCTGCCACATGTACATATCACAAGTTTGCCATTGATTACAACCTAATCATGGATTTTTTGTAACAAATTGCAAACCGACGAGTGAGTGCATGCAGCTTAATTGCGACAATTGATTATTTGTTTTGTTTTGGCAATTAGCAACTTATCAAAGTGTACAACACAAATTGTTAGATCGTTCACATCAATAGTAAGTAAATTATTTATGTTGTATGCATTTGTATCTGATAAATCATGACCGCATGTAGACAGTATATTTTCTCGTTATAATTTTTGGTTATTCTACTTTTGTTGTGCACCTCATGTCAATTTGTAGCTGTATTAAAATGGGCTTCATCATGGCTTCGAGTTGATTGCCCGAGAGAGATGTGGGACCAAAGGAAACTTGCCGTGACCTGACTCTTTATTTGAAAGACTCTTGTTCTATGTATATGCATAGTCTTTCAAATAGATTATTATTTTGAAAGACTCTGGTACATGTTAATGTATCCAGTCACTACACCAAAACCACTCTAATCAGCACTATTCAGCACTCTATTCAGCATTGGAATTCACTGCCGGTCAGTATCAAAACAATATCTCGTAACGGTTTTAAGTATAAGTATAAGTATAGGTAAGTATAGGTATAAGTTATATTGTTTTCTAAATGATGTTGGCAATTTACTGTAATAACATTTTATTCGGATGCTTACATTGTTACGAATCCAGTCGATCATCTACCTCTTTATACTTCACGCCTTTTATCTTTAAATCTGCCGCCATTGATGAAATGTTATTCATTATTTGTTAGGACCATAGCCCTTTGTTCAAACTTGTATGTATTTTTTATTTCAATAAAGAACCCGGTGTAAAAGAAACACAAGTCCCCCCAGAATCTAAGTCCGGTCCTTTTGTTAAAGTGAATAGAGTTCCTTTGTTGAAGATTATGTAGCTAACCCTAACCAAACCATTAACCACATTCGTTGACAATACACAGCTATTGTATGGGGTACTGCATTCCTAGGACGTCCATTCCTTTTACACCGGGTTTCGTGTTACCGTAATAGGCTTCTTCTCTGGGTACCATCACTCCTATTGTATAAACCGTAATATGCACTTAGAAAAATTAATAGGCCTACCTGCCACGGCAAATTACACAAGTAGGTACTGTATACTTTATATAAAGGCAATAGAAAAATTCACAATTGATAGGTTTCTGAATCACTGACGCATTTATTATGACCGCGATCGAAATACCCGCCCAGGCATAGTGTTGGCACGTGAATGGCCTAACACAAACCACTCCACTGGACTAACATTAATTCTTTGCAAAATCATGCCCAGCCCTAAAAGAGAAAATCTTGAAATCAAGTATTTCAAAAATATGTTGTTTGTTTCGAAATGTCAATCGGAAGCTGGGCACATTTACACTCTCGTAGGAAAATAAATTGGCACTGAGATAAGATAACATAAGCTTTATTTTCATCGGTATCAGGTGGAGATACATATAAAAACGTGAGCTATGGAGGGCTCTTTAACCGATATCTAACATAAAATATAAAAATAGAAGAACAATAGATAACTAATACATATAGGTTATCACAGATATTCATTAAAGGGTGAGACAATGTAGATATTAAAGGAACAGCCCTAATATGGTACTAGAATACTACATGTACTACACGTATATATTAAAAATGAGATTTAAAAAGAGCACATTGCACATTTACATTCTTCGCCCTTCCATGTTTTTAAAAGTTTATAAAAAATAGTAAAATTGTTGGCCTCACGAATATGGTTAGGCAGGTTATTCCAAATCTTTGATGCTTCGTAACTGAAACTGTTTTTGCCATTTGTTATGGTATTAAAATGTTCGACCTGTACATTTTTGCGACGGAGGTTACGTGAAGTTCCTTTCTTTTTAATTAGATTTCACAAGAAGGAGGGTCTTTGTTTTTCTAGGATTCTGTACACTTCTTCGGCAATAGTTCTCTGTCTCCGTAGATGCAGAGACACCGAATTTTCTACCACAAAAAGTGACTGCCTGCATCTGATTCATGATAAACCAGTCTACAAGAGCACTACCGTCAGCCTAGCTCCAAGGTGCGTTTCATAGTAGTAAACTTGAAAATATGAAATGGTATTATCATCCGCATAGTTATACAAATTTGTTAGATTAACCCATAAATATCTTGGAAAGTAAACATATTTCTGGCTCAACGTTATCGAGCAATTTTCATATTCACTGACACCGATGTTTTTTGCGTGAGGTAGGATGAATAAGGGGATGGCTGACACGAATCATCATATGAAAAGCATTGAATGCTACGAAAATCGCGAGAAAGTTATTAACTACATGTACATGTAAAAATCAATTATCAGATTTTTGGTTTATCTCAAAAAAGGAAACTAAGACATTTTCATTTTATGCTTCTCGCGGAAGGGTTTAGAATTTATCCGTGTATCAAGAATTCATAAAGACTAATCAGTTCTTATTTGGATGTGGGTGAACATTCCAAGACTTCAAAGCAGCATTTTATTCTTGTGGACTAATTTTGAAATTGTGATATTTTTCATGATACTTTACTCGAAACTGTTATTTCGGAATGTGATCATTCAAACAGTACGTTGAGCAGTGCCATGTTTATGAGCCAAAGACAACCAATTTCTTACAAGATTTAAGTAAATATGTTGTTTGTTTGTTTTTTAATTTCCTATAAAAGTTTACAATGTCGAATAAGTATCACTTACCGCGGTAGGCAAATACATGTATGTATATATCTCCACAAATCTCTCCCGCAAATCAAAGACATCTCTATTCACTGTATATCAACCTGTCCGACCAAGTATTCTGGCCTTGATAAACGTGGAAGGTGAACTTAACAGCTTTTCATTAGCGTTGTCACAGCGACTTGGTTATTGACGAACTGACCCAGAAACCTCGGCGAAGATACATGTATAATCTTGTTACATTCATTCTCTAACATTGTCGAAAGGAGACATTATATTTATCCACACTCCGTGGATATTGAACTTATTTTTCACTCCGCCGTGACCCAACTTCAAAGCAATTGCAAAGCCATATTTCATTCTTACATGTATGAACGCCAAGCATTGCTGAAACCAGTTAATTTTTAGCAACACGATGAAGGTATCGCAAACATGTGCGTGGCAAGGAGTTTGAGATGGGTTGGCAGGCATGCTTTATTTTTTGCAAGTCCTTGCAAATATATTGGCCTGCACACAAAGTTTTATGTCGTTTTAAAGTTACATGTAATTTGAATATAAAGTTATTTATACGTGCCTTCCATCGCGCAGGTACAATCTGAGAAGATTTCTCGGGGCTTGCAACACTGATAAATCTAGTTCAAAACCCAGTTCATATACTTGCCCAACAATGTCAGAACACAATATCGAAAAAAAGGCAAAACCGTTAAAATGCGCAACACATACATCATGCGCTCAGTGTAAACAATTTATTAGCACCATGGCTGCTATCACTTGATGCAGAACTTCTTAATTTAGATTTCATTTTACGCAATGCAGCAACTCTATTCTATTCCATTCTAAACAAGCAAACAACATTGTTGACATGGTGATCGTCAGTTGATCGATTATACGCGCGGCTTATTATAAACTGCGAGGTGTGGAATGCGAAATCGCGAGATGCCAACCTCGGTGAGAGTACCATGCGCCACATGATGTATTGCAAATATGGAACCTGAAAAGGCGAACACTCATGAGACCGAGGCTGTAGTAGGGAGCAAACCTTGTTTTAATTGGCCCATTGAAATAGACCCCGCTGTGCGATGTGTGGAGTTTAACCTAATTTAAAGCCTTGTTTCGATGGTCAGACTATCCCGCGCTATTTTTAGGGATGACCAGACGTTCACCAGTTGCATGCCCTGTGTTATCGGTCAATCATGTGTATGGTGACTTGTGCCGCCAGGCGTAACGTGAAAATAGTCTTGATACATGCAGCATCCTGAACCTCGTGGTATTATACTCACAGTATGTCTTGATAAGTTGCAAAACCTTTGTGGTGAAGATGAACATGCAGTTGCATGTTACCTTTGTGTTGTCTTCGGCCCTACTATCATTGAATGGAGAAGTGGACAGCAGCATCAGAAATGGTGATTGTCATGGTCCAGGGAAGTAGAAAATCTCGCGATTTCTCATCTCGCGGTTTATAATAAGCCTACGCGCGCCCCTATATAATAAGAGGTGCATTTGGAACTAAAATTGCCTGACCTGTTACTCTTGTCTGCATGACCGTCCGGGTGAAGAAAGAGAGGACTCCATTACTTTAGGAAAGAAAATAATTTTATAAGCTGTATTCTGTTTTTGTTTCATTCACGTGTTACACAATTTGATCAATGCTGTGCACCTGCAGATTAATTCATTTTATTCATGAACATTGAATCCAAGTATTGAAAATGAAGTGGCGAGTGCAAAAACTAAAGTCACATGATAACGCATCTGACGGGTCTGAGATATTTAGAGCCAACATTTACCTCGTTGGACTGATGAAGTGGGCTATTTTAGTTGGAACATATTTGCGGCCCAAACCCTTGACATTTTCCGCCTCAGAAGCTGTTTTTGGCCCAGACAAGATTAGTAGCCTAGATTTTGGACCAATCAGAACATCTCTTACGGAACGATCTCAGCAACTGCAGTAGTATCCGATTCTGAGCGACAATACGATTTGAAATATTCTCGACAATAAGATTTAAAATTGTGATAGTTCATGTTTTGCCATGGTGCAGGGAAAACAGGTAGATGAGAAGTTGCCAAAACAGGCGACGAGGTTGGACAACGTGCGATCGGCGTTGACCTTTGCCCTCTTTAAGTTTCCGTTTCAGCACTGTGATTGGGGCATGCGCTGAGAGCGTGCCGAGAAAACAGGAGAATCGATGGAATCCGTCATGGGTTTGTGGAGCTCGATAGTGGTGAGTCGGGATGTATTCATAGTGTCTCGCATTTCACTTGACACATCTAGCCATCCCTGGTCACCTACTGATGGTGCTCTATACGCAATCGCCGAGCAATCGACTCAGGGAAATTTCATCCCAAGACGGGAAATTAACGATGTTAACAACGGCATGTAGAAAACGCGGAATTCCGTGTAAAAATCCGCTGCGTTATTTATTGGTTTGCAGATTACGCGATTACGCCCCACCAAAAAGTCAGTGGAAACGAGTTCACTTTCAAGAATAATGGCGGAGTCTATACGGTTGACTGGTTTTCAAGTTTACAATCAAATTTGTCGCCATGCACCGATCGTCATGATCTGCCTTGCCCCATCACTATCTATGTATAAAACATACTGAGTAATTTAAACCACAGATACGCTCTAGGAAGTCGATACTAAAGTAGCGGATATTTACCCAGAATTCCGCGTTTTCTACATCCCGTGTCAACAATATACAACAGGTCGACCATGCCAACTGTAATATAACAGAGTTCTGCACGACATACATTGTAATGCCCATCAAAACGTACATGAACATCAGCCCAAAAAAATTTTAGGCATTTTAGAATCTTACCAACTGAGATATGCTTTGTTGACCGCCTAAATGACACAAAATTCTTTTTTTCTACAATGCTTTATCGGATACAATTGTTCCACGCCGTAACGGTGTTCATATTTCTATTCATATGTTGTCTGCAAGTGCAGTTAGGTACATTCAGCGAGTATGCAGATCGGGTCTTCCTTCCTACTGTCAGAAAACAACTGGAGAACTCCCGCTCGGGTGGATGTAGTCTGGGATACCTACTTGCCAAATACATGTAGATGTAGTTCAAAAGAGTGTACCAGAGAGACACGCGGCAATGGGGTACGTAGAAAGGTGTCCGGCAGCAACAAAATACTAGGAAACTGGAGTGCGTTCTTATGATATTGCTGTTTCAAATGCTGACCTACCTGATGGCTGAATAACAGTTACAGATCTTCGCGACTGCAAATGTGCAAATAAGTCTCTATGATACCAGTAATGTCTAAGATGAATGGTGTGATATTTGAAACTTCAAATTATGAACTAGGTGTGTGTACATTAGAACACGTTTTAGAAAATTAAAGAAACATCACGATTATGTTGTCTCAACATATGACCATGTAAAAATTATAGTTTGCACTGGTCGAAAACTAAAATATGTTCTGGTGAGATAAATATTATTATTGTTAGTTTTTTCCTTGCCAAGCATTTGGAACTATCAACAAGAAAGACATTTTTAAAAACAGAGTGATTTTGAAATTGTCAATTTTCATCTTGGTTGATTCCTGAGGAAGCCATTTGTGAAATACGAACAATTGCACACATTTAGTAAATTTTAAGGTGACTAATTAACCACCTCATTATCATAAGCAGCCTAAAATTGACACAGCAATAAGGACTCTCTAGCTCGACGTTTAGGGTTTATGTAGTCTTTTCGTGAATCCAGAATGCTTCATAGCACAATTTAGACGAATTTACATTCCTACTTCCCTTTTATTTTGTCCAGCCACCTAACTAGTGGACGGATCTAGCTGCAGTCAAAGTTTCACGCTGGACGGAGGCTAATACAGGGTAAACGACAATGACACACATCATCTTGGCGAAGACGATTACACACTAAAGGGGTAAAACTCATAAGGTCTTCGCCAAGAAATAAGCCGTACAGAGCGGAAATCTTTCACCGGCCAAATTCAATGCACTGGGTCAATCCTGATAAATTTGTGTAGCCCCTGCATGAAGTCGAGGACAGGTTCCCCGACTCATATAATGCGCGGTTGAACACACGTCTAAATAATGTTTTTTTCGGCATGGCCTTAAAATATGGAACTGCGTTTTATTCCTTGACGACTAAGCTTGTATGCTGCTGCTGTGGTTGCGGTTGCCTCCTCTGGTATTGAGCCATCGTGAGCAGGGTTTAGAGTATAAGTTGTAAATTAAAGAACATGCCCAGTCAGTGACAAAATCCTGGACTGTTGCCCTGGTGGTTGAGAGTAAGGCACGTAAAACATGCAGAGGGATGATTCAACGACCATCTACTTTTAATTTCAACTTTAATTTCAACTTTAGCTTAACCTCTACTTTATTCATCACAGGCTTTACAGGTAGAAAAGAAAAGTATGATTGAGGTTTAGGCCTAGGCGGGCCAGTGTTGATTACGACAGCCTTCGTATGTCTTATTTCTAGCATCAACCAACCAGAAATAAGCAGGTCATGATTGTAAGTCATGGTGAATATTAACTGACTGGTTTGGGGTGGAGTTATCTGATGTTATAGTTCCGGAGATAGAGTAATTAATGAACATACATACAGAAATAAACACGCTACAGGGCACATTTAAATATAGAGACGACGGCTACCAACAGCACTTAAAATTAATGACTTTACATTGAGCAGAAAGGGTCCCAAGGGGGAATGAGGTAGTTAGAACAACGATTTTGGAAAGGCTCCGTAGAATTGTCATATAGATAAATAAATAAATCGTTGGAAAAGGGAAATGTCCGTAACTTCTATTAATTTTTTTAAAAGTTTATCTTTTTGCGGAATGAGGTCTTCGCAGTGTAAAATGATATGATTAACCATGTCAGAACAATGAGTTTTACATAATTAACATTCAATTAAACTTGATTTAACCATTAATAACAATACTAAGAAAGCGAACTGAAACCTTAAGTATCTATATTTGCGTGCTGATAAAACCAGCATGGGTGAAATCCATACGAGTCTTTTATTTCGCCGAATCATGCGCACACACCCGATATCCATTCTAGTTGAAATAATAGTCATTTACACTGTTATTTACAATCTTATTCGATATTTTGGGATAGGAAAATTCTGCGTGTTTCACAAATGTGTTCAGGAAATAATAAAGATTGTATCGTTTAAGGGCATTTAAGAAATCAGGAATCATCATTCCACGTGTGCCCATTTTACTTTTTCATCCAGTTATATACATTGTATACACATAAGCAAAATAGAAAAACTTGTTTTAGGGTACAACCATTTTTCTGATTGCACAGACGGCCAAAAAGTAAAAGCTCGAGTTTGTCTATATAACTATGCATTGATCCGAGTCCTAGAGATGCAGTCGATCTTCCAGGAGTTTTAGGCAGGTGCAGTCGGACCTGGGTCATAATTTGTCCGTTTCAAAGATATAATCCGTTCTTCAAACATGCCGTTAATCAGGGTTGATGAGATTTCCACGAAGTCGGTGTAAGGTGAAACTCTATGCGAATGATACTACAGTTTGACCTGTTAGATCGGATAAGAATAATCAGGATTGAATGAATTGTCAAATTCAGTTACGTCTTTGCCCCCGAATAGAATTCTTTTGATCACGGGATTTTTCAGCCAGTTCAGCCGACTTTGCGAAAACCTATGATCGAGCTTAAAGTACTTTTTAATGAACGCGTAGTCAACGATGTAGGTTTTATTTTTCTTCAGATTGGGCTTGCCGTTAATCCTCGGGGCCAAACGCGGCGAGGTACTGTTCAACAACGGATTCGGCTCTCCATCGACAGTCGGCAGAAGGGCCGATAGCAGGAATTGTAATTGACCGGGTTGATTCCCATCCGTCTTGTATTTAGTATTGCCCAGATGATTTGGTCTCGAATTGATACTATGAAGAACATTGAACTGAAACTTGTTGGTGCTATACAGCATGTTGGCCAGGCCAGCACAGATAACACCCGATGCCCACCAGGATTGCGCTTCAAACTCAGTACTGTAGGGCAGTAGGAAAGATAATGTGTCACGGTGAAAAGCCACCATCATTGGATCGATATGGTAGTTTGTATTAACCATTGAATTCTTGTCATAGAAATGTCCAGTATATGTGTAGTATGGATAGCTGACTGCCGGCTCGTGAGCGCCCAAGAACTGTTCAAAGCATGTCCACACAACGTCGCTATTGCAACCGCCTTCATCTTTCCATCTTCGACCATTAATACTGAACGACAGTTTAGCGTCGTCGTCTAGAAAGATGAAGTATTTATAACCCTTCTTCGACATTCGGCTCCCGCGTTCAACGGCGTGTTCCAGCTGAAGATTCCTTCCACTGGTCCACGTGCTATTCGGCCGGTAAAGATCGCCAGACTCGGTTTCGTACGTCAGCCATAGAACATCTCGATTCGAGTTTGATACAAGTTGATCGAGCATCGTGACGCTTGCACCTTGAATTAAATACACGTAGTCTTTCGCAACTTTGACTGGCGGAAAGGTATAGCCGACACATTCCAGATCGCGTATCCAAGCTAGGGCTAAATCGATATCCGCCCGCCCGATAATATCGATTTGGTAGAGTTCTATGTAAAGGTCGATCATGTTCTGCGCCAACGAAACGGTTTTCGGAATCCAGTTCACGAGGAATTTGATCAGTCTGCTGGTTTTAAGGTAGACATCAATTTCATTGTGAAAATCAACCATATACGAATGCGCGTTGCGGATTTGATTGACGTATGGCGGACCGAAAGCGATGTGACCGTCGGTGTCCCAGATTAACCGTTGAGTGTAATACGACCGCCATATATCCGTGACGCGCCCGTCTACGCTTGCCGGCAGAAGCAGACCCCAAAAGGCGAACTGTGCATGCATCGTTGCCTGGGCGTTGTAGGGTGACATGATGTAATGCGGTAGAGCGTGATACTTCTCCACCATCTCGAACTGAAAAGGAATTTTCTGCGTCAGTCTGTAGATCGCGTCAACGTCGGGGTCGGTTTGGGCTAAATAGTTAATCACCGCGACCTTTTCCGGTTTGACGGTACCGATCACTTTCATGTTCTTCGTGTCGGAATCTTTGATTTTATCCAGTGGCAACCCCCTCGGCCAAAAGGTTGTGTTGGGTTTGATATATGGAATGTAGGGATTGTATACGTGTCCAGGGACCTGTATTAGATCGAATGTGATCGACGAATCCAAAAGCGGCTCGGCTTTAGGAAACTTGGGGAAGTTGTCGTCGTCGGTATCGTATATCCACTTGGCCCCGTTAGCCACGGCGTACATGAAGCCAATGTTTTTGCGACTGAAATGATTCCATGGAATATGCTGGCAGATATGGTACGGACAGCGCTCCTGCCAGGCAACGTCTAGGAAGATCAGATTGGGAAATGACGGTACTTCTTTTGGGCCTTTCTTGTCACCGACCAGTACCATACACCACTTTGGCATCATCAGTAGGTCCTTCACGGCGTCGGTCAAATTGAAGATCGTCGTGACCACCACCCATTTGTCGCAGTTCATTTGGACCCGATGCTGAGTTACCTTGAAAGATTAAACCAATAGTTGTTCAAGCAAGTACAGTATAAGTGGAGTGTACAAAATATTTGACCATTTTTAAGAATACAAATAAACAACTAACATATTTCAAGCATTATGCGTACCTTATTACATCTATCAGTTGATTTCGTCTTTCCAGTATACCTGGATGAACCAGGTTTCAAGCGCTGGTGTACTTTGTCATTCCCGAAGTTCAGGATCTTGAGGTTGAACAGGAAAATGATCAACGTGACGACAACCATCAATCCAAGGATTCTTCTCCAAGACTTCGGGGAGTCACTAGAAAAGACAAATAAAGCGTATTGATATAACTTGTCGCAAGGACATCTTAGAACGGAGAAAGCTCTTGCATGAGAAGATAATACATGTAGATCAACTGAAAAGTCATCATGAGGAAATCAGGGGTTAATGTTCGCTTCTCCAGCCCTGCACACAAACCCCTGATACATTCGCCCTATGCAGTGCTATAACACAATTCTAAAAGGACAAAACCCAAGGTTGGTGCAGCGCTATAACATACACTTTCCAAGAGCGATAGAGGAGTTCAGTACTATAACAAAAACTCGGAAGAGAGGTTGAATACAGCGCTATAACATACAATTCTAAAAGGACAAAACCCAAGGTTGGTGCAGGGCTATACTTTCCAAGAGCGATAGAGGAGTTCAGTACTATAACAAAAACTCGGAAGAGAGGTTGAATACAGCGCTATAACATACAATTCTAAAAGGACAAAACCCAAGGTTGGTGCAGCGCTATACTTTCCAAGAGCGATAGAGGAGTTCAGTACTATAACAAAAACTCGGAAGAGAGGTTGAATACAGCGCTATAACATACAATTTTAAAAGGACAAAACCCAAGGTTGGTGCAGGGCTATACTTTCCAAGAGCGATAGAGGAGTTCAGTACTATAACAAAAACTCGGAAGAGAGGTTGAATACAGCGCTATAACATACAATTCTAAAAGGACAAAACCCAAGGTTGGTGCAGGGCTATACTTTTCAAGAGCGATAGAGGAGTTCAGTACTATAACAAAAACTCGGAAGAGAGGTTGAATACAGCGCTATATCATACAATTCTAAAAGGACAAAACCCAAGGTTGGTGCAGCGCTATACTTTCCAAGAGCGATAGAGGAGTTCAGTACTATAACAAAAACTCGGAAGAGAGGTTGAATACAGCGCTATAACATACAATTTTAAAAGGACAAAACCCAAGGTTGGTGCAGGGCTATACTTTCCAAGAGCGATAGAGGAGTTCAGTACTATAACAAAAACTCGGAAGAGAGGTTGAATACAGCGCTATAACATACAATTCTAAAAGGACAAAACCCAAGGTTGGTGCAGGGCTATACTTTTCAAGAGCGATAGAGGAGTTCAGTACTATAACAAAAACTCGGAAGAGAGGTTGAATACAGCGCTATAACATACAATTTTAAAGGGACAAAACCAAAGGTTGGTGCAGCGCTATACTTTCCAAGAGCGATAGAGGAGTTCAGTACTATAACAAAAACTCGGAAGAGAGGTTGAATACAGCGCTATAACATACAATTCTAAAAGCACAAAACCCAAGGTTGGTGCAGCGCTGTAACGTATACTTTCCAAGAGCGATAGAGGTAGAGGGGTTCATATACATGTAACATAAACTCGAAAGAGAGGGCGAGTGCACAGCTCGGGGCTTGCAACACTGAAGAATCTAGTTCAAAACCCAGTTTATGTACTTGCCCAACAATGTCAGAACACAATATCGAAAAAAAGGCAAAACCGTTAAAATGCGCCATGACCACCGGTTAACACAGTGCCTATCCAAATCTACGGAATGAATACATTATCATATGTAAAGCTACAGTTGATAGATCATACGCTCAGTGCTAACAGTTTGTTAGCATCCTTTATTCAGAACTTGTTTATATCTAAATTTAGATTTCTGCAATGCAGCAACTCTATTCTATTCTAAACAAGCAAACAACGTTGTTGACATGGTGACGGTCAGTTGAGTTTACGGGTCGATTACGCGCGCCCTCTATGTAAAGAGGTGTATTTGATTGGCATGACCGCCCGGGTGCAGAAAGAATCCGTGTCTGCTGGTAATCGGCTATCATCAGAGGAATCTATTACTTTAGGAAAGACTAAATAATTTTTATTAGCTGTATTCAATTTTTCACATTTTGACCCATTTCTGTTTCATTCACGTGTTAAACAATATGATCGATGCTGTGCACCTGTAGATTAATACATTGAATCATAACAATGAAAATGAAGTGGCGAGTGCAAAACCTAAAGTCACATGATAACGCATCTGACAGGTCTGAGATATTAAGAGCCAACATTTACCTCTTTGGACTGATGAAGTGGACTCTTTTCGTGGGAACATATGCGGTCCACAACTTACTAGACCCTGGTGATAGTTTTTTTTTTCGAAGAGTGACTTATACGTAGTTCTTGCACTGATGTCTTCAAAGAAGTCTTTCTCGGCGATGTTCGTTGCCACGTTCTCGTCAGTGGCTGGTGTTTAGCCGTTACAGAGGCGTAGTCGAGAAAAATGGGGGTCATGAAGACTCCCTTTCGGGACAAAAAATATTTGACAGTGGAGTCCACGATGCTGAAAGGCTCTTTGAATTCACTGCAAAAAGTTCTTAATTTTTGTAAAATGTCGCTCACTCTGGATGAACCTCGACCCCCTATAGAAATCTGACCATTAATTCACCTGAGCGTTATTTTGCTGTCTCCGGCCACTCTCTTCGCCCATCGGCCAATCCCAAAAATAGGCGTCTTGAATTGGTGACAACATTTCGGGGGCAGAATAAAAATGCTTATAACTATTGTGCTTACTTCACATAAAAGTTCCCACACAGATAGTTGCTCCTAAAACAGATATATTGAAACAGTAACCAAAACATCATTTCAACTTATTTTAACTGAGAGGATAACTTTAATACACAAAGGTGGCAGGTGTGACAGAAGCAGGCTCTGTCACCTAGGAGTGAAATGAAGAACTAAAATAACAGTTTTGTTAGTATAAGCCAGTATAACCGGATTAACATGCAACACTTTTTTTCTGGAAAATTCATGATTTATAGATTTGTTACACCTTGGTAATTCACCACAATTTATAGTGTATTTTTACTTTGCTCCCGAAATGTTGTCAAGTTATCTTGCTCCCGGCCTATCTGTCCGCATTTACCTGCTAGAGCGGTGGTGGTTTACCCTCAAACGGTTAACTTCTCATCGACTCTTCCTTAATTTGAATTAACTGCCGCGATGAACAGCTAGAAGAACTAATAGTGATCATTCTGTAGTCTATCGACTTTTGCTGGATTAATCGAAAAGAAGATCAATCACTTAGTCCAAATTGATAGCGCAGTTCGCTCAGGCCATGTAAAATGTTGTTGCTCGCATCTTTTCTTTCAGATTTTTGAATTGTATTGAGAGATACAGTACCGTGTCATAGTTTGAAGGGTGACTGGAGGCATTAGCGGGGGGGGGCGAATTGAGGTTTTTTACGTAACTTATAGCTCTGCCGTTAGGGGACTGGACCGTGTTTTGTTGAGCGATAAATATGTATCATGTTGAAAGTGTGAGCGCTTCCGGCTACCATTTACATTTTTTCAGGCGGTGAAAATGTACCTTCTCATTTCCTGTGTAGAAGTCTGGCGCAGTTCGGCCTGATAAACATGTGGACAATAGGGCCCACGACAAGGTTTCATTCAGAAACTCGCGTAAGACTTGGCTTTGAATTTTTTTAAACTGTCTGATCGATGAGGCCATTGTATTGCTCGTGCGAAATTCGTTTTAAGTTTAGGATCAGAGTAGAATTAAGGACAAGGGCTACAGCATTGGTATGACAGTATTACAGGTGTTCGCTGGTCCCTACAACTTGAAATGGTCATGGCGTAAAAATACAGCGTCTGGAACTCTCGTGTCTTGGAACTCGCATTTCATGTTTTACACACATTACTGTGCGAAACCCGGGCTGACACCACTTCCAACATATGGGTATGATCCCAGGGCAAGTGTAACGCCTTTAAGTGTATCCGTTTCCGAGTGTTTCCCCTCATTCTTTTCGGTACGCTCAATGGTTATGACACGCTAGCCTATACGGCAAATGCACCTGACGTCACATATAAGACTACGCGTAGTGATTGGTAGATTCGAAAATAACAAACATTTGTCAAGCGCGAGCGGGGTTATCGCCAGGTCATCGCTTAAAATAGCCCTTGGATCGTCGATCTACCCTCCAAACAACTATCCCAGGAACAGCGCCAAGCACGGGCATTACATAGCATAAAAGATTACAACAGAGCCGGTGAAGAAGAAGAAAATATTCCTCTGGAAAAAGTGGCCTGCCGTATTCTGATTGATAACACAGAACAGGTTTATTTTCCTTGTGACTTTGCTATCGTGGCCACAAGCACACACCAGCCATTTTTTTTACTGAATTGACCAGCAACATATTTAGAGTCGCATCATTTTTCTACGCAGTTGATAACCAACTCTTTCTTTCAAATGGCCTGATGACAAATCAATAAGTCCCTTCGCGCTCTTATTCGCAAATCGATGGCTTAATTACTAAAGATTATCGCAAGGGTTCCTGGTCGTGTTCAAGCGAAGATATGAAGTAGGTACGAC
Organism: Lineus longissimus; assembly: GCF_910592395.1. NCBI lineage: Eukaryota > Metazoa > Nemertea > Pilidiophora > Heteronemertea > Lineidae > Lineus > Lineus longissimus. Next base: position 14,044,519 of record NC_088313.1, read on the forward strand.
AGCCCGTATAACATATATAAAGGCTGTGCATTGTAGAGATTCAAATCGTGTTCATGTAGAACATCTCGAAATAAGTCCCTTAGTCCGATGTCCGTGAGAGCTAAGAATAAGCATGTGGCAGAGTTGACAGATAATCCCCAGGGTTTCCGCCAGAGGGGGGATGGGGGATTCATCCACCCCCAAAATATTTCAAAGGGGGATATACCCCCTTAGTTTTGAGCACTAAAGTTTGTTTTACTGTCAAATGAGTAATTTTCATGATTTGATATGTAAAATAAGAGCATTTGGGAGCCAATTGTAGCGGTTTTAGGGCAAAAAACGTCTCAGGAGGGGTCATATACGTGGAGGTGGAGCTAAAATGTAGGCCAAAACCGGGCGGAGTTTAGTGAGGTAACCAATACCGACAGTGAGGTGTCAAAATCTATTCTAAAAACACCGACAACTACAATGAAATGTTATTTTGACTGCTTTTTATTGATTTTGTTGGTCTTTTTGGTTGTATGGAGCCTTTTCCAAATAGTGATGTCAGCGGCCCATGCTTGCGCAGCATGGAGCAACCATCTTTGTTAATACAAAATGAGTATTATTAATTAAGTTTAATTTGAAACGTCGGCACCGTGTACTACATTATGGTTGCCCACAGAAAACAAAAAAATAACAAACACGAATTAACAGGCAAGAGTGGGTGCAAAAAACATTCAGTACAGTGGGTGTTGAGCTAGCGAATATGTTGGCCTATTCCCCGGACGAGGATTATGTAACCCGAGAATGAGAAAGGGAACATTGATTTGTAATTTGTTCCCGTTTATGGACGAGGTTCAATAATTTACAACAGAGCTAGATAAAAAAATCTCACGCTCGATTAGACAGCCATGGTGGGCGAAATACCTGGCCGTCAAGGATGATGTCGAGAGCGTGTAGAAACTTTGTCAAGGAAATATTCAAGTTTTGGCACACATTGAGTACGATCCCCATCACACTACTGTTACTGAGCGGACTACGACGCGCAATCTGTACCAATGGGATGCTGCCTGTCAGCATTACTCCATAAGGTACACACCGTGACAACTTATATTAACTCTACCATGTGATTAAATCACTTGGGATCACCAAGGCTGTCATTAGCAATCTCACATGTAAAGTACCGAGTAACGTGGGGTTTTATTGCCGTCGGAAAAGAGTTCCGTAAACAAGGTAAATTATTGTAATCATATACAACGTACATGTGTCAGTTTTCGTGGTTTATTTTCGCGGGTATCACGAATTACATTGATTCGCGAAAATAAAATCGGAAATGTCCCTACACGCGAAAAAAAGAAAAAATTATGAAATAATTGTACTGTTTAACGTTCCGTGATTCAGAATAATCGCAAAATTCGGGGAATTTTCGCAAAATAATGCCAAAGTAAGCGCCAATCCAACTGTTTGCTCTCCTAAAAAGGGGTGTGGGACAATGGGATAGGCGCTCACGTTTTCATTTTCATTTACGAAAACTCCCTAGAAAAGACCCGCGTAAATTAATAGGACTTATTTTCAGTCCCTTGGTACATGTTGATATTGCCGTTCGAAAAAAATCAGACACGGTCGTGTTTCCCGAGTCACCGTGTATTCAAACCAAATTGCTTTAAATCTAAGCTTCCAGGTATGTCTAAGGATCCAGGTTTGTCACCAAAATTCATTCTCCGCTTTGAAATCGTTTTTTTCCTTTTCGTTTTAAATTACACGTAATAGTCTAATTCACATTACAAAGCGACTTTGGGGTGTTTCCTCACAAAACGAGATAAGTCGATTTTTGCCATTTGCTCTCTCCTAAAAGTGGCTTCAAAGTTAAGAATTTAGCTGAAAATACATTGAAACATTTTTGAAATGTTTTATTACAAGAGTAAAACTGTTTGCCTGAATGCTAAATTCGAAGGACAGATCAGTCATTACATGGGAAATGCCAAGTTAGCTCCAAAATGTTGGATATGGTGCATATCGCGTTTTGTGATGAAGGTTCTTGTATTTATTCCATGCCCAAGATCAGATAAATCCACGACTAAAACTCATGTTTTGACCGATTCACACAAAGATAACTAACAAAACCAGCCAAATGGCGTGGATGAGCCTACAATTGGTTTACAAGCAAAAATGCGTTAAAAGTTAAACGCAAAAAGTTAAACGAGGCTAGGGATCCATCCAACTGCTTCCTGCGAATGCGGACTTGGCGACCGAACGCCTGGGCACATTCTGCAAGATTGTCCGCTGAGGAATGTAAGACACAGGATCTTTGGGCCATGGCGATTTAGCGGATCCTGCGGATTCTGCGGAACCTGGGCGGAATCAGCATAAAAACAGTTCGAGAATATCGATATTATGATAAATTATCCTTATAATGAATATTTGTAATATTCCATAACTGTTAAATTGTCTAAACCGCTAAGATTATCAAGCATTCGGAAAAACCCCAACATGCATGAAAAAAATGTCTGCATTCTATTATCGGACGATTTCCACATTGACCGTGATCTATAACCCAGGCCGAGTTGGTAATAGGCCGAGTTGGCCCGTAATCGTGTAAGTCGTTACGCACCCGAAAAACACACGTCATTTTCGCTCATTCGTTAATTTGTTAATATCGTGCAGAATACAATAGGGACGGACACTTTTTCCATGGGACATTTTAAACTTCTACACTGGCCTGGTTGACACGTCTCTCTTTATTTTACAACATCGCAAAATTGTGCACGAGCAACATACGATTGCCTTGATGATCCATCATAAGTTAAGATATTCAAGTCACATGATGACTGATGATGTCCAGGACTCCCAGATGACAAATAAGTTTAAACAGAGAATTTCCCACTCTCATGATAATAAATAAAAGATTTTTCTAAAACGTACACCCGAGTCAATCATCCCACTCTTGATGACCAAACAGCCAGCAAGATCATGCGATGACAGGTGACAAGCCCGAGATCCTGGCAACGATCCTTAAAACCACCCCAAGTCCCAGGAGGCGAAACGACTAATTTTTGGGTAGAGTGACTCTCAGACACTCTCTTGATTTAGCTTGATTACATTACATCACGGCAGCGGCCACCTTCAGCGCCACCACGTGGGGCCTAATGGTATTAGGCTAAGTTTAGGGCGAAAAGGCTGGGGGCGAAAACGTCGGAGAGCGAAACGACCGAATACCCATAACATAGAAAATCCGCTGCAGACCAGATTTCGCAGAATCCGCAGAATCCGCAGGATCCGCTAAATCGCCATGGCCGGATCTTTGGCCGGAGCCCATTACACTGAGGACAAAGCTCTCAGGTACCGTTGAAGACCTGCAGCAAACAGCCGACTTTAATTGTCGAGTCGCACTCGGGGAAGAGGTGGTTACCTAAAATCTGAGCGCAGAAGAAGTAGAAGAAGAAGAAGAAGAAGAACACAAGTGATAGCTGACAGCTCATAAGCTGTTTATTAAAAGCTTATTTCGTTTAGGTGCACTGTTTGCATCCGTCCCGCAGGTAATCAGAAATGCAAAGCTCAGTACACAACCAAATCTGCTATAGGGTCCGCGTACATTTTGTGTACATACATTTTCGAGATTGATATTCTCTCACAGAAAAAATTCCATGCTGCGATTTTCATCAAACTATGCAGAAGTGTATTTCTATATCCTGTCAATGTCGTAAAGTGAATTTTAGAAAGTTCCAATGATTCTAAATTGTTTTATTAGCGTTTTTGTGAGACATGTCAGAATATGACACGATGCGGATGTTTACTGCCTGTGAGAGAATATCTTTCCCACCCCGTAAAATCTTGAAAAGGAGTTCCTTTTCAAAAGCGACCTGAATCGTGATAGTTGATATCATTCAAAATCAAAAAAGCCTAAAATTATGTTTGCAAACCAAATGACTAACATTCCAGGCAGTATTAAGGTATGACTGGGCTTTTGTCCGATGTGGTACCACTGAACAGTTAACAGTGATCACAGCCCTGCACCTGGAGGGGGACTATAATATACGTGCTAGGGTGCCACAATGCTGCTCCTCAGGTGACTGATCCGTATAGTTCGTGAACTTCAATGTGTTTGATTTGATATATTCGTCGTACACGCCTGAATAATCACGATGTACAGTGAGATCGGAACGGCTCTGATGTGGTGAATACTGTACTGGGAGTGCTTTGTTGAATGATTGTCCCTCAATACGTGAGTCATGTATAAACCACATTGTGAAGCAATGAATGGTATGGACAACAATAGTCCACGCCGTTCATAAGTCGCACTACCCAGGCTTATTGACACAGGCCTATAGAAGTGCCTATCACCCACTTATTGACCGGCGACCATTTGACGAGAGTCATTCAAATAAAGGAGTCAGGTCACGGCAAGTTTCCTTTGATCCAACAGCTCTCTCGGGCAATTAAGTGGAAGCCATGATGAAGCCCATTTTCATTCAGCGACAATCTGAGCTAGCAGAGGTGCAAAACAATAATAGAACGACCAATAATTCGACGAAAAATATACTATACTTACTGCAGCTGTATGCGCTCAATGAACGGTTTGGAATCCTATATTCTGGTTGTACATATAATCAGGCTCATATTTTGTAAATTGTGTCCTATGAGATGACTCGAACGTTTATGTACACAATCATAAATGTATGTTAGGTTTATGCCGAATGGGGTGTTCAACATAAAAATAGCTCGTCGATGGGAAAATGAAAGACTATTTATTTGAATGACACTGATTTAACATATGAAGTACTCGTTTTTTTTAGATGTCATTGTCAAATTGAATGATATAGAAATACTATAAAAGCCAAGTTTCACTGAATTTGCGTATATAAACTGCAGTGCAACAATCTGTATTTCTATTTACCTCATGCACCACAAGAAAATTCAATGAACATAAAAGGAGCAGGTTTCTAAAGGCTTGTGGTATTCGACTCGATGACTCGACGACGCGATGGCTCGATGACGCGATCGTTGCTATGGATTTTGCTAAAATACGGAATCCCATGATCCTGGTCTCCGGGCTACCGCTGCAACAGCAGAGGTTTTAGCTCGGCCTTCCCATACCCAGCTACGGTATGTAGAAGGATGTGCCCCCCCCCCCCCACCCCAGCCATGGCCACTGAAGATTGGTCCCCGCGATTGATTTTGATATTTGAAGGACTCGCGGAAGTTTCATAGCATGCAAAATGACCGGAGATTTAATTGACAAACAAGCTTCTAGTGGCCAATGTCAGATGTCATGTGGTAGTCTGTCAACAATCGGAATTTCGCATATGTGCAGTTTTTTAGACTCAGTCACTCAGTCCCTCTTCCGCCCCTTGACATCTGCCCCCCCCCCCCCCCCCAATACATCAGCCCCTATACATGCTTTCCGAAATTGGTGGCTTGCATTGGAACTAACTTTTTCCCCCTTGTCCGTCATTTAAGGCATTCAAGTGTGTTGGTCAACCATGACTATCTCCTTTGTCCCTCCACTATTTCGGACACTCAGCGCCCCATTTCTGGAAAGGTGTATAGGACATTTAATAATGCCGTGCTGAACGGATATCCAGAGCCAACCTTGTCTCCAGGAACTCGCGTGTCATTTTAACATTGGAATTTCTGCTCGTAAAGAACCTGGGTAGGAGGTTGATCTGAACCAGCTATATTTATGTGTATTTAGCTGTATTGACGGTAAGCTTGCATAGCAACATGGCGCATGGTTTTATCAAAAATGCGAACTTGTAGGAAACGAAAAATGGTCGGATTAGATACGGTGAAAACAGCTGGAAAGGGGTTGATAATGATCGGTTCTTTTTTATTTTCCTCCACTTATGATTATATGTATAAATTACAGTCCAGGCAGTGATATTTTTTAAAAACATTCCAACTTGATCGCGTCATCGAGTCATCGCGTCGTCGAGTCATCGAGTCGAATACCACAAGCCGTTTCTAAAAGGGGGACAATAGGCAGTAGCTCGGGGACAAATTCATGTTGGTTCTCAAGAGAATTACATGCACAGGTCATACATAGTTCGGGGACCTGACTGTGTCTGATTCGGTGACTAATATATTCGTCATGCAAGACTGAATAGTCTCGATTTACACTACAGTGAGATAGGAGGGACCACTATTGGCAATTTTGTGTATCTTAACATTGTCTACCTAACTTCTGCATGTAGTAGTCCCCCTTGAATATTTTGGTACAGCGTCAGCCATGATTAAGCGATGACTTTAACTTTAATTCCATGTTTTATGACTCTGACAAAATCATAATACATGTATGGAGTTTTAATTGCAAAAATCTAGTCGTACACAACTGTATCTTTACTGGGGTACCACCGCATCGTACTATTACTTCAGTAATGAGATCTTTGATATCATTTAACAGGATTACCACACTAGCAACGCAGTATATGTACAGTCTAGCTCATAAATATAAACACCTACATTGTACTTCAAACGATATCTCACTAACTTTTGCACCAATTTCAATGTTGCGTTCACAATCGGAAGACTCCGCACCACATTTTCCGAGGGCATGCCACCGTGATAGGATTTCCTTGAAATGTCATCCCCCTGACAACATCTCGCAAACCCACTGAAAATGGCAAAAATTTTCACAACGTTTGGTTGTCATTGCCCGGTTATGCTGCCCCTTGGCATGTCCACTATGAAAGAGGGTTCGTGGGGTTCGATATTAACAATTGTGCCATTTATGGAGAATGAATTCTCGAGATTGCCGAGCATCTTATCAGGTCTTCCAACCTACCGAACAGACTGCCCTGGAAAGTGCTCCTTGAGGCCTGGGAGAATGGCTGCCTCACAAGAAAAACGTCCAAAATGGACATGGACAATATGACATCATGTGCACTAAATTTCGAGGTAAATCAACCAGCGGGTTACTCTGTGGTGGACGCACAACATCCATCCATACATATTTTACAATTTGTTCGTTTTCCATAAGACAAACCAGCAGTGCATTTTCTCTTTATTTGATGCAAATCATGCTTGAAGAATCTATAGCTATCACCAGATGAAACACACAATGTTTCGTTGAAAGACCCAACAACGCAGTTTTTCTAACTTTATTAAATACATTTTCCTTTCCCAGGACAGGCAATCTCGCTCGGCAAACTGGAAGGCCTGATAAGATGCTCGGCGATTTGGGGAATTGATTCTCCAGGGTGCCATGGCGACCCATTGATATGACTGTACAGTGTAGAACAATGTGAATAGCATTCCGCGACGTTACTTTTTATAGCTCACAAGGTCATTTGAATAAGATATTGATGACGTTTTAGTCACGTGACAGTCGGACATCGACACTTATTTCTACGCATTTGAGCTTATTTCAAAGTCAATTATCTTTGACCCTGCATTGTTTTTAGCATGAATGATACCATAGAGTCAGAGAGAAATATTCAGAACAATTATGTAGTATTTCCAACACTCGGACATGTGCCAGATTGAATCTAACTGCCCTAGTAAGAAAGCCAGAATCCATTACGAAACCGCATGTTTGTCCGACATTGCCTGTAATTCAGCGATGGGGAAATAGAGGGCAGCAGCTGCAGTGACGTCATTATCGCGGAATGCTATTGAGACCTTGGTGAGATTGGGCTTTTTGGCTCACCGTAGGGGAGTCTATGTAATACCGCAGTGTCCGTCGTCCGTCGTCGTCCGTCGTCGTTGTCGTATCCTATTTCAAAAACAGTGGCACGTTTCTTAACCGCTAGGGCTATGAACTTGAAACTTTGTACACAGCACCCCCTAGGTCAGGTGACCTCTGACACTGAATTTCGGTCCGATCTGATTCTCAACTTGGCCACCAGGGGGCCAAATGTCGATATCTAAAAAGTGTGATATCTCGCTTATTAGTGACTTGTTTTCGATGAAACTTGTGTTGTAGGTACTCATAGCAAATATACATCTTATATCATACGGGTTTTTAATTTGACCTACTTTTCAAGTTCACAGAGGTCATATGGCGTAAATTGGCCGTTAGAGTGTAAACTATGGCACGTTTCTTAACCACTAAAGCTATGAACTTGAAACTTGGTACATATAACCCCCTATATCACATAGCCTCTGGTGCTGAATTTCAGTTTGATCTGATTCTCAACTTTGCCACCAGGGGGCAAAAAGTGGATATCTAAAAAGTGTGATATCTCGCTTATAAGTGACTTGTTTTCGATAATATTTTTATGGTAGGTACTCTTAGGAAGAATACATCACATGTCTTACGGGTTTTCAATTTGACCTACTTTTCAAGGTCACAGAGGTCATATGGCGTAAATTGGCCGTTAGAGTGTAAACTATGGCACGTTTCTTAACCAGTAAAGCTATGAACTTGAAACTTGGTGCATATAACCCCCTACATCAGATAACCTTTGATGCCGAATTTTGGCCTGATCTGATTCTTTATTCGGCCACCAGGGGGCCATAATGGAAAAAGGAAGAAGTGCAATATCTTGCTTATTTGAGTGAATTGTTTTCGATAAAATTTTTATGGCAGGGACTTCTAGCAAGGATACACCACATGTCCTACGATTTTTGGATTTGACCTCCTTTCTAGGTCACAGAGGTCAAATGGTGTAAATTGACCGTTCGAGTGTAACTATGGCACGTTTCTTAACTGCTAAAGCTATGAACTTGAAAGTTGGTACATGTAACCCCCTACATCAGATAATCTCTGACACCGAATTTTGGCCTGATCTGATTCTTGATTTGGCCACCAGGGGGTCAAAACTGAAAAAGTAGGACGTGCAATATCTCGCTTATTAATTCGATGAATTTTTTATTGCAGGGACTCTTAGCAATCACACGATATTGATCTTGTTGATGTCATAGACAATTATTGGTTGGATCATAAACTTATATATACTGCCCTGTCTTATTACTTGACATCAATACACATCTAAAAAAAGTCTTCATGCCTGATTGTGTTCACCATATTTACCTCTAAACTAAGAATGATCCTGCCTACTAAAAGATGTATACGGTGAGCACAATGGCCCCTGGCCGTTTCATTTACAATACACCATGTATTGGACAAGGCTTGGCTTATTCTAACAGCGACTCGTGTAAGAGGCAACATAACGTGACATGCGTATTGTACGTGCATCAACTTTGAAATTACATGTAGATGGTTTGAAAGTACTTGCATATCAGTCCTATAGGGCAGTTCAAAGGCGCTTCAGAATAATTCAATGTCCATAATGTTCAATAATAATTCAATGTTCATGGTGTGTATGGAAGAGGTGGGCCTTGAGCAGTGTAAATGCTATGATGGAGTTATTGTGATTTTGATGCAAGATTTTGGCATTTCATATGTATTTGCACTGACGCTGAAAGGGTGGATGTCGTCCTGGGTGCCGACAAATGGTACCCAGGTTCCAGATCGACTGGACAGTAACCACCCTGGTTGCCATTACACTAGACAAACAGCACCCAGCTTCTTTTTGCCTGGCTTACGGATCTTAGGGACGAGGACGTTTCTTGCAATTTCGTTTTATCTCGCGCCGTGGTACTTGCGGCATTAGCAGTGCGCAAAATAAAAAAAACAGATAAACAGAAAAAAACGCGTTTAGGCCTTTAGGTCTTTGAAAGCACATTTCGGATGATTTATTCAGGAAAGGTATGTAGGAGGGATATATTCAGAGAATGAAAAATTGTGTGATGACAAAATGAATGGATTTGCTGCGTATTTTTATTTTTATTTTTATTATGGTTATCGTGACACGTGACCTCCGTGAGCGTGGGGCCAACCTCGATTGTAGGTATAGAAAAGTGTAGAAGAAGAAGCTGGGTGCTGTTTGTCTAGTGTAATGGCACCCAGTGTGCTTATTGTCCAGTCGATCTCGAACCTGGGTAACATTTGTCGGCACCCAGGACGACATCCACCCTTTCAGCTGCACTGACAATGTTAAACTCAACGATCCTGTTTAGTGGTAAGGCCCACGTTGTAAGTCTGGGAGCATTAAAAACCAAACGGCGAGGAAATCCAATCAGTAGTTCGTACTCCAGTTGAGTCCCGAACAAAGATTAAGGATTAGACTATCGGTGCTTTTTTACCATATTAACACCAACGCGACTAATCATCACGTCTCAAAATTAATTTTGATTTAGCTTCTTCCGAAACGCAGGTCTGTCTTATACGATTTTGATTGTTTTATACTATACACACGGAACAAAGTAGACCATGCAGAACAAAACATATATTATCATACTATGTACTATTATAAATGATCTGGAGCTTTTAAGATGAAACCAAGTGACGATGATGAATGGTCACGCTTCGGGCTTGAAAATCTAATCACCATAATGACGTCCGCTTCGCTCAAGCGATACACAATATCGCTACCATCGCGAAGTCGGCCGGATCAGAATCTATTATTCAAAGTTCTTTTGGAAAAAACCGTATAAATGCAAGAAACCATTGTCCATTTTTGAAGAGGCGCCACCTGTATATCAATGAAAGAAATTGATATGTTGGTTCAATACACGTCCGTTAGGCTGAATATTTGTAGGCGCTGACAGGCATCTTAGATTGTCTTAACCCATATCAAAACACACGTGGCATCATCGAGAGCTGAGGTTGGGTTTTCATGGTATAAGAATAACTTGGCGACGCAGGGGATTACAAATACCGTAAGAAAAATGGCGGCGACTTCCAAGGCATACAAAACCAATCGGAAGTGTTTCGAACCAGCATGGCGCGACAACAATAACAATATACAACACCTCATCGTTTTCGTTTCGTGAACATCTTCAGAAGAGTCTTCCGAATATCCTTGCTGAAGAACATGTAGAGGAAAGGGCTGAGTGTGGGAGCGAGGAAGGCTAACCATTGAACTATTGCATGGACATAGCAATCCATACGACAACCGGCACATAGGGTCGAGGTAAGGGTCACTATAAAAAAGGGAAGATACAGAATGAGGAAACAACTGAAGACGATACACAGAGTTTTGAGGGCGCGTTGGTCTTTCATGTTGATGGCTCCCATCATGCTCATCCGGCGCTGCCTCAGAATCACAGAACCGCGTCTCTCCTCAACGTAACCATTCGGACTTAACATTTCCTTGAATCTGTCAAACGATTGGTCGAGCTGATCCATTAAAGAGCGCCGTCTAACAGTGAAACTCGGAGACACGTCCAAACTACTGTGACGTGGTGAAACATCTAGGCTACCGTGCCGTGACCGGGGGCCTCCCCGTCTAGAAATCGGACTACTCGACCGGACACTAGCACGTGATAACGCCCTTAGCTCAGGGTCCATGATTGTGAATCGAGGCGACGCGTCCAATTGCAAACTGCCGTGTCTGGTTCGCATTTCGTGCGTCCCGTCGCTGAAATCTTGTTTGCTTTTTATGATTAATTTCGGTGAGGGCAGCGCAGGTAGATTTTCAGGGTCGTTAGGTTCATTGTTATCGTTATCACATTCATTAGCGTACGTCACGCCGTCGGGTGACGTGCGCAAAATAGTCACAGCCACACGTGTCAATGGCGTCTCGCACTGCTGAGGGTCTTCACTCGCTCGCCTCTCACCTGAATGGTCCGCTGTAGTAGACGCTGTGCCATCTATTGAGGCATTTGCAAACGAACTCGCGCGACTCCTGCTCTGCATTTGCGAATGATCCGACAGATCGTCACAAGGAATAGCCGTCATGGGTAAAACCTTCGCCCTTACTTTTAAAACTCGCACCGACATTTGCATCGAGGCGATCATGACAAACAAAGGAGCAACATACGAAAGAATCACTTGTATCAACGTCATATAGAGGGCGCTATGATCGAATTTATATGAAATACCACATTCGAGAATTGTGTTATTTTCCGAGTACGTCGAAATTGCTATAACTAGTGGTATCTGCGGCAGGAACGACACGGCCCAGACCACAAGCAGAATCACGGCGAGTTTTTTGCTGTCGGCGATGGCGCGGAATTCCAGGGGGTGTGAGATGGCTATGTGACGGATGACGGATATCGAGGACAGGTGGTAGATGGATGCTGTGATCAGGTAGAATGTAATCACCAAGAAGATCTGGTCCACCTGGGTACTTCGGTCTGACATCGGATCTGATAAGTCAGTAATCTGAAAAGAAGGAATACTTTTTTTAGCATTATATACATGAACGTTTATTTTCCCTCGGCGGTTCTCGCGTATCGACCCATTTGAAAGCTATTTCGTTGGGGTCGATGTTGTTAAGATTAGCCCTGATAATCGTATTTAATAAGACAGTAGAACAATGGGGAAATTAGCCTTATATGTAGGTGCGAGCGGGCTTTGTTTTAAGTCAATAGACCGTGTATTTGGCTAGGCCTGAATTGTTTCAACTGCGAGGTTAATGGAAGAATATTTTTTAAAAAACAAGAAATGCTGAGGCCCGAGGCTTTATTCAAATGGCCTAGCTTGAAATGCACATGTACGAAGAAATTTAACATTTCGTCTTGTGCATGAACAACAGCCACGGATTTATAACGTATTTAAAGAAATTGTGGAACCATATTTTGTCATATTTGTTATCAGACATAATATGTCAGAACCCAAAATTTAGATAGGATTCTTCGGAGAGATCTTGTATTTAGTTTCTTGTACATGTACATGCCCCTTTGTCGTGTACATGTTTGATGTACATGTACGGATGCACATTCACATGTACAAGAAACTACACATAAGCACTACGCTTAACTGAGAACCTTATAAGAATCGCAAATGAATTTTTTACCTGCGAGGGGACTGCGCCTTAAACAGATTACTGCTAAGGTGAAAGTCAAGTTAACCCACGTGTTGCTAGCCACGGTAGTCAAGCCAAAAAACATGACATTTACGTCGTTTTTTTTTTGCCTTGGCAATTTCCTTTTCATATTTCCATGCGCCCGACTTTAGCTAAAGCATGATCAGTAACAATTAGTTGACGGTTGTCTCGGTAACACATTCGTGGCATTTCACAAGCAGACAATATGCCATGTCGACACCAACGAAGCAAGCAAACTCATCAAATCGACGGCATGAACTATGGAAGATGATAAAAGGACGCACAAATAGCGCCAAAAGTCGTTCGGTTTGCGGGAGGAGTGAGTAGTTGGCGATATAGCGAAGTTTCGCAAATCTTACGAAATGCAAGTTACTAATCACGAACTTCTAGTTACAAAGTAACCAACGTTCCATTTTCAGTTGTACCCAGTGTGATATATTTGAAGAGTTTCACCGTAAAATGAGATAAATCCGGTGTTTTGCCATTTTTAGAAAAATGGCATCAAAGTTTATAGAATTTAACTGAAAATGCATTCTTGGAAAGTTTTGGGCATTTTTTATCATAAACATTTTACTGCTGGCCCAAATGCTCTGAAATCTTGAGGACAGTTCTGACATCAAAGGGGCAATGCGTGGTATGGTTAACTCCAAAATGTTTGATGTGGCGCATATCGCGTTTTGTTTTGTAGGTGGTAAAAAACAGATGCTGCAGCAGTGTAAACGAGTTCTTTACCACTGAGACAGTTCGTCGCCACGAATTCCCTGCGTTTAAGACAGTTCACTAGATTAGGAAAATGTTTTGCTTTATTGGGGATCCTTCTGTGAGTAACTATCATCATAGAGTGCATTATGGTCCATACATGGGCCAATGCAATATTGCCTTGAGCTGACGGCGCTGGTGTCGGCAGTGTTGAGTACAACGAATACAAAATATGAATACGAGTAAACTGCACAGATGTTCATAAAAATATTGAGTTGAGTGCTGGGCGTCAACTGGGACATTACTAGCTCTAACAATATTGGGCGATTGTAATGTAAGTAGGAGGAAACCGGAGACCGCGGGGACATCTTTGCTGTCGACGGGAGTCGCCTTCTCTATCACATGAGTATACAGAGAATCGAACCCGGGACCACAGACGTTTTTAGAGATGTAAATCAGCCACACGCAAACAATCAATAATCGTGTCGTTAACTTTTCAGACAAATAACATATCGGGATCAGGATGCGCAATTCGTATTTCGTGAAATTTGCGAAACCTCGCTATTGCTGAGCAAAAACTAGTAATGTCAGATCGGTCTTGTTCAGTGGGCACTCCAGCTCAAGAATGCAGCAGAAAATGCGTGTAAACATTATACTGGGTTGCCCCAATAAGATGGACACGCAGATTTCCAACAACTGCAGACACAAAGCACTGGTAACATGAGTGGATGAACAAGCAAGAGGAAAAAGTAGATTACGATACATCAGTTCGGTCCAAAGGTATTTGCTCCAGAGCTAAATTTATGAGGCGAAGTCGACAATACTCTGAGCCGAAAGAAGAACAAAATTGGAACGGTGTAAATTGCTCCCAGGATAGCTCTGCAGTATTGGCGCTGGGAGCTAAATATATTGGACTCAATCGAAATAGTTTGACCTTCTCCAGCTGGTACTAAAGATTTTGTTCTGCGGGTGATGGAAGTATGGTTTTCCTTTTTGTCACTATCGATATACCGACGTCTTGCTGCGATCACTGTATAAACCCCTGTACCCCCTCTCCCATGTCAGGCCGTCGAAACTTAACAGTCGACACTTAGCCGTTCTTCTAGAGCTAGGAAAGGGTAAAAGGTTCGGCAATTTCCTAAGTTATGGTAATTTTGAGGCTTGATCGACTGTCGTTAGGATGCAAATTCGAAAAACTACAGATTTGTTACTATCATTACGGGTATTTGCTCTTTTCGGTTAAGACCTATCAATCCCCACGGAAGCTGTTTCGTGGGGGTCAATGTTATCAAGATTTGCGCCGACAAACCTTTGATAAGACAGGAGAACAATGCAAATTTAGGCCTAGGTGCGAGTACGCCTTCGTTTTAAGGAAATAAAGACCGTGCAAAGGGCTTGGCCTGAATTGTTTTAACTGCGAGGTGCGTGGCAAATAAACAAGAAAGATTATTGTATCGAGTGTAGTCGTTTGCCAATGACGCCCACTCTCGATAGATTAACCATTTTGGCTATATCTAGAAAAATGTATCATCCAATGCAATACGATAAAGCTGATTGCACACCCACACTCATGAGTCACCATAACTTTGTCTCGAATTCTGCGCGGACACTTTTTTGACTTATAGTTTACTCTTTGTGGATTAGAAAAATAAGTTTCGAACTCAGACATGTTGATCTCTTCGACGTTTTAGACAGAACCTTATTTGTAATAAGTGAAAAAAATAGAAATGTGGTGAACTTGGTAGAAGAGTACCAACATGAACCGGGCTTTTTGGTTACAACGCCGATGAAAATGATGATGATGATGATTTCATTTGAAGTCCTGGTAAATGACTTTCGAATTCTGCTCCAGACCTAGAAAATAATTAGAGTTGTCCATTGAATGCTGATCACCTGAGAAGGGGGCACAAGGTTTCCGTTGACCGCTGCATTGGTCGGAGCAATGCTAAATAATGTCGGCAAACGTTACTATACAGATTGGTTTTCTTATCAGTCTCTATCGTCCACATGTTTTCTTTGCATCTGATTTGTCTCATAATCTATCTCAATCAAGTGCTCTATTAATAATGATAATAATAATCTTTATAGTCTCTGTATAAAACATGTTGCTCGCACTGGAGCATTGACAATAAAGAAATATAACGTACGAAAATTTAACAGAAATGAACGAGATCCAATCACAGAATTTCTCTTTCATTCCGACTTAGTGCAGGATCTTCATAAAGAAAAAAACCACGATGTGACAGACGTTTACGTCAAAAGCAAAAAACATCACTGGAATCGTTCCCTATTATTTAAATGTTTTCTATTTCTATGCTTTCTAAATGATTTTTTAACGTCGCTATTGTTATTGTTTTTTCAACGTTTCTCTTCTTCCAAATGGTACACATTGTCTCATGTGTGCCGAAGTTTTGCCACGAAGTTGTCTAAACGTCTCTATTGTCTGCATGTGTGCTTGACGTCAATACTTCTTGCTGTCTCCATGTTTTTTCAGTGTCTTTCGCAGGTTTTTAGCCCTCCTGCTTCATCAACGTTACCTTTGCCCCCACGTTTCATAACGCCTCTATTGCATCCTTGTTTTTTTCATTATCGTTTCTGTCTCTGTATTTCTAAACGTCTCAACTGTTTCGATGCTTTCTAAATGTCTCTATTGCTGACGTTTAATAAGCAAATAGCTGAACGCGATTGTCGGGGGCCCGCCATAAACAAATTGCACCATTGAATGACAGAACAATTATATGATTGTTGTTACCATGGTAACATCTTCTCAACCTATGTAGATATGACATTTCCCGGGTTCGCTGGATACGAAAGCATGCCCTGCGATTAACAGCGCAATACTTTCAGTAACACAATTTCACCGATATCCTCAATCGACTGATTATGACACAAAAATTGCTGCCAGTAATTTTTCATCTTTACCTCTCACATCTGGATGGTCACGGCATTGATTGACGAGCGAGGTTTGCCAGGTTACTGACACAAAATTCCTCAAAAACTCCCAAATTCTGATATAGTTCAGTTGGAAGCAATGCATTTGGCGCGATTTTCCATGAATTTCACAACGCATGCGAATTTTCAAGTTGCATTGTTGTGGATGCATACGGCGTGAAATGACAAAAAACTGCGCTCTCGCTGTCGCAATCATACCAAATAAGACACCCTAAATGACTATTATTGCTACAGAGCGGTTTTGATAAAAACCGCGGCGGCCTGTCGCCCGAGTTTGCCGCCATTTTGCATTAAAGGGACAACTTGCGCGTTGGATTTACCCGACCAGGAGGATAATATCCCTGCTTGACACCAGTCGCCGCCACTGGTAGTATCACACCAATGCTGATCGAAAATAATGATTTTCGCCAGTGTTACGAGGCAATTTTTAACATGGCTTGTGAATTTCAGGCAGGCCTATGGTTACACCACGTTCTAGTGCATTGTTTATTGGAGTTCAACGATTTTTCAATGATCATGTCTGGTGACGTTGCGGTCCTGCTGGAAGCAATTTTTGTATGAAAAACCAACATATCTCATGCCCAAGTTGTCTCTTTAAAAAGGTCGCCGCAGCGGCAAACTGCTGTACTGGACTCAGTCCTCGAAGGAAGGAGTACCATGCCAAATTGGCGCATTGGTGAATCATGAATTTATCTAAAAGGTAAATTTACATTGGTTATGTAATAAAAAAAGTAAAATGTACACCCCTCTTCCCTGGCAATATGAATTTTTCTGTCCCTCGGAATGTGATATCACTACACTCCTTGGGCAAAAAAATGTTGCCTTTGACCACAGGCGCAGGCCACTAAATCAAGGGTCGGTAAGTGGTTGAAATATTGTGGAATGTCATTAAATGGTTAATGAAGAAGAAAGAGAAGGAATCCACAGAGGTCCAGCAAGGACCCGAAAGGTAAGAAACCTCAGAAAAGGTTATTGCTTGACAAGTTCGCCCCTCCTCCCCCTGTACAACAATGCACAATGTACGGGGGGGGCGAACTTGTGAAGTGGAAGTTTCCTCCCTTTCTCTTGAGATTTCTTTGGATTTCATGTTCCCTCTTCTGCCTCAACCTCCTTTCTGACACATAATTCAGTGGCCTGTGCCTCGACAAAGGGCCATATTTGATAACCGCAACACTTATTGAATTCAACGAGAATTAGCCTTACCTGGGCATATATACTGTACGGCATGGCTATAACGGAGATGAGGAGGTCGGTCACTGCCAAGCTCGCAATAATGAAGTTCGAGATGGATTGTAGGGCCTTTTCCTTTCGTATCACCAGTAAGACCAACGAATTCCCGAATACCGACACCATAGGCACCAATACCAGACAGAGGAACTCCCAGAACATCGCCCCTGCTCTTAGATAATTACCCGTATCGCACTAGGCTTCAATAGTTTCAAGCGGTACACAATTTAAATGAGTTGATATTGCATCAGTAGTTCAACACGCTTCAAGTTTTATACTCCAAAGAGAGTCATAATCCAAAGACTTTCGGTTGCAAGTGTCTCCCCTCAAGAAATATTCTGCTCCAAGATGAACAACCGTCTTGAACGTTTCAGTTTTCCGTGCTCCAAGGAAAATATAGAGCGCACATTTCTCTCAGATCTCCGCAGCCTTCAATTTCACTGCTCATATATACATCGTCAAACAACTTTGAAATATCAGAACCTCCTCAGAGCAAAATTCTCCCCAAGATGCTAGTTACAAACGCTTAAGGATTCGGTGACGCCAAGAACCATACAATATTATACTGTTTTAAACTACACTGCTATGAATATCTTCCATATCTCTACAGTCAAAGCTTCTTAGGACGTTTCAAGTTTCACTCCTTAAAGAATGGTATACCAGACCCCGCAGCCACAGTCGTATAGTTGTTTCAATGTGAGCTCTTTCAAGAAAGCTGTTGTCCGTGGCCTGTGCAGTCTTTGAGCATTTCGAATTTTTCATTGCTTTTGGAATAATAGGAACATTTCAGTCTCCTATGATTTCGGTTTCACTGAGTAAAGATAATCCAAACCTAAGAAGTCACAGCACGTATTCGGTTGAACTCCTTAACCAAAGATACACTATTGCACAGTTTTAGAACTTTTCAAGTTTCTTTCCTTTAAAAGATTGACAATTCCATGTCTGTCTTCGTCTATCCATGAGGAGTGTAATGTACCCAAGAAAATTTCCATATGATCCCGATGAAGTATACGTGAGTGTTTCTCTGTGTGACTGTTTCCCCTACGATGGATCAGGCCTCGAATGGTTGTTGTTCGGCTAGTGGTCGCAGTATCCGTGAGTAGGGGAACACTAGGGGAAACACTGAAAAATGGAAACATTGGCAGATGTTACAGCTGTCATCTTAATTCATTAACAGGGAAAAGAATCTCCCCTCTATGATCTAAACCAGTTCTTAAACCACACCATTTTCGCGCCGTCTTTTTTATGCGATTGGGGAGAATTTCGAAAAAAATTAAAATTTTCATTATGTATATTTGACAGATACGAAAAAGTTTTCCATTCAAAAATGTTCTGTGCGATTTTTTTCGCGAAGCTTAGTTATTTGCGAAATCAGCGAAAATTATTCGGTTAACAGTATTATCCGCCAATCAGTGGCACCATATGCTCTTTGACCCATATAAATGCAGCAACAACAGTAGCTTAACAAAATGTATGCTTACGTACAGCACATTACGACAATCTTAAAAACCAAAAGTAGAAATGTTCCTAGAGTTGTCATCAGAAGAGAGTAGCCTTAAAGTCCCCAAATCCTAGGGCTGGGTATGTCATAATAATAATATTTAGGTAGATCAGTCATGGAAAAAAGTTCTAAATTTTAGAATAGGATTCACGTTGTCACGAGTCAACTGACTTAATCTTGAAAACACGACGTATGTAGCCCGTTCTTTGGAAATGACCTGTTCATTCTTCATGTCACGCACGAAAAGTTAAACAGTGACACGTTACGTGTGAAAACGTGAACTCTATATAAACCCGCCCTGGACAATTCTTATATCATGAGAGAAGTCAAGTCATGACGTTTTCCATTCTCCTAATTCTATTGGCGATATAAAAGTGAAGCATGCTGTTGGCGTAGTGTCTATCCCCTGAGATCGGCTTAACAGCAAAGCTATCCATATCGCAACTGATTTGGATTCAGGATCATTAAACAAGCACATTGTGAGCAGCTATTTTGGCTTTCAACTCAGGGTATCATGAACCGTGCTTTGAATTACTTAGCAGAATCAAGAGTGTCAACATGAACCGTGCTTTGAATTACTTAGGTAGCAGAATCAAGAGTGCCAACATGAACCGTGCTTTGAACTTAGCAGAATCAAGAGCACCAACATGAACCATGCTTCGAACTTAGCAGAATCAAGAGCACCAACATGAACCATGCTTCGAACTTAGCAGAATCAAGAGTGTCAACATGAACCGTGCTTTGAACTTAGCAGAATCAAGAGCACCAACATGAACCATGCTTCGAACTTAGCAGAATCAAGAGTGTCAACATGAACCGTGCTTTGAACTTAGCAAAATCAAGAGTGCCAACATGAACCGTGCTTTGAACTTAGCAGAATCAAGAGCACCAACATGAACCATGCTTCGAACTTAGCAGAATCAAGAGCACCAACATGAACCATGCTTCGAACTTAGCAGAATCAAGAGTGTCAACATGAACCGTGCTTTGAACTTAGCAGAATCAAGAGCACCAACATGAACCATGCTTCGAACTTAGCAGAATCAAGAGTGTCAACATGAACCGTGCTTTGAACTTAGCAAAATCAAGAGTGCCAACATGAACCGTGCTTTGAACTTAGCAAAATCAAGAGTGCCAATATGAGCCGTGCTTTGAACTTAGCAGAATCAAGAGCACCAACATGAACCCTGCTTCGAACTTAGCAGAATCAAGAGTGCCAACATAAACCGTGCTTTGAACATAGCAGAATGCAGGTCTGGAGCATCGACTTGAACAGTACTAAATTCCACGTGACTTTGGTTTGAAAATTAGCAGCGTAGAACTGACAATATCTTTCAACATAATGGTAGTATCTATAAACAGACTCCTGTTTTCAAGTAATCGACGTCTCAGCTTTGAATCAGAAGTGTACAGCGTCCTTGTACGCATCGTACGTTCTACCTTACGAGTAGAATGTCCACCGGAAGTATACGCACTTTCCTTCACTCTTGTACACCGAAGTCAGTGTGAACAGATAAGAACAATAGAACGTCTGAACCGGAATGAAAAGCTGTATAGGCGTATACGCCATGGAATCAACATTATCGACATTCAGCCCTGGATGCACTGGAAAATAAAGGTTCATATTGATATCGTCACGAATTCTTTTACCGTTAATCCCGCACGGAGAGGGAATGCTGTGCATTCCACTGCATCTCTCATCCACGAAACCTGAAACAAATCACTTTGTTCCCGAGGCGGGATTAGGCCAGGTTAAAAAAATGTTTTTCGTCCCCGCCTGCCCCCAATTCAGGCAGCCGGCCAAAAATATGTACTCTTTTTTTTATTTTACGTTTACTACCACTTCGGTGCGTTTTACATCAGAACCACACGTGCTCCGCTGGTGCTGACAACACTTATGTCATCAGAGTAATGGATTCATACTTTTGGAGAAGGACTGGTATCGGTCGTGTCGCAGAAGTGATCCGTTGAAATATCGCGGCTCTGACGTCTACCATCAACAACAAAAAATAAAGAAAATTGTTCCTTGCTCCGACTTTTATGATAGGTTCGGATGAGAAACGAGCTTCATTTTTATCAGGCCTTACGTGTTTATACGCTGCAGACGTTACGTTTTTAGCCGCGAGGAGTTAACTTCCGAATGCCGTGAGAATTCGCTAGCAAATCCTACACAATAGGGCCGTTTAGACGACGCGAAAAAATCCGGATGCGTCCCGAATCCGGATTAATTTTTCGTCGTGTAAACGCAAAAAGATCCGGATCAATGTGGTTGCATCCGGACTAAAAAGGTACCATCGCCTTGGGTGGTTTTAATCCGGATTCATCCAGATTCGATCCGAATGCGGTCTTTTCGCCTGTCGTCTAAACGGCCCTAATAGTGATACCAGCCCTTCTTTATTGCATGCACAATATAGCATTTCACACGAAAGATTCAGCTATTTATCCCTTGCTTTTATTGGTTGAATTACTCTCTCAGGAAGATCCGTCGTTTTACGATATACACGAAACACTATTGATTTCACATAAGTTTATTGCGGAGGGTATGCGAGGCGGCGTTTGCATGGACCACATGTGGCTCTAACACCGCGCAAATAAGTTTCATAGACTATTGCGCCTCTCGTTCATCTATATATTGATACTAGAACTGGTTTAAATCTTAAAGCACAAGGACAAACATTTGATACACTCGACATTTTTAATATGAGAAACTCCTAAACAGCTGTTTCATTAGCCATATTAGCACACTATACTTCTGAAAGTTTTTGACGATTTTTATGGGCACCAGACTCACAGTCTGGAGACCATATTGACATGTTCTGGTAGTTTCTTTCTGTTCCAATTCCACAAACATTATTGCGAGTGTTCTCCAAAACAGCTAAATAAACCAAAAATCTATCACCCCTATACCACCAAACATAATCCCATCTATTGTACGTCGCAAAAGACTTTTCAAAATTCAGATCATTTCGATGACTTTGAAGCGGTTTTATGCTCCGATTTTCTGATTTGTTTGAAAATCTCCTAAGTGATTCAATCAATCACTACTACAATTAAGGCCACGCCCGTTTTGGTGACATCACGTAACACGAGTTCGATTCGATGACATCACTTAAACCCGATTTCAATCCGAGTGTTAGCATTCTCATATAAAACAGTTAACTCGGCTTACTCGGTTCACGCATGCGCATTTGAAGCCACGGGCAGACCATTGATAGATTGGTTCCTGATCGACTCACTAGGGCGTATGAGACGCCCTGTAGTCCTAGTAGTCCTTATATCAATGTGTTTGGTCGCCTGACGCTTGTTACGAGTAGTGTTTTGGGGTTTCTAACGTTAGTGCATTTCTATAGTATAGGCCTAGTACATGCCCACCATGTCGATTGACGTCGGACCTCTAGGCTCTGGCCGCTGGCTTCATTGGGTACGGGGTGAGTTTTGATCAATCATGATGTCTGTCAGCCGTAGGCTAATACCGGAAGATGTTGGCTAGAACACTGACCATCCGCGAAGTAACTATAAAAATGAAAAAAGTGAAGGAATTTTTTTTGCCTGGGTGAGAAACCTTCGTAAAAATTACTTATATAATTCGATTGTCGGATGATCTATTTCCGGACATATTAATTTCTCTTTTCTCGTCATAACCCCTCCCTCTCTACGCATATGGATCATCAGGCACCACTGCTTCCTCCACAAACCTGGGGCCCATCAAATTTGCTGGTAAGCAAATTTCTCAGTCTAGTTAAATTTTGTTCATTCTCCTAGGTATAAGAAAGACACGATTTTTGTAAATCTTCGTCCACAAAGGGTCAATGAATTCCTAGCAGGCGAATTTCTGTCCAGCTCCCCGAAGCCAGCGGAATTCCACGACGTCATTTCGATTTCACCTCGTCAACAGGGTGACTGAGGGCCGTGAGAAGGAAGCCTTGTTTTGCCGAGATTTGGCAGAGGGGCTGAAGCCTTGCAAATTACGCATTTTCTTTCCCATTTTTTATATTTTTCGAAGGCCCGTAAGGAATGTACGCAATGTATTTGTTATGTGTTCGAACAGTAAAACGCAACGTCTTCCGCCACCGAGGTTGATTGGACCTCTCCCAATTCGCCGAGCAAGAAAGAAAAATCCACATCTACTGCAAGACGTCACAGTGTAGATCCACGGCTCCATGCAGCGCTTTACCAGTACATTCGTTCCACATGGAAAGGATCGACGCATGAAGGGCTAATAACTCGGGTCAAATAGGAGTCAACATCGGAATAGCGTGATAATTCAGTCAGATTTAATTTTTTTCCCTTTTTTGTGCAATTTGTTCATGGAAGCTACATGTACTTACATGTATGTAGAATAGAAGGTGACAGGGCAGCCGACAGCTGGGTAATATTGCCCTTGATAATACCAATGGTCCTTTAACATTTAAGCTGCATAAACACCTCATCTTGGTGTTCTATCAGCAGTAAATTTGATAAAAACAGTGTTAGTCTGATTTAAAAAACATTTTAAATTTGTTTAGGATGTTCTCTCAAGTGAAAATGACCGATGTGATGTTTTAAAACCTTTATTCTCGCCTATGGTGTAGCGATATACCAAACAGGTCCTTCAAAGAATAAAATTTTTATTTCGATCGAAATTATGGAATCCCGCCACTTCACATGTAATGCATGAAAACAACATACTAAAGTATTTGTGAGTTTTTATGCACCAATATGTGCTTTGAAGTGCCCTTCCAATAGCTTGCAACACCAAAGCATCTGTACAGCTGTCACATGGTGACACTGATGAGTAGAATGATGTGTGAACTCCCCAAGAGTTTTCTAACCACGAAGGCTGTCCAATGCGATGCTTTAAGGGCCGACTGGCGCGGCAATGCAATTTTCCAATTCAATATCGATGTAAAATGCAGATTAGGTGAATCCCTGGTGTCTATAATCCTGTTAATATAATGTCTATTAGTACGTGCGTCAGAATTTTATAGAGGCACGCTCAGTGTTGTATCGATTAGGATTTTCAAACGGACAAAAATACAGTATGAGTCATCGGGCAAAGAAGAAAGCCTTGTATCACGTTATGTTCAGATCGATTTCTGATAAAGTGAATACCTATATTTACATCACTAGTATGAAGACCTTCTGATGCGTAAACCAGACTCCATGTAGCATAAGCATGATAACATGGCAAGGGCTTCAGTTAGCCCGGGGTCACCCCCAGATTGCCCAGAATCTTGTAATGCATTCCAGTTTGCCGAGCTTGCCTGTCCTGGGAAATGAAAATGTATACAATAAATTACAAAAATGGTCTTTCAATGAAATATTGTTGTGTTCGTTCTTCAAGCATGATTTGCATCAAGTCTAGAGAAAAATGCACCGTTGGATTGTCCTATGGAAAGCGAACAAATTGGAAAAAATGCATGGATGTATTTCGTGCACCACAGAGGAAGCCGCTGGTTAATTTACCTCGAAATCTAGTGCATATGATGTCATGTAATTGTCCATGTTACCGGATAAACACAGTTTATTTTAGAATTGTTACCAACGAGCGCACATTTTGGATGTTTTTCTTGTAAGGCATCATTCTCCCAGGCCTCGAGAAGCACTATTCAGGGCAGTCTGCTCGGTAAGTTGGAAAGCGGGTCTGAAAAGATTCTCGGCAATCTGTGGAATTCATTCTCCAGGGTGTCAGTTCAGGGCCGTATTTAGAGGGGGGGCAGGGGGGGCAGCTGCCCCCCCTGTGCAATAAATGTTGAAAAAAAAAATTTCAGACAGTAATAAAAAGACAAACTAATCTTAGCCATAGCTTTACCAGCATGATAGCAGCATATGGATAGCAGATGTTATCAACTCAGGTGCAACCCTTATAATCTGCAAATTAACATTTTCTGTCCAAATGTGGTATTTTCGTAAAATACTTCATAAAAGTGGTCCTTTTTTAGAGTAAAAATACTATTGATTCACACTTCCAAATGCCAGGAAAATGCCATTTCAGACCTTTTATTTTCAAATTTTTCTGGGGGAGGGCCCCCAGACCCCCCCCCCCCCCGTTCGCATGCGCCTGCGGCGCATGCAGATCGCCTACGGCGATCTATCCCACTGCCCCCCCTGGACAAAAAAGTTAAATACGGCCCTGCAGTTATATCGAGCAAAACGCCGCTGGTACTAACCGCGATACCGCTCACTGGTTCGACCTTATGTTTGAATTTTCCTTCGAGAGATAACGCCATGCACTTAGAATTACAATATGAATTGTAACGATTCCATAACACATTTAAGTTACAACTTTCACAGCCAGTGCACATCTAAGTTACCACTAGTTATCATGCACGGAACTGATTCTGTTCAAGTCAAAACGGCCCTCAAGTATTCCCAAAAAATATGTACGAATTCAAAATGGCTGCCGATGCATGCGGATTTGATAACGGCCGTAATTGTTCAAGCCAGTTTTTTTTTTTAATGTTTCCGTAGCAATTATCCAAACTTCAACGAGCAATTATCATAACTTCAACGAGCGTTTACGCAAGATACCCAATTCATGTTGTCGGCTTGTGAATTTAATGACATTTTTTTGGGCTACCTGATATACCTTGCGCTATGTAGCCGCGGCCTGATCTGCACAAAACGCAATAAATTTTCCAATCGTTTAGCCGATACCGATATTACCATCTTTATCATGTTTATCATTTGATTAACGCCGTGATCATTTAGACGTAAAACATCGCACACATCTCGTTGATCAGCATTATTGACTTTATTGAAAACAATTTCAGAGAAAGGTTGTTCAATTCGCACATCCGGCCAAGATTTCATGATTGATCAACCATGGGGGAGATTAGCGACATAGTGGTTAGAGCGCCGGGCTCATAATCAGGAGGTCTTGAGTTCGATTCTCAGAAGGATCACCGGTGATTCCCCTTTGTGTCCTTGAGCAAGGAACTTAACCCTACTTGTTTCTCCACCCAGGAGTAAATGGGTACCTAGCTGGCAGATATGGCAAACTATGGACGTTAGTCCTGAGCGCTGTATAGCTGCAGCTCGGACCTGTAATACTCCCAGAGAGTAGAGCTTCAATCGTGAATGTACAGGCCAATAACTTGAGGTAATAATGTGAAGCGCTTAGTGAGCGACTCAAACCAGTTAGATTTAGCGCTATAGAAGTCCCCATAGACTATGCCTTGTGTGCATGAAAGGCTGGCAAAGATCACTCAGAGGCATCAAGTCAACAAAAAGTTTGATCGTCAAACGCGCTCCTAAAGCGTCAACTTGAAAGAGCTGCATTATCGGCCATTCCGAACTCATAGCGTTTTAATCATTCAAGCAACAGCCCTCCCCACCTGCTAATTCACTATGAATTATATTGCAGAGGCAAAGGGCATTGTAGACAATTTGCCGATAGCGGAGGTTAATACTTGAGATGAATAGAACATTCTTATCGAACAAATATACATATAATCTTTGAAAATTGTTCCTTGTTCATAGTATGTTTGAAAATCTTTAAGGGTTCGACTTTGGCCCTCGCTCAACTTAATTCAAAGCCCTGCAAGGAGAAGGAAATATTTTTAAATATCATGACAATAAAGCTTTATTTCTATAAACATACTAGTGTTTTATTTAGCTTGAAGATTACGGCAAAATGTCTACAGTGCACTTTGTAGTGTTGCAATATATTGGCAGTGCATTACTGTGCGTCGTACATTTGGAGATGGCTGTTGGGTTGTTACATGAGTGACGGAGGAGTCATAAAAGTTCAGAATTGCAGATAATGACTAAAATCACATTTAAGTCCTTTTGAGAAATGATTGACAACATTACAAAAATGAAAATAACTGCACTAACTTTATACGTTTTTTCGCCATGGTATTTTACGCGATTGTGGTAACTGCATTTATATACAGTGCATCATTGCTATACAACTACTGACGCCGAATAAGTTTTGAAGTAGTAAAAAAAACATGAAACACATTTTCTCAAACATCTGACTTACTAGCATCTTTCCATTTGATTCTAGTTTTATCCATCACGAAAAACATATCCGAACGTACATACATACAAACAATAGGGCCTGTTTCACTCTAATCCGATTCATGAGTGATGTACCTTACTTTCTTCAAACACATTCACCGTAACGCATTCCAATGCAACTGCACCGTTATTTTTTACTGTATATATGCCTTGAGATTTCGTTTAAATCACCGGGATTCTCAACCGCTTAAGTAACACACGATTTGTTTCACTCTCAACACTAATAATTATAAACGCACCTTGATTTCAGCTAGGGAGGACATTGTTTCCTTCGTCACAAATGATATCCATTGATCCCTCAAATGCCTGCCCTGTGAAACCATACATCAGTGTATGTGCTGTATCACTTGCTGCTAGTCTTAATGGAGCTTTAATCCCTGACCGCTTCTTAACGCTCACATAATAAAACACAATATGCTTTTAGTTATCCCAAGCCAATATGTGAATGCAGTAATCTGTTAAACCGAGATACTCTAAACCTAGATCGTATATGCGCCGAGTGCCTTGCTCCTCCTCCAAAGTCTTCAACTGTCTGCAACATGCGATACAAACTCACCAATATCCGTTATTTCGAATCCAAATGTCACGTTGGTAATCCGCCGCGGAAACTCACCACCAGAGTCGAGATGACGCAATGTAATTGGATCTCGAGTGCGTTGAGAGCCGCCCTCCTCCAAAGTCTTGACTAGTCCCCAATATTATCCATGTAAACACGCCAACAATCGTAATATTGGATTCGACTATCCTGGCAGTGATCCTATACCGCGGAAAGTCACCACCAGCTTCTATTACCCATTCTCGGATAGTACCCCCGGTAGAGGCGCTGTGATGCTGTTCTTCTTAATAGTTTTGACCAGTCCGCAATATTCACGGAAATGTCAAAGCAGTAATCCTTTAAGACCGCGGCAATCCAGCAGCTCTGGCGATGACTGCAACACGACTGATCAGTAAGCAATGGTTATTACCTCCTCTCAGCCTACAATTACATTACCCTGCGATATGTCCTCGCGGGGGTTGTTTGGATGGGGTCGGGATTCACGGTGTCACTAACGAGTATCATTCGCTCGCGCGTTGACATTGCGGAAACCACCATCATAATAGATTTTAACCCTTTCAATGACAGAGGCTTTGTGGTTGACTTTTGTTGTTGGTGTTTCCAGAATACTCGAAATAACCTGATGCATCCCTGCTCCCATCAAACGGTCTTAAAGGATTTACTCTACGCAGTTTTGTGTTAAATCAGCCTTCTGGTCCACGTTTAAGTACAAGTACTTCCTTGGCAGGGAAAATGGGTAGTTGGTAAAACCTGGACGCAGATTTTGGAGGCTGGACGCTTAGTTTTGCATCATTGGATTACATCACTTGCATTCAATAAAATATGAACCGCAGTGGGCCTTATCGTACTGACGGAACGGACTGGACTGTAACGGTTTTGGACTTTTGGTCCAATAAAAATCTATTAGCTATGAGAAAGAACGTTCGATGTTTACTATGGCACGTCAAAGTGGAATAAACCCAATACATTAAATTATACATGAACATGCAACACCTTGAAATAAGTCAAAACTAAACTCGTCAGTCAAGCTGTTGTCAAAAAAATGTTCTCAAAATCATCAAATACACGATTCATCTCTATTTTGCTCATAATTTGTAACTTATCGGATCGTAGGTATCCAATAGCCGTTATGTTGAACATTGTCAATATTTTCAAGTGTTGGATTTATTCCACTTAGGCGTACCATAGTTACTGGGGGGAACAGGGTTCAAGATTGCTGCTCGTGCAATTAGCCAAAACATTATCTTTTACCGACTGTCATGTTCTTCCACCTCTAAGCAATTTTCCTCATGTAATGTCATCAATGTTATAATGATTGTCATTTACTCCATATTCACAAGAGACTGCCGTAACTAAAATGGCTGTTAGCATATTCCTTCGTGTTTTTTTTTAGATTGATCTTACCAAAGGTACTTGACTGACCTCTTGTACAAAGGGTAATGTTACACAGCCCTTGGCAGCCGGTGTCATATATAGTTGTGCTTCCACCTAGTAAATCCCCGCGTTTTTTGCGCTTCCACCTTTGAATTGCCGTGCTTAAATAGACCCGTGTGTGAAAACCCCGTGTCTATTAGCCCCATCGAGCTCGATGGCGCTAATTTAAACACGGGTATAGTCGTAGTTCCACCTATCATAAAACCCCGTGTTTTTTCAAGACCCGTGTCTTCGCCGTGTGTCAAAAAACCCGGGACGCACTTACACCTATCAGTGGTGTTAGATAATGGTTAATAGCCCCAGCGACAGGTGCGCTGTAGGTAGGGAGCTCTCCTGTGTTTCTTTCCCGTTGGAGGGGAATTTCGCGTGCGCAATACCGAGGCAACTACACCGCGCCATCTGTCGCCGGGTCTTAGAACTTGCAATTGCCGGGGCTATTCAGATTCCACCTATCAAAAAACCCGTGTTAAACACGGGTAAATTAGCCCCCGATTAGCCCCATCGAGCTCGATGGGGGTCTATTTAGACACGGCAATTCATAGGTGTAAGCGCAAAAGACACGGGGATTTGATAGGTGGAAGTACGACTATTGACGCGGGGTTTTCTAATAGGTGGAAGTGCAAGAAACACGGCAATTTGTAGTTCCTTTACACGGCGACAGATGGCGCGGTCGATTTCTGTAATTGCTGTCCCTACGGCGCATGCGTGATAGACACTTTCTAACCTCCAACATTTACAAAACACAGGAGAGGTACTAACTGCAGCGGCAGTTATCGCCGGATCGACTAACAATATATCATGCTGATTTTATAGGTGGAAGCGCTCGTGGCCGTGAAAGAGCATGCTGAGGTCTACCATAAGGATAATCCAGTGTTGTGCAACATCACTACCTTTTGGTAATTGTGATCTGCTCACATTCCTGATTTCAACTATGGCCAGAACGATACAAACCTCTTCATCAGTCCAGAATTCGACAAGAGAAACCATGAGATAAATTATCCATTTATGAACTGACGATTTATTTCTGATTGTATTTACGAGATCTTCCTTTAAGTGATTACTCGAAAGTTACAGCGTAATCTGCGAAAATAGTTTATTTCTCCAAAAGACTCTTTGACTATTCGTATAAATGACCTTGGTTGAACTCTATTATGCCCCTCCGATCAGTGAATACACTTCTTACAACTTGCACAAAAGGATCAATACCCATTTGCTCAGATCTCAGCAGTATAATTAGCCTCAAGCATCTTCCAATACGATATTTGATGCCCTAATTTTAGTAATTAATCACGGTAACTGGCGGAGTCTACGGCCTTGTGGTTAACACTGCTGGCTCGCATTAGACTCCGATGCAGTCCATTTCTCATCCTGATCGTCTTTCCTCGATTGACTGCTGCAAATAGCGTAGATGCTTCCAGCTGGATGATACGCAAATGGGCGTTATGAGAATACATGTACCAAACTCTCACAGGGTTTTTCTGTCACCGAAACACAACTCTTGAAAAGGCCAAGGTCAACAGGTCATGACTTGCCGGGCGACAGGACGAGGCCGGCCCACTGCGTCCGGCGTGTTCTTCGCAGAGTGTTCGCTTCCGGGGAGAACCCAGAACAGTATTCCTGGATGAACTGGCTCAAGGAACTAACATTCCTGCCTATACACGAGTTCAAGGGTTTGTCGGATCAGACTAAAACCTGTGGTCCCCTATACAAGCAGTAAATTAGAGGCAGGGCAGTGTATTCATCTGGCAATACATGCAGATCTGCTATTAGCAGCACTATATATTTAACCGGTCAGACATTCTATTTAAACAACCCAATCAGACATTCTATTGATACACCAAGCAGTGCTTACATACTCAAGCAGCGCCCACTCTGTAGGCCAGGTGAATACTGCCACTTATTGACTGCTGCTTGTACCTAATGTCTATCCCAGGGAAAGTAAAAGATCCCACAAAGATGGACAGTAGCTTTACGACGCCGCTAATGATGATGATGATGACGATGGATAACTTCTTCTCGTGTAATGAGACTCGTTCTAAACGCATCTTGAAACCCCGCATCTAAAAGAAGGCACATGTCATTGGAATTAAAACACCTTTTCGATTGTTTTAGGCATGGCCTCATCTCCACCATTCATTCCGTTCCATTCTGATTTTTCGATGAGGCCGATTTAATTGGCGGTCAATGGTTACCAATCAAACTTTAGGATCATTATTAAAGCATCAATCATTGTTTTAAGTTCTATGGCCAGGCAAGGCAAAATAGAGGTTTTCATTGATCTGACAAAAATGGAGCACTAACTTTCGTGATGTGTGATACACACCCCTCAGATTATTAAAACAGTCGTGAGTGGTAGTACATGTATGTAAATATTGAAACGAGCCAAATGAAACAAGCCAAACTAAGCGATCCAAATAAACATTTTAAACCTGAACTGAATGATCAAGTTTAGATGTAATATTCATTGCAGGATTCAGTCAAGTATGTTTATGGCATAAAATATAATATTATTCACATATGGTTCCGTTCGCTTTGGTTCATTTTATATTAGAACGTTTCTTGTACTCGTTTATTTTGACTTGTTTAAAACTTAATCGAGCCAAATTAAGTTGGCCTGAGTAAATAAAAGTGCTTTTTCATTTCAGGCAAATATCAACCTTAGGCTTGCAATCATATTGCATCTAAACCTGATCTTCAATTTCACGTTTAGAATGTTTATTTGGTTCGTTTAGTTTGGCTTGTTTCATTTGGCTCGTTTCAACGTCTTGAGCGGATTATTCCTGTGGTGGAAGATGTTGATTGGTTGTTGACACCAAATTAAACCAGTCCGGCTGCAGAGAGTAAAAAAATGTAAAATGCTTATTGAACAGAAGAAATGGTGCAGTAAATAAGGCCAAACAAACAGGAAACAGATGGCCGGGATTTGCTGTGATTGATATGATGGAAGGAGGCGGAAATCTATTTGTGTCACCCAGTACAATGTAGGCCTACATTGAATGCCTATACCCTGTTCATTGAATACTTTATATTTGTACATGTAGTTGAATTTGGAAGTTTCAAATTGTGTATGACGAATTGAAAATAAATTTCAACATTATTGTTGTGCAGGCAGATGTGCAAATACTATAGATTTTACACATGTACCAAGTTTCATTAAATTCGTATGCTTGATAACTGTACAGCTTTGTGAATAACTGCATTTTCTATTTTTCTGCAGCACCAGCATACGAATGGCGTTCCCCTTTTTAAACACATTTCGAAACTGTAGGTCCTCCTGCTTGATAGACTACCACAAACCCTGAACATAGATGTCCTGTTTTCAAACGATTCTGCTTGCATCTGCCTTGGTTTTTCGAGGCCAATACAGCAGCTGCTGTTAATGTCCAGTGATGAAGGATATTGCGGGGTGCCTGAGCCGACCTAACGACCACTAAGTAACGTGGATAAGAATTCATGATGACATTCTGTAATAACATGGTCAGCCTCCCGGGTGTAATTCATGATATCAGCACTGACCAGAAACAAATGGCATGGACATTTCTGCATAATCTCCTGATCTCTCAATACATGTACAGTATATTATAGTGTTTTTCATATTGTTCTGGCCACTCAGGAATGTGACCAAATCTACAGTGGAAAAGTAATTATTCTGCAAATCAAATCAGTAATTTTCAAAGCAATGCCTGTTTTGTTTTCAGCTTTTCAGAATCTTGTACCTTTGGAGCTTGCACAATAAGGCTCAAATATGACTATCATAAGAGCAAGTTATTGCATAGGATCATGGTACAGGATATTTTGAAATACATGTAGTGGTATTTTTATGATCATTTGAGTTTTTAACACGTATATTTTTTTTCTGAACATTTGGATGAGAATGCGGAGACATATGCCAGAACATTCTGTTTCAGACCACACTCACTGTATAGGGCGAGAAATCTGACTCGAGGAGGGGTTTACGAATGAAATGGTGGCATATTTTCTACTAGCACAGGTTAGGGGAAAATTCACCATAGTACCTTAAAAGGTGCCGGATTATGTTACCAAAAATAGGCGGGGCATCGTGACTTAAACAGGTATCACGAAGTTTCGACTCCATCCGAATAGCTAGATGTACGTTTGATAAGTAAGAAGCACAAAAGATTAAAAAAGATGCCTCTTAATTTGCTTAATTACTACATGTGTAATACAAATGCATTGCTGACAAAATTCAACTTCCTGCTGCCCTTTTTGGAACATTGCATTCGGAGGTGATAGTTGCATTCAAATCGGATACACTTTGGCCATCACGTAACAGAGAGTTTTTTTCTTATAGATGGGTTTTCATAGGACTTTGCTGGAGGGAGTCTTGGGAGTGTAAACGGAGGAGAAAACACCTTTGTATAGAAAGAGTTCAGATCCAAAGGGGGCATTTTCACTGGGGACAATTTAATGGGGGGCAATTTGACGGGGGCTATTTTACAGGGGCTATATTTTAACTCACACGACGTAGTGAGTGTAATGGTTACGTATGTATCTAAAGTGTAAACAAAATTCATATATCCATCATGTCCATCGAATCTGAAAAAATTTGTGCAGACCCATGACAATTCTGGTTCCGGTGTAACATCTGTGGTTGTTCCCCATGTGTCAGTGTTTCCAAACAATAGGCAGCTAGAGAGACCACGACTTTTCAATAGGGGGGATACACAGAAAAACTTGTCAATCTATTTTTGAGCGTTCCCAAACAATGAGGGGAAACACTCAAAAACAGAAACACTCAAAAACATTACACCGGTACAGTTTGTCGCATTCCATACGGGCCGCGCTGGCCGATCCTGCTTTCACGACGCACCGCAACCACAGTTACCATGATTCCCATTGTTTCCGTCCTCGTGACGCAATTATTTCATGACGTCATGGGCCATTGACCTTTCACGCAAGTAGATTTATTCACACCGGCGCCACTGAAGTGCGGGTGTGGGACATCATGTATTTAAAAATCGTCTGCTAGGGTCTCATTAGGGAGTTTGTTTTTTTTTTGTTCATGCGCAGCCCCACCGTAGTTCCTAAAATCATTGATTTCTCGGTCCTTACAGTATGTCAGTGTTGATTCAGCAGTTGTTTTGGCAAAGACATGTTTTTTGGAGTTTCTGAAACCTAGAGCGCTACTCAATAGGCGGCTGACAAGAAACTACGCATTTATACTGTTGTTGCCGACGTATGTGTACACTGAACTTGGGATGTGCGTCGGCCCCGTGTTGAAATGCCGTCCAGTGCCAGTTGGTCGTTTTTCGCTGATTTGTGCAAAATTCAACATATCTCAAAAGTTCAATGGTTGACCCTCAATTTTTTTTTGATTTTTGTGTAGCGTAAGCAACTGTCTTTCATGGGAGAATGGTCTCTGTAAGAATTATTCAGGAAGAAATGTATAATATTTGGGGTTTTTCGTAATTGTCCGGCCCAATTGGCAATATTGCCATTTGGGATGGTGAACAGAGCTAGGAGCAAATGCGACGCTTATGATTTATTTAAAGAAATAAAATGCCCGATTTAACATCCTACAGAATCAGGGGAATCGGGCGTTTCCAGTGATATACGACACAAATGGGTTGTCCTCATGCATTCACTTTGGAAACGCATTTTAAAATAGATGTTACGTCCTGTAAATGGGGCACGTCATCATCACGTACATTTGGGAAAAACTCCCTAACGAGACCTAGGCCATACAGGACAACAACGTCGGCGGAGACAGTTGTGACATTTCATTGCAGACAAAGAAAATGTCCTCTTCTTCTCGATTTACGTACTTTACTTCAAAAAAGTCAGTTTTAACACTACTGCACAAATATAGAGTGGTCTTAAAGTTCCATTTGGATAGAGATTTGACGGACTGATTTGGAAATTCATTCCAACCATGCAACTGTTTCAGAAATGAGAAAAAGCTCCTGGGTGTCATGACATGCATTATGTGTCTTGCCTCTGCATTTTTGTACTCGGACATGTCAGAGGGCTTTCAACTTTCATATCATTGAAGAAATAATTCATTCCAATCTACAAGTATATCAATCACATCATTTATTTAAGAATCGTCTGCTAGGACATACAGGACAACGTCGGTGGAGACAGTTGTGACATTTCAATTTTCATTGCATTGAGATTCGATTATTATTTCACCACAAAGAGCTGCTTCTGTCAGCAGGTATGAGACAGCTACCGGGGTGGGGACTATTTCTTTATGGGGCCTTATTGTTCAGCGTCTCCAAGGAATTCTATTTTTAGAGTCCACTGGGGGGTTGGGGGGGGGGGGGGGCTTCCCCCGATGTACTGACTAAAACCTGTCACTTTCAGAGAACGGGGGAGGGGGTTTGGAGGACTCATCCCCCAATTTACTGGCTAAATATGTCAGAAGGACGGGGGTTTGGGGGGCTCCCCCATGTCAAACAGTTGTGTGAGTTCACTAGAGATTGCTCTTTACATATTACTGGGGGGGCAATTTTCTGGGGGGTGGGAATTGTCGGGAGGCAATTGATCGTTCGTTCGTTCCTTCCTTCGTCGTTTGTTCGTTTGTTTGTAGACATCAGAGGTGTCAGGCTGGATAACTCACTGGCCCTTCTCCCGTCCAACAATCAGCGTGCTACCAGTTCCCTCTGTGTCATGGATCCTGTCTTCAGTTGTGTGGCCAACTGTCTATATAAACGGGTCCCTCGCAGGTGAGTCTATTCTGCATAACTTGGTGTATTTTGTGGGTGTGACTCGGTGTTGTGGCATTATGTGGTTTATGTTCTGTGACAATGAAGTTGGGGGCACCACCACTGCACAGGCGAAGGTTATTTCGTCTGCGAGTAGTGACACCTTGCGTTAGACAGTGGAACCATGCAACAACTTCGTGGTACTTCTCGCGATTTACCCGGTACGACTTCTTTTCTGCCGGGATTTTCGGATTTTCTGCCCGGAGTTTCTAAATTTCTCCTAAATGCGCCCAGGTTTGATAATATCTGATGAAGATAATAATGTAACGTGTATCGGCCGCAATCAGTGGTGTAGTATGCATCAGGATAATGTCAGTTGATTTGGAGAAAAGGAGAGCTTGAAGGGTTTTTCCGTTGTCCATCCAGGTAATGTACATTTATAGAATAGATCGAATGTTTACCAGGAGACAAGAATTTGTTTATCAAGAAGGGTATGGCCTAAACTGGGGGATTACCGATCAAATCCGACGTTTCCCGACGGTCTTTTTTTTTTCTGCAAACAACGGCTTAACGTCAATGCTCTGATCACCACCTTATATATTTTCATGATTTCTATCTATGAATTTTTATAACTTTCCGGATATGCCGATGGACGGTTTGCACATAATTGACAATTGTATTACTACATTTCTATTTTCCTTGATCTGCAGTAATAACGAACAGAATCCCTTTATCATGTAGTCCTCTACCTTTTTAGGAAATGGCTGAGGACCATTTGTCTCGCAAGGTTTCGTCAAGGAAAAGAACGAGGACCCAGCACCATGACATTGACCTGCCGCAAAAGAAGTACCATTCACAGTCATTACACGACAACAAGACAAACCCCTTTGCAGTAGAGCAAGGCCTGCGTTCAGCAGTCAAAACATCACCAGTCAAGGTAGCGGCAAAAACCTGGTTTAGTAGTTCCTTTCAGAATGAGAGGAGCAAAAAAGTGGCCAGCCTTTCAAGGGCTCAGCCACCGCCAAAACCACCGCCTACTACTGATGTTTGGCTTGGGAAGAAGGTGGCAGGTGTCGTAGATGATAACGAAGGTGTCTGTGGCGATCTGTCTTCGACTGACACCCCAATGTCAAAAAGGACAGCGGGAAAGGTGAGTGTCAATCATATGGCTTTTACTTATGATGATTGTATTGTAGTAAAGTGACAAGCCCTAGAGTTAAAATGAAAATAGTATCAGAGATTTTCACATTTATATAAGTTGCCAGACTGTTTTTTTACACCCTGTTTACTTTGTTATCTTTTTCAGCACACTCATCAACAGTGCCCAGCAATTTCTCAAGACTTGTGCTCTGCCTCTAACTCTAGCTCAGACATCTTCAACGAGAGTGACGGACAATTTGACATCGACGCAATCTGGAAACTTGAAGACGAATACTTCAGTCAAAATAGTGTAAAAAATCATTCACAGCGACAAACTGATACAGAGATGTCGGAGAAGCAGGATAAATGTTCAGACAGTGGGACGAGGCCACAGATATGTGGTGCTGGTGAAAATTCAGGAAAAACTGACATTTCTGGAAATCAAAGTTTAAGTTCTTGTGCAAAAGGTAGTTTTGGGGCTCCATCACAAAATGTTAGTGAGAGATATGGTGTTGGGCCTACTGCAGCTGCTACAAGGGCTAGTGCAGCTGCTGTAAGGAATACTCCAGCTGCTGGGAGTGGGAAGTCTACTCCAGCTTCTGCTGGGTCTAGTCCAGCTGCTGTAGTGCCTACTCCAGCTACTGTAAAGGGGCCTACTGCAGCTGCTACAAGGGCTAGTGCAGCTGCAGTAAGGTATACTCCAGCTGCTGGGAGTGGGAGGTCTACTCCAGCTTCTGCTAGGTCTATTCCAGCTGCTGTAGTGCCTACTCCAGCTACTGTAAAGGGGCCTACTCCAGCTACTGTAAAGTCTATTCCAGCTGTTGTGAGGTCTACTCCAGCTGCTGCAAGGTCTATTCCAGCTGCTGTAGTGCCTACTCCAGCTACTGTAAGGTCTATTCCAGCTATTGTGAGGTCTACTCCAGCTGCTGCAAGGTCTATTCCAGCTGCTGTAGTGCCTACTCCAGCTACTGTAAAGTCTATTCCAGCTGTTGTGAGGTCTACTCCAGCTGCTGCAAGGTCTATTCCAGCTGCCGTAGTGCCGACTCCAGCTCGGACAGGTACTGTGAAAAGTAGTCAGACTCCTGGTTTAGCTGCTTGTGATAACAAGGGGAAGGGGAAGGGAGAAATTCATGTACAACTTCCTTCAAGGAGTAGCGACAAAGGTCCCAGGGTACTAACAAATCAAAACTGTGATAAGCGAAATAGTTCAGCCTCGAGTGAAATCGACATTGAGAGTGCTAGACGTTGGAAAAAACGTGTCCCTGATCACGATCGTTTAGATTTTGATCATGGTGGATATTTCTCTGAGGAATTCGTAACGGGTGCTCCTAATCTAACGGTCAGTGATACTTCCAGTTTGAAGTCTGAGACTTTGTGCCGTGAAGGTTCCTTTAGTTCAAATGAATTTAAATCTCTTGTCACTCCAAAAGGTTTACATCCTTCTGTTGGTTCAAATGTGAATCCTGTGTGGAATTCCGGGCACAAAAATATCGTGACCACTGCTGATAATGTGAAAAAGAACGATTCCTCTGTTACGCCCAAAGTTTCAAATATCAACGACAAGTGCCAAGTGACCCCTGCCAGAGCGCCATCTTTAAAGGACAAACTCAAGCAACGTCTGCAGGAAAATGCGCAAAAGTCTACGCCGCAGAATTTACGGATGCAGAATTTACGGCGAGAATCTTTAGAACTTGCTAAACGTGAGGCGGAGACGATACAGAAAGAGGGAGCAGAGTATGACATTGGACCGTTTTATGGCTTGCCGTCCAAAGTGCGGGGTCTGTTTGAAAAACTGAGGGGCATTTCGAAATTCTATGGTGAGTTCATAAAAGATGCACACCGTTTGTAATTACAGTGCAGTGGTCCAGAAAATAGAAATGCAGTTTATATGCACAATGATGTAGTGCAGTTATCATTCATGCAACTTCGCTGTAATGTAGTATTTAGAAAATTAAAAATAACTTGGGAGCATTGATATATTTTTCTGTTGATTCAGCAAGCTCTGGTTTTGTTAAGCTGAAAACCCTTACCTCTGATAGATTCTTTCCTAGGGGTCTGAAAAGGGGGTGTTTTGGGGTAAAACGTGGGCGCTGAAAGTGTTAAATTCCTCAAGTAGCAAGATTATTGTCTTAAGTTTTATTCATATTATCACTTCCACATTAGACTGTATTTATTCGATTGTTAACTTTACAGATTGGCAACATGAATGTCTCACCCTCGAGTCTGTCAGACACGGGAAGAATCTGATCTATTCGCTACCCACAAGTGGAGGCAAGACCCTAGTTGCAGAGATACTTATCCTGCAGTCTCTGCTCTGCAAGAAGAAAGATGCGCTCCTCATATTACCGTTTATTTCGGTTGTTCAAGAAAAGGTTTGTTTTCACTCTAACACTTTCAGCGCCCAAGTTTCACCCCCCAAAACCCCCTTTTCAGACCCCCATGAAAAAAATCCATCAGAGTTAGCTCAATAAGGTACTTTGTAATAGCTTCCCCAAGATCCAGAGCTTGCTGAATCAACAACAACAGGAAAAACATTTTTATGCCCCCTAGCTGTATGTTATTATTGTGGTTAAAAAGTGACCAAAATGACCCCCTTTTCACCACTCCACGCCCCCCTCAAAAACTCCCAAAGTCAGCATCGCTTTACCACTGATTCTAATGCATTAAATGAGTCAGTTCCTTACTCACCCTGAAGATGGCGTTTGTGTTGATTTAAAACTGTAGCCTTTAGAAAACTTATAAATGACTGGAGGGGGCAGGGTATTTTCAGCTGGAAAAGTGACGTATGTCGGATGGCGCTATTAACAGTATGGACCATTTCAGGTCCGGAATCTCGCTGCATTTGGCGTGGACCTCAACTTCCTCGTTGAGGAATACGCAGGAAGTAAAGGCTGTTTCCCGCCGAAGAAACGACGTACGCGGAAGTCCATCTATATCTGTACAATAGAGAAATCGAGGACACTCATAAGTAGTTTGATCGAAGCAGGTCGGATCGAGGAGATGGGATTGGTAGTTGTCGATGAGGTGAGTGGAAAAGTAAAAAATACAGCGGAACCTCCTTTATCAGGCACCTCGCTAATACGTACACCATCTCTATAGAAGAGACTAGTTTTGGTCCCTAATTAGTTGTATCCATTCAATTTGACCTCTCTGATCAGAACACCTCTCTATTAACTCTTGCTATCTGGTCCGTACACTGCGTACTACTGACCCGCAGTAATCTGTACTGCTAAATTTGTATCGTTCACCACTGTCCCTGTAAGTTTTTGATGATTGGTTACACCTGAAAAATGAGGTGGCAACACTGCATCTAATTCAATGTCCACCTCGACCCTAAGATTGGGTAATGCTGGCTATTTTACAATGAAACTTTCTAAGCCAAGTTGGGATCCAGGCAAGAACAGCCGAAACAAAATCAGTTTGAAGGAGCAACTCTGGACAATGGTGAAACTTGACAGTCTCCAGTAAATTCGAATCCTGAGTGGACAGATCGAACTTCATAATGTCGTTCGTACATTTATTTAATTGTGATTATTTTTCCAGCTGCATATGTTGGGTGAGGGAGGAGGGCGTGGAGCCTGTTTGGAGTTGGCATTGGCTAAGGTTATGTATGCATCACGTAAGTACACCCTGTATTTTTAGTAAGACGCACATTGATTGTCTGTAATCGGTGTCATCGTGAATGTGAGGTGATTGATTTTCTTTTAATGGCAGACCAATGTCCTTGTTGATGATATTTTACCTATCAGTGGTTGTTTCTATGAAAATGGAACACACTACCAGAGAAATCCTGCCCTTTTTGGCAGATTTGTGATGATTGAAACAATACGCCTGCCTTGTAGTATTCATGACAAACACAGTGCACAAATAGCCTACATCAGCATGCAGCGATCGGGAAATTTGATACACGCACTATTCGAGTACTGATAACGTGTGAGCATGCATTATGACTGACTTTTGGCATTGCCTGGCATTATGGCATTATATAGGAAATAGATACATGTATAGTTAGCCCGACAAGAAATAATTGTGAACAAACAGGGTACCCCTTTAATGTGAATTGACGGTGAACTGTGGTGGAATTTTGCGGGGAATTTTGCAAAACAAACAACAATTCATGTGACAGAGACAGTTTGGCAAAAGCTCCAAATATTGCCAGAGATGTTGATTTTTCAACCTATTATAATGATGTCAGGGTTAAAAGTTTGAGTCTTAGTTTTTCCAATAAAACATTCTTTTGGAGATTTAATTTCCTCTTGAATCAACGTTATTCGCAAAAATTGCAAAAATGATATAAAACACTCGTGAAAATTAGCGGTTTGCAGTATTAGTACTTAATAGTATGAGATGATTCCTCCACTTTTCATAAAATTGGAGTTAATCTCATCAAATTCTTGAAAAGGCCTCGAATATTTCTCGTTACTTCATGTAAAAGTTTTGTTGCGCACAATTGCAGACTCTTCTTTCAGCATCTGTCCAAATCATTGGTATGAGTGCCACTCTGAACAACATTAGTGATTTACAGACGTTCCTCAAGGCTGAGCTCTACACCAGTGACTTTAGGCCGGTAAGTTGATGACATAATAATGAGGTTTCGCTATCCCGTTTATACGAGAACCAATCACTGAGAATGACAGGTGTATAGGGTATGGGGTCGTCAGTTTTAGGGCGGGTCTTCCCGTCCCGGCCCGAAAGAACGTGAATTGGACGGTGGAACCCAGTGGCTCAATCACAAACATATAATGGCAAATTTGTTGGATATTTCAGCGATGCCTCCAAATGATCTACCAGGCCACTCGCCAAATATTTCGAATTTGCATTTGAATGGGAAACTTTTAATTGTGTATATGCGTACTGGATATAAATTTCAACAAGGCCCTTGTGTTGACAGATATACAAATACTATAAATGCCAAGTTTCAGCAAATTTGTATGCATAATAACTGCACTGTGGCATTGTGTATAACTGCGTTTCTATTTTCCTGGCACACCAGTAAATACAAACAATATACTCCTTAAAGTCAACTATTTTAACCATTCCAGGTGTCCCTTACTGAGCATGTCAAATTTGAAGATAAGTTGTACGAAGTGAAGCCAAGATCTGATCCATCTGAAGATAAGCTCCAGCTGGCAAGGATATTAACCTTTCCTGTAAGTGTTGTTCAGGCCACATTTTTTCATTTGTTGGATTACAAATCCGCCTGGGGTCATTTTCCGGAAAGCGGTTTGGGTGAGACAACCAATACCTCCAATTCCTTAAACCAAAAAGTTTTCGATAAACCTGTTGGTTTTCTGTAAAATTGCTCTTGTTCAAAAAGCACAGTGACTAATTTTTTTGGTCAATCTGAAATGCTTTTGTTTTGTTACGGCAAAGATATGCTGAAAAATTACCCTGACCTTCTTTGCCCCCCCCCTCGCTGCTCTTTGCTAGCAACGCCCATGTAGACTATAAATCACTATGCCAGAGTACTCTTTGCCAATCTCGAATCCTGTTGTTTGTTGCAGTACAGCAAGGAGATGCTGAAGAATGACCCTGACCTTCTGCTTGGCCTCGTGATGGAGGTCATACCGAATCATTCCTGCCTTGTCTTCTGCCCGACCAAGAAAAACTGCGAGAATGTAGCGAAGATGCTATGTAAGATGATGCCAAGGTGAGTTAATGATGTTAAGGGGTGTCGTGTCGATTGCAGATTTATGACAGTAAAACGCGTACATGTAGCCCATTGATTGTTGGTCAGACTGCAGAATTTCTAAGGTACCATCATAAGACCTGCTAGAATCTTTAAAACCATTTAAAACTTCTTGATTTTGTATGCGAGATGGGCAGAGATCGATAGATTTAGAGGAGCCTCCATAGCCTATTGGTTAACACTGTGTGCTACCACGCAAAAGGTCCCGCGGAGAACCCAGGATTGTATATTCAGGCAAGCAAAAGACCCCACCAAGTGAGAAGCACAAGTGGCTTCATTCTACCAATGACGTCGCAGTGCAAACAGGATGCACTCTAACACTTTCATACGATAGACACCCAATTTATGACCCTACACGTCATTCACATGGTCAGCTGAGTCGTTTTGTCCCCTAGCCTTGTTTCCAAGTATGGATTAAAGATCTTTACTTGTTGCATGGTTCATATCAATTCTGCAGGAATCTGATGCAAGTGAAAACGGATGAAAAAAAACTCCTCCTGAAGACGTTAACAGAAGACAACAACGGCCAGATCTGCCCGGTTCTGTTTAGGACGATCCCATACGGCGTGGCGTACCATCACAGCGGTCTGACGATGGACGAGCGGAAAGGAATCGAAGAGGCATACAGCGATGGGACACTCTGTATGTTGACGTGCACGTCAACATTGGCTGCTGGGGTCAATTTGCCTGCAAAGCGGTATGCAATTTTCTAGTACCATTACGCGGTTTTGTTTTGGGTATTATTTATGAAAGCTGTTCAGACATTCTGAAAGATGATGAAGATTGCTATGAATTGTACCCCTTTGCCCCGAAAAATTTCTCAACTTGACGATTTCAGAGTGATTCTACGTTCACCTTATGTCGGCCCTAAGTTCCTCTCTCGCAGCCAATACAAGCAAATGATTGGTCGTGCAGGGCGGGCGGGTATAGACACATCTGGGGAAAGCATCCTTGTCATGAAAAGCACCGATTTAAAGAAGGTCAAGGAGTTGATTGATGGACCGTTCGAGAAGTGTTGCAGCAGTTTGATGTACCAGGATGACAAGGGTGTAAGGGCGCTGATGCTGTCGATTATTGGACTCAAGGTGAGGCGAGATTTTTTTAAGTATTAGCTTACTGTAGAACAGAAAAACTGCTGCCAGAAACATCTTAACACCCAGTAAACCAGTTCCACCTGTGTCAGGAGGAGGCTGGCCTCCTTAGCTCTGGTTGGCAACCAGTCTTTGAGAAGGAAAACTCTTATATAAAAATCGGGGCAGTAAATGCCCGTTGGAGTCCATCAAAGTTGGCTGGGTCCAGCCCTTGTGGTGTGGCTAAAAATCAGCACCCTAAGCACGACAAAACAGCTAAAAAAAAAATTTATAATTTTTTTATCCCAGCTTGCTGACTCTTCAGCCAAAGCAGTCGATTTCTTAAACCAGACGTTGTTTGCCGTCCAATCGAAAGATTCGAAACGTGATATCACCGCAACTACCCAGAATGCATTGCAACAGTTGCTCGAACTTCAGCTCATCAAACAAGTGAAGAATGACGATGGTTTGCCCTTGTTAGAAGTCACACCGCTGGGACGAGCCACTTTCAAAAGTAAGCGGGGCAAATTTTTACACAAATTCTGAATTCTGTAATGTCCAATATGATTTACCACTTTGACACCAGAGGGCAAAGTCCGAAAAACCTATTTCTTTCCAACAGGTTGGATTGGCATGAATTTTATATTTCATATTTGTCTTTTTTAGGTGGAATTGACTTCTCCCACGCCAAGCATCTGCACACCGACCTTCTCCAAGCCAGGGACTCCCTGGTCGTCGCCAACTACCTTCATCTTCTCTACCTAGCCACACCATACGACATGGTCGACCAGGTCTATGTATCGTGGAAGATTTATATGGAGGAGTTCACGTCGCTTGGACCCTCCGAAGTCAAAGTTGCCAATCAGTTGGGGATAACGGATAGTTATATTACGAAAAAAGTCTCGGGGCAAGTCATTAGAAAGGTTAGTTTAAGGAATCGATACCGAATTGGAGGTATTGGTTGTCTCACCCAAACCGCTCGGGTGGAGCTTCAATGTAGTCCAAAACCGAGGCATAGGTTTTGGTCGATATTTTAACTCCACCCGAGCGGTTTGCGAGAAAACCATTACCAGCACGAATTGTTTTCCGTGTCTGACTGAAACAAGATTGATGCTGTTCAACCAAAGATCATCAAATAAGCTACAATTTGGTATTATTTTCCGGCAATCTTTTGTCTTGCATGCAATTTTGTGACACTTTTCCGCAAAACCTTAACGAAGTAA
Source organism: Lineus longissimus (assembly GCF_910592395.1). NCBI lineage: Eukaryota > Metazoa > Nemertea > Pilidiophora > Heteronemertea > Lineidae > Lineus > Lineus longissimus. Next base: position 14,089,416 of record NC_088313.1, read on the forward strand.
TGTAAATAAAAATACCCCACTGCGCTGAAAGTATGGATCTATTGAAATTTGACCTGATCTTTTCATTTCAAATATTTTTCATTCAAGGTGGTCGACAAGTTTGTTGTGTCGCGATTCTACCTCACACTGATGCTCTACGACCTGTGGAACCAGCACAGCATCTGGGATGTTGCAGCAAAGTATCTCCAGCCCCGTGGCTTCATCCAGAATCTCCTCACCGGCGCTGCTACTTTCGCGGCCTGTATCAAACACTTCTGCCAGGTAAAGAATTTTTAGCTCCCATGGGTGAGCCTATGTCATCACGTCTCGTCCATTATTCTTCGTCTGGCTGTCAACAATATTGGCAAGTTTGCTCACAGTTGCATCAGGAAAATAAATCTTGATGTGTGGATATGATAAAACATCAGACCTGTTGAGAATTGCCTTGAATGAACATCCGTGTTTTGTGATGAATGTTATCAGATTAACCCCCTCTTCCCCATTGTTTCCAGGAAATTGATGAATTCTGGGCATACCAAGACCTGCTGGGTAACTTCGTGAAGAAGTTGTCATTCTGTGTCTCCTCTGAACTCATCCCGCTCATGGAGGTCCCAGGAGTCAAACAGGTCGGAATATTTCAGTCAAAATCATTTCTATTTGACCGTTCAGTTAAAAATTAACTTCACTGTTTATTATTGGTATCGACTGTCAGCACATGGCGGTGCTGGCCAAAAAATGGCTGCTGCACGTCCTAAATATAAATTTTAGCATTGCCATTGTGTAGACAGATATCAAAATACTATGAATACCAAGTTTCGGCAAATTTGTATGTGTATTTACTGCACTACAGCACTGTGTGACTGCATTTCGATTTTCCTGGACCACCAGTAATAACGAAAGGCATACCCCTTTAAAAACAAATTATGAATCTGAATTAAACCATCCACACGTATACAGTAAGTGAAGTGTTGTTTTTCTCTAGGCCCGAGCAAAGCAGTTACACCAGGCTGGATATGCGACGGTCACCCAGCTTGCGCATGCCGACCCTGAGAAACTTATCAAGGAAGTGGAACAAATGCCCCGCAAGGTGGCCAAGAGTATCATAGCATCGGCCAAGGTAGGTAGGTGGTGATAGTGACCACAAATTGATTCACTATTTGTTGAGTTCTTTTCTGCCTTAACCCACCCTCTAATAAAATTGATGATGAGAAATAATCATCTCGTGGCTTGAATGGATTTCTGCCTGACTCTATATGAATAAAATCTATGCCTTTTCTGATTTCACGCAATGGCCCCTAAATCCACTTTTATAGTATTTAGGCTACACTTTTTTAATAAATTGGATTACGAAACTTCTGATCAAAAACCTAAGTGGGTGGGGCGGGAATGAAAAAAAATGAAATAAATAAACATTTTTTCTTCAATCTCAGAAGCAATGTGGGTGAATAAAAAAAAATCCATCAGACTGAAAATCTATGTGGGACAGGGAAATTAAAAAAAACATGCTTATCTTTTATCCATTTTAGTTTCAGATCATACAAGGGGCACCCAAAAAATAACAATTGGTTGATATTGGTGATGGGGAATAATAGTTTTTCATTTCTCCATATTTTATGGTCGGGGAAGAAAAAAAAGTGTGTCAAAAACGGTCATCAGGACTTTTTTTTCTCCACTTTACAGAAACTGACCCCCGGCAAGTTGGTAATCCAAGAAAATGCCTTTTGGCCTTCATTAAATTATCATGATTATTCTAAATAGTCCTCCAATCATTTCAGATGCTGCTGAATGATATGGTCGAATCGCTAAAAGACGAAGTGGAGGATCTAATAGCGATGCCAAATGGAGCAGACGTCTCCATGAATGCAAACATGGACATTGACATGAGGTGGTTCGAGGATGACCTCAGCATCGAAAAAGGATGAAACGTGTTATTTTTCCGCCGACACCACCATGTGCTGTCGACACCAATAATGAATGGTGAAGCTTAGTTTTATCTGAATGGTGTAAAATATTTAAAGGTGTTGCCGTCTATACTTTCCTCAATAGCATTTGGTATGTTGAGAGAGGGTGTGTGCGACCAAGTGCTGGAGAATTGATATTTCAGAAGGGCATGACGTGCTGTGCATGTCACCTGCACATCATGGAATCAAGTACATGACGTGCTATGGCCATCACCCGCAGCAAAAGGGTTAAAGTTTGTTATTGAAATACTGATGATGTGAATGCTGCCACTTTGTATGTTAAAGGGACAATATAGGCAGCAGCTAGGCAGGCTAGATAAAGTTACACAAAGTTGCCACTAGGGGTCTCTTACATCTCACAGTAACTACGAAATGATTCACGCTTGTACAAGTAATACATGCATATATAGTGCTGAATCTGACATGACCCAGCGCCCTTACTTTGTATATTAGTCACCTGAAGATGGCCTAATTAGCCTCTCTGCTCCGGCCTATAGTCCCCCTTTAACAATCATACGACCGGACAATATAAATCTTTGTGGACCAAAACTACCTCTTCCAGTTGGTTTTTGCTGCTCAAAGGCTTAAATGAAAGAACAACATGAAATTTGTCAGTACTCATTAAGCCATTCTTACTTCGAGGACATGTTGGACTGAGGTGCTGCAGAGGTGGTCATTTTTTGCCCTTTTTCACTGAAAAATAAAATGTTTGACTAACTATTATTTAATATCTTCAGTGAACAGGCCAGTTGCCTCTGCTATATATTTATTATTTATTATTTATTTTGTTTGTATTGAAAACAATTTTTGTAAGTAGCCAAAGATTAACTGAACAATAATGGTCAATAAACCTGATTATTTTTCTGCATTTGTTTTTGTTGGTTCTGTTGCTGCTATCCCACTAAAATCTCAAACCAGTTTGAGATACCTTAGGATTGGACATAGGTAACACTATTTTGGCTGGAACTGGAAGTCTTGAAGAAATTATTGTCCATTCATAATTGTAATGTCCACATCGTTTGGGTCTCTGGAGGGCGAATTACTGATCAGATTACTTTGAAGTTTGGTTTTCATTGATCCTTGCCTCAAGGCCAAACAGGAGGCCATGCAGAGACCTCTATTAGCCAGCATGTACATTCTGTGTACATTTTAATGAAAATAGGTTGTTGAAAAAAGTACACCAAGGGTGCTTTAATTCCCACCAAATTTTATATGTGTTATGAAGAGGCTTTTATCAAAATAATAGTAAAAATTCAAAACATTCCAATACCGATTGCCTGAGAAAAATTGGTTTGTGTACAGGATTGCCATCAAATCGTCACTCACGGACTGATATGGGCCTACTAGAATACAAGTTATAAACTGGCCAGTGACACAATATTTCCTTAAATTAATTATCAAAAAGTATATCCCTGTTATGGCCTGGCTCTGTAGACTAAGAATCCACCAAAGATTGAAGAATAAATCCACTTTCACCTATCAGAGTCATGTATTTACCACAGCTTCACAGTTCAGTACGGACTATATGCCACACTTCTGCCTGTGTATGAATACCGTACATGTCTCTGCCCAGGATGCAGAATTTTTTTTTTAATTCGGCGAAGTCCAATGGTCACTTTGAGGGTCCCCTGGATGACCATTTTTTGTTTCTGGTTATTTCTCATTCACTCATTAGCTCTCCTTTAAAATGAGGTTAATGTCCCTATAAAACCTGGGAAGATGTTCCCTGGATAACAAAGAACAAATTCCCATCCTTGAAATTTCATCAAAAAAACATCCGCTTCTGTGTTCCATGATACTCACTAAAGTGCCGGAACCAGGTATTCTTGTTCTGCGTGTAATTCTGCATCTGGTCAACTGAATTACTTGGAGATTTTTACCATTTTTGATGGCGAAAATCATGTTGAAACGATAATTGAATACAATGTTTCGTCGGCCATGTTGCATGCACGTGTGTGCTGTGTGCATGAACACCATGCATTGACTGTGTGGATCGTCCATTTGCTTTTCGCGGGAACAGGACCGAGCAGGGGAGAATGGGGGAGGGGGAGGATTCTCTATGTTCCATTGAACAGTTAATTCCTTTGCACCACAATTTTCTCAAAAAAACCTTTCCCACCATGGGGATATTTTCCAAAACACTTGCACACAACTGACAACTTTTCTGTGTTGGAGGGGAAGTGTCCTTGACATCATCTTCACTAGAACTCTGTGGCATCCACATAAGTGTTGAGGGGCTCAAAGTACGTTGTGATTTTGTGACATTCACACTTTATACCTGCATAACAGCGATATAAGTCAAAAAGTTGGGATCAACAGTTCGGGGGCGGGGTACATGTCACTGTCATTAGTGTCAAAACCACATGTAGGTGTTCAGATTTCTCTCTCCACCGTGGTCAGGTCAATGTCAAGACCACAAAGATACCACAGTGTTCAGGTGCTGTGCCTTAAAGCCAGGTCCATATCACAACTACAAATTCATAAAGACTAGTCTTCATGATTTATGAATTCTTGCAACCACAAATATATCTCGGCTTTCAGATGTCAATAGTTACAACCACCAATAGATCTGTGTTCAGAATTCAGATGTCCCCTGGTGACAGGTTGCACAACCACAAATAGGTGTTTAGATCTCAGATGTCCCTTGAAGACAGGTCAATGTCACAACCAGATATAGATATCTGTGTTTAGGTTTCACAGATCACTTGAAGTCGGGCAAAAGTCACAACCACCATTTCAGTATTCGCATTTGAGATGTCCCTTGAGGACAAGACCACAATGATACCTCTGTGATCAGGTTTAAGAAGTTCCGTTAGGACAGGTCAATATCACAACCACAAATTTATCACTCTTCATTTCAGTGTAACAACCACACATAGATCTCGGTGTTCAGATTTCAGATATTCCTTTAGGAAACAAATGTGACACAACCACAAATGGGTGTTCAGATTTCAGTGTCACAACTACAAACACATTTTTGTGTTCAGGTTAAAGATGTCCTTTGAGGACAAATCATTAAACCACAAATGGGTGTTAAGATTTCAGATGTGCCCTGAAGACATCTTTTTGGTAATTCACCTAGTTTGTAAGAGGGGAGTTTAATTGAAAAGCTGGTTTTACGAAGATGACAATGTCACAACCAGAATTAGATCCTGGCGTTCAGATTGTACATGCACATGTACAGTAGATGTCTCTTGAGACAAGTCAATGTCAACCACAGAGATCAGATCCAATGTTCAGATTTCGGATGTCCCACCAGGACAGGTCGGTGTCCCGACCACATGTAATGTGGACCAAGCTGAAGGAAGCATCAATAGGATGGGAGCCATCAAATTCTGAAGAAAAATTCATTGCATTGCAAATGAAGTGAGGGGTCAGCCTTTGGTGTAACTCCATACAACTGTCTGGTGATTTCGCTCTGAACTTGTGACACTCTGATCGATCTGAAATGATCATTACCGTCCATCCCTCAGTTTGCAGCCCGATTGGCCCGATGGCGGAGAAATGGCGCCGTCAAAGGGGCATGATGATGGTTTAACCTATTGCGAATGGACACTAGACTCTGATCGGTCTAAAATAATCATTATCGTCCACCCCTTGGTGAAATTTGAGGCCCGATTGCCCCTGCTTGTTACCTTCTGAGAGATGGCGATGTCATAGGGGAAGACAACCTATTGCGAATAGGCAACACAATTAACCAGTTTCAGGCCCACAGCTGTGCAGTTTTAGCGCTGTACGCGATTAAAAATGTTGTACATTGTTATCATTTTGTGAATTTAGTTATTAGAATAAAAACTGAAATAAGGTGCTGTTACTTTGCTTTATGTAAGGCAAAACACTATTGGAGAAATAAGATGATAAGCAGTAAATGCTTTGACTGCCAGTGCTCTACTGCGTTTTATGAATCTACAATGTTATTATACCTGAAAAAGATGCTCCACTCCTGTGTTGTTGATGCGTAGGTGTCTTCCAAAATAAACTGCTTTGAAGTTGGGCCACCTCAGAATTGAGACGGAATTCCAGCCCAGAATTCACCTGGTGGCATGGTGGGGACAATGTCACAACCTGTGATCAAAGCCAATCAATCGTATGTAGATTAGTTTTGCCGGATTGCGACTTCGTCCCAGCCCAGAATTGACATTGCTCTGGTAGCATGGCGGAGACAATGTCACAATCTGTGATCAATCGAAAGGAGATTAGTCTTAGGATGGTGACTTTGTCCCAGCTGTGAGTGTAGTCCCCGCTACTGGAGCTGAACTAAAAACAAAAGTACATGCTGACTTGCAACCTATAGGTAAAGAACAATGCCAACTAATGGCACTTGTGGAGATTTACCTGATGGATTATCTACACCATAGGCGTCATGGAGGTTCACCAGGCAAAAATTGTTCAATTTGTTGTGAAACAACACTAAAAATCAAGACCTTTCGTGTTTTCCCTGACCTGCCTGCCCTGTCAATTTGAGAGAAGACAGATAAAAGGGTACACCAGAAGGTCTTCAGCCAACCAAAATTGAGCACCAGAGGATACTGTGTTCTCACTTGCGATCTTGTCTGAGAGAGGTAGGCCACGCCAGGCTTCAGTCGTTGCCTATCAATTTTACTTTCCTTTTTTACGTTCCCTTTTCACATCTTAGGAGCACAGAAGCAAATGAGGAAGAATGTCCTGGTTCTAAGGAGGAGGATGCTGCATCACTCAAGACATCATTTCTTGACAGTATATGGTAGAGACCATCAGCCTAGATGGGATTAAGATCGCCATAAAAGTTAGATACTCCCCCAAACTATAAAAATCCCTACAAACAAAATATTCCCACGGCCTGAGCCAAATGGGCTGCAAGGGTTAATAAACAACCTTGTACCCAGGATAAAAAATGAATATTGCAGGTGAATGTATCAAGAAATTTTAAACTTTTTCCTAGGAACAAGGTTTCCATTAACCCTCCCATTCCGTTTGGCTCTGACCGTGGGAATATTTTTTTGCAAAGTTTCTGACTTATGAGAAGGATCTACCTTTTTTTCTCCCCTCTGTGTGGAATCGTTGCCTATCAATTGTACTTTAAAATAACGTTCCTTTTTCACATCTTTGGAGCACAGAAGTAGATGGAGGATCAGGATGTCGAAACACACTGTATTGGAGTCCTATTTGGCTCTGGAGTGGCAAGTCCAGAGGCCTAGGCCGAGGCCTATTTGGCTCTGGAGTGGCAAGTACAGCAATGGATTGGGAGGAAGGCCTAGGTTCCAGTCCATCATCACAACCGTCAATCTTTGTCCAAACATGAAGAAAATGAATAAAAATGGGAGACCTGTCGAGGTTATTTGCAAGACAGGCACATGCAAATACAGCTTAAAGGCCCCACCCTGTGTCTCATGTCATTGGCAATGTAAAAAAAATCAATTCATATAAAAGGCCTTTGCCTAAAAAGAAAGTCAGAAGGCATGCTCAATTTCATAAGTGAGTTAGGCGACAGTGGTGCTGTCTAGCGGTAGAAAGTTGAACTGAAAGTTTTGGACGACAATTTCAGTTCCACTCTCTGCCGCGAGACAGCGCCACTGTTGCCTAAGGCAATTTCACAATGCGAGTCCAAGAATTGATTAGTTTTCATGCCAGAACCAGACTCAATGGATTTGATAGAAATAATGGGTGATATGAATAAAGACTAGCAATTGCTTTTATCTAAAACTTCATGTACATATACACTAGGCCTTTCTGTACAAAATTGAAGTAAAAGCATTTGCTAGTCTTTATTCATATCACCCATTGACTCGCTTTAGTTGTCAAAACAGGTTCAGCACAGCCACAAGCCATCTTCCCACACAACTGAAAGTAGATATGATTCTCTGATGGGATCAAAGACGGTGGACGAGACTTTCACCAGTGGCAGGCAGGATCAGGGGCTTGTTCGGTGTACCCCTCTATTGACCTTGTCCGTTGCTCAATATAGGAGGCCTTCCTTGCACCCTTTGATTAAATATAGGTGCAGTCACTGTTCTTCAAACCTTCAGAGCTAAAAGCTTGTCATTCTCGGTGAATTGGTTCTCGAATGGGATTGTGAAACTCCTTCAGTGTTTAGGAAGAAAAAAAAGGCCACTCCGTTTTAACACAGAAACAGATTTTTATATTTCAAAATAAGAATCAGTTATATTTACATTTAATCATGTAACAAAATGAGCCATTCGTCCGTAAATGGGAAGTGTCCGCATGCCATTTCTTCTTACTGTTATATAGTTATTATCTTTGGTAATTACCTCAACCATTTTAGAAGCCTACATCAACTCTACATTTTATTCAGAAATCCTTCAGATTTCTGTCTGGGACCATCAGGGTCATTTGAGTTCAGCATTAATTCTTTGGCAGGCAAACAACAATGTTCTGATGATAGCACGGATGCTGATACATGTTGTTTGCCCACCAAAGAATCATTGCTGAACTTGGTATGTACATGTAGTACAATGTATTTGCCCATCTTTCTACACAACGGCATGATGAAATTTACATTCAGTGCGTATTTATGCAGATTCTAGGGCATTTGCCCCCCAGACATCTGCCCCCCGGATCTTTCCCCCCGGATTTTTGCCTCCCGGACATTAGCCCCCCTAGGACTTCTGCCCCCCTAGGACATCTGCCCCCCGGACATTTTCCCCCCGGACATTAGCCCCCCTAGGACTTCTGCCCCCCTAGGACGTCTGCCCCCCCGGACATTTACCACCGGGGACAGTCAAAGAGAACTTGGATGAGTCGGTCAGTCCAAGAGTAGCAGGATGATCAGCTTTGGCCTGTATTAATAGATTTAAGAGCATACTTATGTGCATTACTCCAGGGCAATCCATAGGTCAAATGTAAGAATGGTAAGGATTGCTGTATTTCTTTTAAATGAAAATTACTGAAGGTAGCAGAATTACTGAAGGTAGCAGGTAGGCCACCCTTCAGTAATTTTCAGCACAAAATAATTTAAATAATGATTACCTTCTTTGACCTGTACTATAACTTCATTTCTTGATTGGTTGTGATGGTGGAAGGAGACGGAGGTGTCATGTGAAGTTTTCTATTTTAATCAAACAACAAACACGTTTCAAAACATCAGATATACATGTACATGTACTAAAAATAGATTTACAGAAACATTGTATGACAGAGGCATTTCTAAGAAAAGGAGTATCATTAGGCCACTTTAAAAAAAAGCTGGTTAGCGTCCTTGCTTCTGGGAGGAGGTGGGTAGGGGGAGGTGTTTTTGTTTTTTTTAATTCATTTTAAGGCTGAAAATATAGCTGCTGAGCAAATAAAAAAAAATCTGAATCATGATAAAATCCGGGTAGGTGTACATTCTAGTGTAAAATGCACTATACATTTTTTTTGGCTCTCGAGCACTTTGTCGGGTAGAAAGGGGGACGCCAACTAACTTTTTTTTTATTCGGGCTTAGCTACGCAAGCCTATCCCTTCACAAGCATCGGAATAGCATTCCGCGACGTTACTATACATAGAATTATCGTTACTATAAATAGAAAAGATGTATTCAGAAATCCTATGGGGGCTAATGTCCGGGGGGGCAAATGTCCGGGGGGCAGATGTCCTAGGGGGCAGAAGTCATAGGGGGGCTAATGTCCGGGGGGCAAAAATCCGGGGGGCAGATGTCCTAGGGAGGCAGAAGTCCTAGGGGGGCTAATGTCCGGGGGGGGCAAAAATCCGGGGGGCAGATGTCCTAGGGGGGCAGAAGTACGGGGGCAGAAGTCCGGGGGGCAAATGTCCAGGGGGGAAGTGTCCTGATACCATTTATGCAGTAGGCCTTAAGTCACTATTAAAGTACAGTAGAACCTCTCTATTAAGGACACCCTCGGGACTGTGTCCTGATTAGAGAGGTCAAATTGAATGGTAACAACCAACTTGGGACCAAAACTAGTGTCCTTAATGGAGAGGTTGTCCTTAATAGAGGTGTCCGCTAAGGGAGGTTCCACTGTACATGTACAGCAAACATTGGCGACTTAACCATGAGCGATAAAAGAAGTGAAAGATAATTGGCATAATAGTCAAAAACTGCATATTAACCGCACAGAAAATGTACTTTGACTTCTGCGTGATATAGTAGCACTTGTACAAAATTATACTTTTGAAGCACTTAAATTATGACTAGCAAATTCATTCTTGGCAATCAGATCTTTAGAGTAGTTTTGACACATAGTCAGGTGGAAAGAATATACCCCATCAAGCTATATCCCTTGGGCGAGTGCATAGTTTTGCCAAATTCATGCAAACGCCAGACATCGGTGATGAATTATGTTGTGGAACAAAAAATAATTCAATCTGGTAACAAAGTAATTGCACATCCACAGTAAACCACAAAAGTTTTTCTGAGAGTTTCATTCATGTGAATGCATCTACGCACACCCTTGCGCATAGATAGTGCAAATGCTCCAACCCCTGAGCTACATGACCTTCGCATGAACTGCGCACAACTTACACATTTGCGCAGAATGCTGACCGTATGTTTTGCCTACCTTATACGTAAAACACGCAGAAGCTTCATTGCTGTTGTAAGGCCACAGTTTTGTTATTTGTTGGATTACAAATTTTTATTATAGAAAAATTTTCAATATGAAATTGACAGGGGACCAGTAGCTAAACCTCTTCCAGTGGATTTTACCGAATGCGACCAAAAATTCCCCATTTCAGAGCGAAATTTCAAAGTTCAATAACATTAATAACAAAAATCAAAGTGATTTTAAAAGTGATCCAACATCACTGAATAATTTTTTACTTAAAATTCGGGCAATCATACGTCCGATGATTCTCGGCACCACACGTACAGCATCTCGGCTTCATCAGACTAAAACCCTGGAAACTGTGATCCGTTTCCGGCAGACGGACATATTTCTCATGCAGTTTGCGTTTACGGTCCTTTTCTTCCAGGATGCGATCGTGGATTACATCATCCATAATCACCATCACCTCATCATCAGAATCCGTCAAATTATCACCGTCCTGAAATGCAAATTTTCGCTCGGAAGTATCTGGTTTTATTTCGTAATTGTCATCAACATACATGGCGTTGGCAGGGGCCCCACATTTTTCCGGTTCCTCCAACTGCGGGACGTACTGAAAGTCATATTCAAAACTATCGTGTGATTTTTTGGCGCTGTCGTTGTTAATGAGTTTAGCGTCTAAAGTGGACGACCTTTCTGAACCAGTTTGATTTTTCAAACAAGAATCATTGACATCAAGTTTTTTGCGCAAACTTTGAGAGTCACTTTCTCTCTCATTACGCCCCCTATCAGTGTTTTTACCATTCATACGAGTCCTTAGGCCACTATCAACAACGTCATGTCTGCCACTCATTTTGACTGTCTTGGGTCTCGCACCACCACCACTAAAATCATCATTTTCTCGAGTCGTTTTCCAATCACCAACTAATGACTTACTTGCAGATTTATCAATCTTTGGACAGTTCATCTCAGAAGCATCGTGATCCAACTTCGGTTCGAACATCACCGGCGGATCATCCACTTCTGAATCGGACAAATCGCTCCAACAATCTGGAGTGGACGCCCTCGTATTGACATCGGCAGCCTTTAAATCTTGACTCTCCCCAGCAGGTGTCAGCCTCTCTTTCACAGGACCCATCCTCCCTTTCAGGGAAGAACTCCCCGTAAACATCCAATCCACCACCGACTCCGGCCCATCCAATTTCTTTGAATCGCTCGAAATTTTCTTCGAATCGCTCGAAATCTTTTTCGAATAGACTTTTGAATTGCCCGTTGAAGTCCTTTCATTTGGTTTTTTCACACTGTTTGCATTCCCTTTGTTCTTATCTTGCACAGTTTTGGTGTCTCGCGCAGAATTTTTAACATCTGATTCAGAATCGCATTTTCCTGCAACAGGCGTACCCTTTTCCTTCGGAGGCGATGGAACGCGCCACCAGGAGGGCTTTTTCGAACTAGATGCCATTTCTGGTTTCGCACTCTCTGTTTGCGTCCTCACCATGGTAACTGCCTCCGTAGCATCACTGCGAGCCTCCGACTCTAATAAATCACTAATCGCATTCAAACCCAAGGAATCTTCTCTTGCTATAACGTTATTACACGGATCTTTAGAAATTGGCGACGTTTGCGAATAGCGTTTCAATTTCCACGAATCTGAAGGCCTTGATCTCGTGCTCTGTTCACATGGTTCAGACTGGGCGCGAGGTTGAGATTCCTGCAATGTCGGTTTCGCAAAATTCGGCACAGGATTCTCATCCTCTTCTTCATCTTCAGATTCCACAAAGAACCAGTCATCTGAAATCTTTTCAGAAACTTTTTCAAATTTTGACTCAGATTTTTTTGCTGACTCCGCATATTTTCTCTCCTCTCTGCAAGGTTCACCCGCAGCAGCATTCAAACTTGTACCTTTACCAAGTTCTGTCACACCAGAGCCATCTTTCAGCCGTTCCTCAATCCAATCCTGTATCGTCGGCCCCTCTGGAAGACTGTCAGTTTTCTGCGACGGCTCAGAGAACTTGGCGATGACATCCCGTTCCACCTTTTTACGCAGCATATCCGAGAAACTCAACTGTTTTAAAGGCGGGTCATCATCCCACTCGACTAAGGTTTCAGCTTCGTCCGTATCAGCCAATGGCGGGAACTCCTTTTGATCGGCGAGGACAACACCCGCGCCACTGTCGGCCTTCGAAAATGGCACCTTGAAATATTCTGAGATATTATATTCGTCGATTTCTACGTCTCTCGAACCAGAAGCCCGCAGCTTTCGAATCTCCTTGTCTGTTTTGAACAGCGTTTCAGCGACTTCTTTCAGAGAAGGCGAGGAGTCTTTTGATCCGAAGTCGAGAGTTTTCGTTGGAGCGACCTCTGATTGACGTTGAGTAGTTTCCTGAAATAGACACAAAGAAATATCAATTAATCTAAATGTCACAATATAGAAAACACCGTGAAACCTAGCTATTACGAGAGATGCAAAAATCTACTCAGGCTAAAATTCTTGAATATTTCTCACAAAAATCTTTTACTTTGATCAGCGCCAACTTGCACAAAAATGCTCTTTCTGGACCAATTATGAAAACTCAAAGACGCACAGAGAGTTGAGAGAGAGATTTAGCATTTACTGAAAAAAAGTCAGAAATTTGCCTAAAATCAGAAAAGTGACATCATGACACCCTTTCAAAAGAACACTACTTTCTGTCCCAAACCCATTTGTTTCATTAAAATTTACCTCTCACCTCAAACCACTTCTCCTCACATTTTTAAATGTGTAGAATTTAAACAACATAGGCTGAGTGACTATATAGGAATGAGTGACTACGTATATGACTTTTTTCATCGTATCTAGAATGGAAAACTGTACCCGCTGGTAGGGGCCTACCAAAACCCATAAATGTGTCTAATTGACAGTAGCCCCCCCCCCCTGGTTTGTCAGACAAACCTTGTTGTCGTCATTTAGTATCTGACCAGCCGCTCGGTCCCCCCTGGAGGGCTGCACAAAGATTTAAGAGGATTCACCTTATTTGCAGGAGTCAGTTCCAGCGTGTGGTCACGATCGTGTCGTCTCGCCATCATCCTCTCCGACGGCAGGCCCAAATGTTTGATGATTTCCCCGAGACTTTGATGCGGCTCAACTCTCTCCTCCTCCACATGTGGCGCTGGCATGTCCCGGTCGAGATACTCCATCATCCTGCTGACCAATGGGATCGTGAAGCCGCAGCCGACTAGATAGTTACCGAGGTGCATATCTTCCGATTTGATAAGGGAATCCTGGAAAGGATAGCAAACCATTTAACTCTTACATTCTGTTTTTCGTTTGAAATACAGTAGAACCTCTCTATTAAGGACACCCTCGGGACTGACAAGTGCTGTCCTTGATTAGAGAGGTCAAATTGAATGGAAACAACCAATTTGGGACCAAAACTAGTGTCCTTAATAGAGAGGTTGTCCTTAATAGAGAGGTTGTCCTTAATAGAGAGGTGTCCGCTAACAGAGGTTTCACTGTACATGTAAAACAGTGTCAACCAAAATGTACTAATGCGGTACTTTGACAATAATATGACAATGTCACAAACTATTGGATGACTAGAACACCCAGTAGTCGCTTGGTAATGAAATGGCGGCCTATTCAAGCAGAGTCCGAAAGATGTCAGCAATAAATAGAGTTCCGGTCATTGGCAAGGAGGATGTAAGGAGAAAAGGATACTTTCAGTCGACCTAAGATCACGTGTTGGGTTGTATGTCCATATCAACGCTGAGGCCTGTCCATGTATAGGCATTTAAACACAATTGCCACAATCTGGAATTCAATCCAGAAGTGATCAGGATGCTGACGAGTTGTCTCACAAAATCTGAATTCCATGCTATCCACAACATCTTACCGTGATTCCCCACGAGACGAAGTTCGTGTACAGGTGATCAAGGTGAAGGTCATACAGCATTGCCTTGACGAGCGTGTATTCAGCAGGTTCTTCTTTCAGACGAGCAGCAACCACTGAATCATTTTCTGCTGTCCCTAAAAGAATAGACGAAGTAGGGGATTAGTGGCAAAGTGCTTATCACTTTCAGCGCCATCAGACGTAGATTAGTGTCACTTTTTAGGCCCAAATTACCCACCTCCAGCCGCTTTTTAGTACTCTCAAGACTTCAACGTTAAAAGAACAACAACACGCAAACAAGATGATGAAGGAACTGACTCATTCAATGCGTATGAATCAGTTCTGAGGCAATTTTGGCCAAGGGAAATTTTGGGGGGGTCAGGGAGTGCTGAAAATGGGGTAGGGCCAATACGCTATTTGTGATTCCCAATTCAGACTCTCTAAAAAGTTTCTTAATTCAGAACAGAGTACTTATTCGGACGACCAAAATGTCGGAAATGATTCTGAATTCTGACTCTTCCAGAACTGAAATGTATCCAGGTCAAACTGCATAGCCGCTTGAGCAGGTCATCTGAGTGCTACTGCAAGGTTTCAGGAAAGATCGAGGTTGAAGTGTGATGTGTGATGATAACCTCTACCGTTTTTGATAGCAGGGTATCAACTCCAACTTTATAATCAGGAGATGGCCTGTTCGACGCCCGTAAGGATCACCGCCATTTCGTCTCAGTGTCCTTGAGCAAGACACATCACTTATCCAACTACAAACACCGACATGACATCATCATCTCACCTGAATCAGTTTTCTTTGCACCATCTCTCTTCTCATGCGCTCCCAGCCCGTCCTCGGACTTATCAACCAGAAGATCACATTGTGCCCCAATGTGGCATCCAGTCCTGTCATTGGCAGCATCTTTCCGTCCATTCTGCTTAACCCCTTGATCCCAGCCTCGCGCTTGGAGAAGCAGAAGGTCCAGTACATTACTTCTGGTTTTCCTGCAACGGATATGATATTCTTCAGACAAAAGAAAGAACTATTAGAAGCTTTACTGCCAGTTTTCTTACAATGAATACGATATTCTCTTAGCATAGGGAAGAACTGATAGATGATAAGAAACACCTACATGAATACAGGTGTTGATGCATACATACATACATACAAATAGCATTTATATAGCGCAAAATCCAATTAGAAAAATTGCTCAGCTGCGCTTAACAAAAACACTGTTCAAATAGTTTGGTTTTTAATCTTCTTTTGAACTCGCTGACGGTGGAGCTGTTGCGGGTGTTAGTGTCCAGCGAGTTCCATAATTTGCTGGCATAAACTGTAAAGCTTCTCCCACCAAAAGTCTCAAGGCGATACCTGGGAGTCACCAACAACTCTTGGTTATCCGAGCTCAGGGATCGCCCTGGGACATACGATGGCAGGATGTCCGAGATATATGATGGAGCCATGTTGTTTTTGGCTTTGAACACCATGAGTAAAACCTTGAAATCGATACGATATGGTATCGGAAGCCAGTGGAGAGTTCTCAAAACGGGTGTTATGTGCTCACGTAGTGGAGTCCTTGTAATTATTCTTGCTGCACGGCTCTGCACTAGTTGTAATTTGTGCAGGAGTTGCTCATTAACCCCAGCTAACAGACTATTTCCGTAGTCCAAACGAGACATCACCAGTCAGCGGTCAATGGAATGCCAGCCCTGTGTGTACCTCCCCCGGTAAGCGATCGACGCCAAAATCGACCGCAAATTGACAGCGATCACTGGGGAATTTCAAATTTTTCTACCATCTATTTCCAGGCGACCAGTTGAGGAAATCTCAGTTGTAAATTGTCAACACTGTGGACTTGTATTGAAACTGTACATTGTACGTAAGTCAATTTATTGTGAAATGTCGAGTTTTAGGCCTACAAAGAAATGTACATCAGACTGATTCGCCACTCAAACAATAAAATTTCCGCAACCTTTCTTTTGTAAATTGCTAATTTCTTCCACTTTTTCCAATCAAATATTTTTTTGGCAATTTTTTATTGTCATCAGACGAGGTTCTTCACAAAATCTACCAAAAAGAAATGCTTGTGAAAATTTGGCGGAGTATTGTCGCAGTAATTTGGCTCTCACCTATTCCACTTGTCATGGTCCAGTTGCCTCTCTCTCAGCTCCGTCATCATCCACATGACCTTTTCCGGGTACGCATCATCGATCACATGACCTACCGCTGTCAACACCGTAACTGTACACTGTAGGAAGAGACGCTCCAAGTCGGCCGTGTTGTGAGTCAAGAGTTTCTGCAAAGGCCAACAAAAATGATCTGATTTTTTCATTTCTGAAATGTACGTGACACATCTTACAATTTTCTTGCATCTTTTTATTTCTCTTACATTTTCTCCAGAGATGGCACTCAAAAGGACACTCAAAAAATGTGAAAGACCTGTAAGAAGAATTTCTGCGGGACAGTCATGCAAGTGATATAGTTCTATACAGCATGATCAAATCAGTTAGAAATAATGCAAGTTCTCACACTATCTAACACTTTTTCTGCGGGACAGTCACACACGTGATATAGTTCCATACAGCATGATCAAATCAGTTAGAAATAATGCAAGATCTTACACTATCTTACACTTTTTCTGCAGGACAGTCACACACGTGATATAGTTCAGTACAGCATGATCAAATCAGTTAGAAATATGCAAGTTCTTACACTATCTTACACTTTTTCACCTAAAATCTGTCTTACATTAATCTCACTCATTTTACTCAGGGAAGTCTCCTTTTTGACGATAACTAACTCGGGCCAGGCACGACATTGTTTTTAAGACACCTTTATTGTGCATGCCTTTAAATAGCCTGAATAAGTACCAACAGGGGAAGCGATATGAGGAAAATCAAACACGCTAAATGATACATTATATTCACTGAGAAAAACCAAACACACTTTCATTATACATTACATTCACTGAGAAAAATCAAACACGCTCAATGACACATTTATTAATATATACACACACGACTAAGCAACAGTATGGAGAAAGCAAGCTTTTTGTTAAAACAACACAAATGTTTGATAAAAGTCTTTTTAACACGAGAAGAGAAATTTACGTGGAGTGAGCATTTCATACACGATGAACTGAGTCAGCTACATGTAACGTGGTCATCTGAGGTTGCCTGGCGACGTTTGATAAATTTGAGAGAGCTCTGTGCATATCTGTAAGATAGTTGTAGGCCTAGAGGAGAGCTGACGTCACCAGGCCACCACAGTCAACCACGTTAGTTCGTCGTTTATGAACGAAATATTTCCTTCAGCTAAATGTCTCTGTTTGTGTCAGAACAAGTTTTATCAAATCATTCACACCGAGGTGATGAATCTTTTTAACGATAGCCACTACCACGACTGAATTAGATATACAGTACATAAGGTAAAACCACACCTATCACAACCTTACCTTATCTAAACCACTGTCCTGATAAAAAAAGAGATTTCTTATTGAGTCATTTGGCTTAAGGGTTTTGTGACCGGCAGCCATTTTGGTTCAAAATTTTGTAGGCCAATAAGTGCTGCTCTTAATAGAAAGGTGTCCTGATTAGAGAGGTCAGATTGAATGGAAACTGCCATTTTTGGACCAAAACTAGTGTCCTTAATAGAGAGGTTGTCCTTTATAGAGAGGTGTCCGCTAAGTGAGATTCCACTGTAACTGCAAAACGTACCTTTTTGTTGTAGATCAGCCATTTCTCCAGGGTTTTCAGCGTGAAATCCAGCACACTTGTCCGCGCACTGAAAATAACAATCAATATTCTAGATATACCGAGTTAGCGTTTCAGCTAGGGAGTTTCAGCAAGGCACAGCACCGTCCCCGTCTTTCTCAATTTTAGTGCCTTTTTCATCTCATTTCAAATCGTCCAGGCCACGTGGTTGGCGCACTACAGGGTGGCCCAGAATTATTTGCCTCTGGACAATACAATTCTAATGTGTAATTCCATTGTGCGAGGGAAAATAATTCTGGGCCACCCTGTAGAATGCCAATCCATCATAAGTCGTGATGTGTGGGTTTGATCACCTGTTACAACCCATGTCGAAACCAATGCATGATGTATAAACATTTTCACTGTCACATGATGCCCAAACTTTTATCATAGTTACAAATGTGTGTCAAGACCAACCGCCATGTCGAAACCAACGCATAATGTCCAATCATTTTTATCTTCACATGATGCCAAAACTTTTATCATACTATAATTATAATTATAAATGTATGTCCAAACCAACCGATCATGTCGAAATCAATGCATCATGTTGAAACTTTTGCCAATGCATACTGTCCAAACTTTTTGATGCATAATGTTCAAACCTTTCCCGAATTTAGCTATTCATGTGGAATAATTTACCTCGTCACCCATTTTGTGGAAGCCTTGATGATTTTAATCAGAAATTCACAGAAATCCTCACTTTTCTCATGCTTTGTTCTTCCACGAGTAACAACCTGTCCAAATAAATAATACAGAACAATGTAAGTCAGTTTTATATATCACATATGAAGGAATGTAAGAGAAAAATAAATGCAAGCACTTTTGTACTGTACAAATTTACTGTCTCAAAGCACTTTACATTGATTTCCCAGCCTACTACAAGCAGTTCAGAAGCCAAGGATGTCGGATTAGGTGCTACTCTTGGCAATTTCAGGCCAGTTGAAGGGATCAATTGGCACTGGCCAGGACTCACACCCACAACCTTCTGATCAACTGGCACAAAAAGGAGGACTCTTTCAAAAAGGGAGAAAATACATTTCTTCTAATTATTGCCTACCTTAACGAATTCCAGCATCACATTCGTCATGGCGAAACTGAATGTACTACCAAAGGAGTCATGGTCTGAAATTGATTAAAAAAATTAAGAATTGTGCAATTTTATAAGGCAATGACGCGAATATTGTTGGTCAGTAATGCTGCCGACGTCATTTTGAGTTTGCCGCAGGGATTATGATTTTCAAGATCAGGTTGGCAGGAAGAAAAAATCCTTCAATCGGCTTCGAGAATGCTACAAAAGTTGCCAGAGTGGTGGAGAGAAACATCAGCGCATGGCCTGTCTGAGGTCCCAGGTTCGATTCCCAGTTGGTAAAATTTTTCTCACGTAATAGAGAGGGCCATTCTTCGACAGCGTAAGTCTCCTCCTACTTTACAGTACAAATCGCCAATACAGTGGAACCCCGGTCGGCGACCACCTCAGTAACGCGACCACCCCGCGAACACGACCAAAATTCTCCGGTCCCGAATGGTTTTCTCTCTAATTCCCATTAACTGGCCCTCGCTAACACGACCACCCCGGTACCCAGAACGCGACCACCAGCTTGGTCGGTCCCAAACTGCAAATTAACCCCGCTAACGCGACCATGAGGCCTAATTGCCGTAATCAACCATGACTGCATGGTATCAATTGGCACCTTCTCGCAAATCCGTGTTGATAATTAGCACCTCGAACACAATGACCATGGGAATCCATATGAAAATAAATGATGTGTAAGTGAGTTTGATCTTGGAGGAACTATACTTCAAGTATAATTCCTCCAAGGTTTGATCAAATGTAAGCGCAAATAAAATGAAGAATAAGCTTTCTTTTCGACTCACGGCTTGTTTTTTCATCATTTAGTATTAAATGATGTCAAGAGGCATGCACACGTAGTTTTTAGGACAAATAAATTATGTTGATTAGTAAGAGTACCGATACTCAAAGTAAAGAATGCTTACTACGTCGTAATGTTGATAAAATACGTTATTAAAAAGATGATTTAATCAGTACCAGTTCAAATTGGCTGATGTTAAAGCAGGAAGACATCAGGAAGAATTCTCAACATCTTCTCACATCACCTCTCTCAATGTTAGCGGGAATATTAGCTTGACATCAAGAAGGGCAGCTGCCGATGGTGTGAATTACATGCTTGTTCTAATTAGCATGCTCAAGTTTTAATGTAATGTTTGGTCTAATTAGCTCTCGTCAGTTTATTTACTCATTTACATAAGTTGCAAATTAAACGCAAAACACTCAAGAAAATGATTTTTTATTCGTAATATACACACAAAATTATCGAATCACCCGGTGGCGTAGTCATTAATGCATGTCAATGTACACACAGCAGGACGATGTTTTGGCGGGAAAACCTACTTATGATTCTTAAATTCACTAACGCGACCACCCCGGTAACACGACCACTTCGGCTTAGTCCCTTGGGTGGTCGTGTTACCGGGGTTCCACTGTAGTTGTTTACAGTGCTGATAACGCCCTAGTTGATGCTCAGCTCTCCACTCGATATTTTTTAAATGCTACAAAAATTCACTCACTCTGTAAGAGATTTAACAAATCCATAATAAATTCGCCTTTCGTTTCTAATACCCCTCTCCTCAGCAAGGAGCCCATGTACTGCTCCAAGTCAGTGGTACTCAGAACGCCACTGAGATCGAGTTTGACTGCAAATAGAAGAAAGAATGACATCACAATTCACATGACGGAAGACCAGTGGCAGAGTGGTTAAAGGGGTGTTGGTAATTACTGATTGTCTCTGAAAATTGAAATACAGTGAGTTATACACAATGCTAGTGCAGTTATTATGCATACGAAATTGTTACCCAACTTGCTGTTTATAACATTTGTATATTTGTCTACACAACGGCAATGGTGAATTCATTATTTATTATGTAATCACGCAATTGGGAAGTTTCAAATTCAATTACAACTTTCAAATTTTTAATGAACAGCATAGGCCTTTTAAGCGCCTGGCTCATAATCAAGAGACCTTGGGTTCAACCCGAGGAAGGATCACTGCAGTTTCGCTTTGTGTCTTGAGCAAGACACTCAACCCTTAATTGCTACGTCCTTTGCATCAGACGCAAGACTGAGGTTCCCAGTACCTGGGGCCTACCCGACATGCTGAATTATCAGCGGTTGTGCGTATATCAATCCCGAGGAGACTTTAGGACTGATATTTACCACCGATAAGTCGGCATGTCTCATTTCCTTTGATCTGCATCACAACCAAAGAGATCAACATGGCATACTTACAATCGTCCACAAGTTTCGTCGTGTTTTCAAAGGCCAGTTCTCTCACTTTCCAATCACTTGTCTCAACGGCCTGCTGAAGGCAGCAGAGGAACTCGACAATATCCTGGTCCCTTGTTTCATCAATAGAACTGCAGAAAAAAATCATAGAACCTCTTTACTAAGGACACTCTCCTGTCGAATGTCATCAGAGAAAGGTGTCTTCATTACAGAGGTTCAATTGAGTAGAAATGACATCATAGGGGTAGATTAGTTTGGGTGAAATTGGCAAGCTTTCTTCAGCCTTTCCTTTGAAATATATATCATTCCTTAGTGGTATCACTCACCCGTCCTTGGTCCCTGTCTTCTTGTTGGCAACTTGGCCATCTGGATCGGATGACTGAACTTTCCCCTCCTGTTTCCCGTCAAACGCCTTGACCACTTTATCGAGGTTCTTCTTCTTTCCCGTTCTGCTCCTGTGGGGCGAGTCGACCCGCGGTGAGCTGTCTCTCTGGGGGTGTCCTGACGCGGTCATCTTCGTAACACGCGATGATGCAGGGGAGTGACATTTTGGCGAGCTTGTTCTCTGACTAGCTGCCTGCTGCGATGATTTCCTGATTCCTGAAAGTTGTAATTGAAACTGACACACTACTGCTGATGTAAACAACTGCAACTGTATCATGGCCTTTGTGTTGCAAAACATAACATCATCTTAAGGGTAGGGTAGGCCTAACCAATGGTGTAGAAACAGATTATATATAGCTCTTTCACGGAGTCAACTTAAACCCATCTTGACCCTCAAACCTAGGGTCCACTCTGCCATCCTGGACACCCTGTGAGGGGAGGTAACGGACCGATTAACTCTGATGGTTCAGAATGACTAAAGCCGGCCAACTTGTATGACACCGACTGCATAACATTACTATTTATCAGAATGATTAAAGCCAGCCAACTATGACACCGACTGCCTAACAACACTATTTATCAGAATGATTAAAGCCAGCCAACTATGACACCGACTGCCTAACATTACTATTTATCAGAATGACTAAAGCCGGCCAACTATGACACCGACTGCCTAACATTACTATTTATCAGAATGACTAAAGCCGGCCAACTATGACACCGACTGCCTAACATTACTATTTATCAGAATGACTAAAGCCGGCCAACTATGACACCAACTGCCTAACATTACTATTTATCAGAATGACTATGACTAAAGCCGGTCAACTATGACACTTTTGGCCAGATCTATCTGGAAAATGTTCACCTACTGCCTTCCCTGCCCTGCCTTATTTTTTCCACAATGTTGATGTTTTGCTGGACGTCATCATCCGTCTGCTCTTCAATCAAACCAAGGCTGTCTGCAAATAAAAATAATTCAGAAATTAACGCTTTGAGATCGCGTCTTTATTTTCTGTCGTAATACCAGGAACGCGCGATTTTTCGTGAAAAACACTATTTTTAACAATCAAAACAATCATCAAAGCTACCTGCATTATATACATGTATCTCCTGAAAGATCTTTCCGAGTACTTTTCTTTGCGGCACAGCACCCCAATTTAGGTAAATACATGATTTACAGTATTTTTTAAAAGAAATATAGTTTTCAACGTTACTGGTGCCTGATTTATGCCGTTCAACAGTCTCAAAGAGTTAAGCCCATTTAAAATATATTCATTGTATAAGCAAGAATAGCTTTGTGAACTGTGAGATGGGAGAGACCCCTATTGGCGACATTGTGTAACTTTATCTTGCCTGCCTATAGTGTCCCTTTAAGAGATTTGTTGTGGTGTTTATTTCACTTACTCATTCTTCTCTCTTCTAACGCCTCCTTTCCAAACATGAAGAGAATGTCAGGATCAGCTTTCCACAGATCATCTGAAATGGATTAAAAAAACTCAATATGACTTGTGGAAATGGAGGTCCTCCCAGACCAAGATTGCAACATTCAGAGACAGTTTCTGAAAAACGACAACTAAATTTTACGTCGCACAGTTTTAGGGGGATCAGTGGCAGAGTTGTAAGAGAGCCGGGCTTATAACCGGGGAGGTCATAGGTTCGACACTCATGATGGATCAGCACTGTTTCAATTTGGTGTCAACATCCTCAAGGCATGGACATAGAATTATGTCCAAAATGCACACCTGAATGATATCACTGCCGACCTCCACTGGTTGGAAAGCTCTTGAAATGTATATTTGTGACCATTAATTTTAGTCTCGTAGGATAATTATTTTTACCACAGTATTTAAATCATAAAAGGTGAGTTCAAACTTTTACCTGCTTCTGGCGTATCAGGACTCGATGGAATCCGAGGCTTCACGATCTTTGAGGACGCTTTGAAGAGTTGATCAAACTGAAAAGCAGGGGGCGCTTTGTTTGGGCCTTTGACGTGGCGTGGCTCCGTCTTAGCTCCAACTACAAGATTAGGTGGGGTTTCCGGAGTGTTCATAACATATTGGTCCGGAATCGTTTGGGACACGTTGGTACTGGCTTCCGATTTCGATTTTCTCATGTCAACACATCTCGCGTCAGATTTGATGTCGGATGTTTTAAATTCAGACACCGATTCGACAACGGAGGATGCATATTTCTTTGACGACTTTGATCGGGATGATGTCTTCCTCTCTGGAGTATCCGCATCGAAGCTGCTTTCACGAAAGGTTACTGAAGGGCTGATTCCCACGTAAGGATAAGCAACATCTATGGCGTCACTTCCGAGAGCAGTTCCGAATTCTTGTTTCCGTAACATTACATCTCCATCTGTATCCAGAGTCCCAAATTCCTCTTGATTCATCAGTTGTGCAGATTCTGCACCTACAGTTTGGGACGCGACATCTGGAATAAGCGTCTTTGATGCCGTATCGGGACTGGCCATGGATGAGTATTGTTCGGGCGTGGCCAAGGTGGATGCAATCGACACGCCTTCTGTCGGCTCGGGAGACTGCAGCAGCAGAGATGGGCTAACACATGGCTGAAAATACAAAACAGTCGTTCCTGAAAATATTTCAGTTTCCTCATATTCCTCGACACTAAACCTATGTTATTATCATATTACACAAGTTTCCGACCTGCATAATAACTGCACTATGGCACTGTGCATAAGTGCATTTCCATTTTCCTGGACCACCAGTAATTACAAACGGCGTACCCTTTTAAGGATGTTTTTCGAGGACAAGCTATTTTGTTTTGAACTGATATTTCCAGGACCTCTTGTAAAAAAGCCAAAGGGAGTAACTGTATTAAAAGCAGTGAAGAGAAACTTTCATCCATCCATCCATTCATTGATTTTCATTTCATACAAGTTTAAATTATTTTTGACTCCAGAAAATGATTTTTGCCGAACGCAAAATAGTTACCATGGCAACTTCCTCCTCAAGGAGTAAATCTGCAACGGACTTCCTTTCATCACTGAAATCAACAAAGCATTCAAAATAGATGTTCACTTGCGGGAGATTCTAACTTGTTGGAAGGTGAGCTTGTCGGACAGTAGGAACGTTTTAGTATGCGACTATCTGTTCGATCCCAGGGAGAACCCAGGATTGTTTTTCTGGACGAACCGGCGTGGCTTTCAAGGAACTAAAATTCCTAGCTCTTCACAGTCCTTTGTGGATTCGACACCCGGTCAAGTCACTGCTCGGTTCCCCTACTGGTCGAGTTCAAGTGAGCGCCTTCTGGTTGCTCCTTGAAATCCCTGATTGACTTCTGTGGAGACCGGGGTAATAATATGACATACCAAAAGCACTTTGAACAGAGAAACATGGAAAAGTGCTATACAGTAACTCAATATTACTATCATTATTTAAGTATAAAATCAGGACATTTTATTCCATCTTCTGCTGATTACGGCATTACGCTGATTTAAGTCAGCATTCTTTTTCGATAGATTTTCTTAAAACAGACTTACCCGATATAGATTGTGATGTTGAGAGGCTGTGTCGGGACGACCTCCACCTCTAACTTCTTCTCAAACACAAGCTCTTTGAACAGAGTTACGGCACGGGAGATCCACACTGAGGCCAGCTGAATCAAATAAAAGAAAGAGGCTGACCTTACAGCAACACAAACTAAAGGTCTGAAGTGGAGGAAGTGTTGTTTATAGAGTATTAAGATAAGAGTCGTAGTGTAAAGAGCAATTAGATAAGAGTCATAGTGTTAAGAGTAATTAGATAAGAGTCGCAGTTTAAAGGGTAATTAGATAAGAGTTGCACTGCTCGTTATTTTTGTAATATCAGTGAGCATTTGAAACAAACCAGAAACTCCTGGGCAGATATCTTTGGGCATCTCTTTTCATGGCGCCCAGCAAACAAGCAAGTTAAATCGCAGCTATCTCTGATGTGCGACCCAAAGACTTCTCTTTGAGGGGAAAACTAGTAATCTCAGGGTTTAATATATTGACCAACAGTTCGCCGCATGACCACCGCAAACTTTGCTGAAATTTTCAAATTTGCAGTTGGGGTTTTTTGCCTTTTGGCATACATAGTGAATTTAACACCATTTTTTCATTAACTACCCACACCTGTAAATATGAAACACTGGTTTTGCAAGTGTGTTAAAAGATTTTGAGACAAGCGCTATTGATAAACTCACTGGTTTGACAGCGTCCAATGCACAGACATAATTGAACTGCTGGAACTGCAGGAAATTATCAGGCACGGGATAAATAACATCGGCAAGCTGCAGAATCTCGGACATCCCGTAGTCAATATAATAGACATCCACTTCATCTGCCTCACTGCAAAATATGAAAATGAAATTATAGCATTTTGTTTTTTTGAGTCAAAACAGTATTTCTACTTGGCGCAATACTCTTTCGATCGAACACCTTTTTAGATTACCTTTAGAAGTGGTCAGGGTGCCAAGGTAGGCACTATTCCGTTGGGCTAGTTGTTGAAAGATTTTATGCACTTCATGTTAGCCCAAGTGAAAAATAGCTAGTCCCGGGCGTCAGACTAGCCGATTTTTCGACTCCTGCACCACGCACTACAATTCATTTACGATATTCACTGCCGACCGCTGCACAGAGTGGCAAAGTCAAGTCACAGTTGAACTTACCGGTCCACACCCATCACAAAGGCTCGTTTCCATATCTTTGTTTTCCTCTGTCTGGCAAGCACATAGTACTGGGGGCCAAAGTCATCATCGTGCTTCACCACATCGTCGTCGTCGAGGCAATATCTCTCAATGGCGCATTCCAATTCTGAGAAAGCTTGGAAATCCTCATCTGAAATTTCAAAAGTGGATAAAAAATATTGAAAAAGAGAAATTTATGCTTGCTCTTTTCAGCGGCCCGCAAAACAGTGACTGAAATTGGTGCGACCTGTGATTTTAATCACATTTGACGATTATTGCTTGTTTGCAATGGTCATCGCAGGTCGCAATATCAAATTGCAAACCCAGCAGTGGCCAGTTTTACGTGCAGACAAGAGATCCTTTTGTCACACATAGCAGCAATTATAGCTGCAATCAAAAATGCTGCAATTTAAATTGGTTGCACGGTGCTTTGATTCTGTGAACAGCACCATTTGTGAAGATCTAGCACAAAATACCCCTGCGTAGTGAAATCATCTTTTAGAATGCTCCAAGAACTTTCATCGGTGAGTGTGATTAATGCATAAAAATGGAAAATTCAATACCAAAATACCAAAGTCATTTTCTCAGTGGTCTTTCAATCATGCGTACTCCTTTACACCTTGTAATTTTTTTGCCTATTTTGGAGACGTACTTTTTGCTCTATTCACCCTAATTTGGGGACATTTTGATATGGCAATCTGATAAAATATTTGGAATTTCAGCGGCCAAAGCTTAAAGGACGTGTCTCCGAAATTGCAGTTTCCACCAGAAAATGACATACTTTGGGGTTTTGGGCAGTAGTTTGGGGGAAAGGGGCATAATTGAGCATTTTGATGTGCAAAATATGCTTCAGGGGGGTCAGATACCCCTAAAAACAAAAAAAATTCTAAAAAAATTTTTTTTCACAAATTTTTTTTGGGGGGAATATTTTTATGCTAATTTGGGGAAATATTTTGGCTGATTTGGGGACATGTGGCGCCCCCTTCACCGTATAACGGTGTAGAAACCATGCAATTGAAAGGCCTGAACATCCCAATTCATCAGGTGCAGTGGCGAAAGTCCCTTTCATTGAAACGACCACCAAAGCAAACAAACGACAAAGGCGTGAACCTTGATTTTTAAACCAACCGAAATGTACCGACAAGTCTCAAGTCACCTACCTCGACCAATTTGACCGGAGAAGTTACTGGGATCGACGCACTGAGTGACACGAATGAAGATGATCATCTTCTCGTCAAGATCGAGCTCAGCAGAAGCTCTATCATCGTCGTGAAAACTCCCATTCAAGTTGTCAGGCAAAGGGCTCTTATTTTCAGCCAGGGGTGTAATACCCGTAGACATGTTTAGACTTATCGCAGGTCCATTCGCTACGCTGGCAGATTCAGGTTTTGCAGCCAAAGGGGAGTCAACTTGCTGTTTCCTTCCAGTCACCAAAGGCGATGACGTCATCTCCATGCTGCCGAAGCTGATCTTATCCACCTCTGCATCCAGAAACTGCTCTTCTGACTTGGGAACATCAGGCGTTGCATCCTTCTCCAGTAGATTAGAAGGGGCGGAGTCGGAAAAGGAGCTGCGCTGGCTTCCGCTGCGGTAGGTGTCGACGTCGCTCTGGCTCAGCTCATCGTAACTGCTGCAAGAGTCCAGTTCTACGGCTAGCAAGCCGGGCGGGAGGGGAGGCTTAGTCGCCCTGCTTTGCGCTCTGCCTCTACCCTGGAACAAAATCATCACAACAATTAGAACTGCATCACAACAATTAGAACTACAATACAATAACTATAAACCGCCAACCTTTTTTTAATATCTAAAAATTGCGAAAAAATATGTTTTGATCAGAAAAATCTTAAGAGATTTTCAACCATATGTAGCATCGTGATTTGATATTTCCACCGCATTTTGATTAACCTTTTCATCACCATTATGGACTTATCTATGTAATGCATTAGAAGAGTCAACTCAGGAAACAGGGTGTTATGGTTAATAGAAATAATGGGAGGCGAGACATTATGTCATCAATACTCACTCGCCCCTTCGGCTTTTTCTTGGTAAGAACTTCAGCCATTTTAAATTTGGTGTCTGACAAGAATTCACAAATTTGTCATGGTGAGAATCTCGAACGTCGAAGTGCCGCACCTGGAGAATAAAGACACAAATAAAATGGTAAGAACTCCGGTCACGGATATGCTGATGGTATGATTTACGCATAACTGACCAATCAGCCAACAGAGCCAATTGTGCACCTGTTTATACATGATTTACATCTCTCCATGAACATGGCTCCGAATGTGGGGAGTGAAAATCTCGTTTAGCAAACACTGTTCCCACCGCCTGCCAGGCCATTTGGAAAGATGACGTGGTTTATTTTGGCTTTGGCTCTCTGAACGGCCACCTCCGACTGACTGGCATTGGCTGGTGGTGCGATGTCAACAGTCACTCATTTTGATACTCAACTCAAGTTTTTAAGTAAGTGAAGTATTCCGCATGTCACGCTGAACTAAGCACTTTAAACATTGTCATTGTGTTTGCAACCTACTTCGAGCGTTGCATCAGCATCAGGCATTGGACATGCTTCCACCCCGGCCCAGGACTACTGACAATGTGGAACATTGCAGTACGAGAACCGACCTTATTGTTGCCACATAATCCAGTGCATACAATATGCAATGTATACTGTGCCGAGTGCATTTTGCATTACATGTGCATGCATAGGGCATGTATTGTAGGGTAGGCTTAGGCTACCGCTATACAAAATTTCTGTACAAAACGAAAGTTGTATGTCGGCCAAAAACCAGACTCCCAGGTAGAAATATAACATTTTTCCATCACTTAACTTACCTATGAATCAGACAGAATGCCACTGTTAGGTTATTGCGACTTTACAAATGTTCAATTTAGAGAAAACTGAGAAAATATGACAGAAATTTCGACAGCGTTGCGTTTCCTGATTTCGCGCAGTGCAAAACAACCGAAGTGCAATGGAAAGGCTCGCAAAGTACCCGTATGACAACAAAATGCACGTGGTCAAATTGAAATTTTGTGTTTTAATTCTATTTGATGTAATAACATCAATATGTTGTATGTGTTTGGTGAATCATTACCTGGAAGGTATAAACGTAATCTTTGTTGTTCATATCTCAATCCAACTGTTGCAATCAGAGTTGTCAGTTTCGAAATAAAGTAAAAAATTAATGAAAAAATAGGAGAAATGTCAAAAATTAAAAAATCAATAAAAAAGAATTAATATAGAAATAAAAAATTACAAAAATCCTCTTGCCTTGGAAATTATTTTGATCTCAATTGACTTATTGATGAAAACGATGCAAAGATGATGAAAATAGCGGGACCTACCTCCGTACGTGACGATCGATGCATATGGGGATAGTGGTACGGCTCGCGCATAACTCATTGATTAACTGACCAATCGGCTAACAGAGCCAGCAAATGATGTAAAGGACATGCATCAGGTGTGCAACATCATTTGCTGGCTTTGTTAGCTGATAAACCGTAGCACTAGCAGTTAAACCGTAGCCTAACCATCATCGTCATGATCCGACCGTGACCGAAGTTCTTTTTTTGTATAGGCCCCTGGCCCCACACAATTTGCTTAATCACCATGGCCCTGTCGCAAACAGAACAATATCATAATCATGACTCTTCCACTCGTAGAGCTACCTTGTATCTGCATGTTAAAGGGGGACTATAGGTAGGGGCTAATTTGACCATCTTCAGGTGACTAATACACAGTACAAGGGCCCTGGGTCATGTCAGATTCAGCACTAAATATATTCCTCGTACAAGCGTCAATCATTTCGATATACTGAGATGTGAGAGATCCCTATTGGTGACTTTGTGTAACTTTATCTTGCTTGCCTAGCTGCTGCCTATAGTGTCCCTTTATCAAAACCCTATTGGGTCAGCTCTTGAACTTGTAGTTTACCGTGAGGTGTGCCACGCAACCAAGTATTTTCAAATTTGGAGGAATGCAAGTTACATGTTTGATGTAGTCTTTATTAAGTCTTATAACATTAGTTTGGTTGATGTTTGTGTCTTTCAGAGTCTGTTGACAAAACGTGTCTGGTGAGGATTTCATATGGAGGTGTGATTCACATGAAGACAGTCCGTCCAAGAACATCAAAGGTCGAGATTGTCCAGGTGAGTCCACAGATGTCATCTTTTAATTGCCTGCAGTAGATATGACAGCAGTGTTTGGCAGCTTATTGAATGCAGCTTATTGCCTGCAGTTGTGACAACAAATGTTCTTGTGGCACTAAATTGTCGAAGGTTGACTTTATAAAGTCCTTGCTGTTGTGATGCTAAACAAAAAAATAACCTGTCATGTCTGTCTTCATCTTGTCTTTTTGTCAAAATGAGAATATTGGTAAACAAGTTTCAGCCAACTCAAATTAACATGATATAACTTTATATCTTGAAAATATGTTCTTTGTATGTTTCAGAAAGCCATCTCATTGGTGTTGAAAAGGTTCCCACATACTATTCTAATCAAGAAAAGAAACGATACTCGTGATGCAGAAAGTGTTGAGGATGCTGGATGGCCTGTGCACTCACTACAAGTACATTCCTATAAAGTAGCTGTAAGTTCATTCAGCTGCTGTAAACAACATCAGCCTTGTGATCGGGAATGAGGGCCTTGTATGGGTGCAAAACCCGGCCGGTGCCTCTTTGTAACTCTCAACCGGTCTGAAATGTCCTTCGAGTGCACGAGATTGTGCCTGCCCTTAGTTCTTCAGAAATGTTTCTGGATAGGCTGCTCGGTGATGTGTGCGATTTAAAAGCTCTTTGAGACAATATAGATAGTATAGTGAAAGCACTGCATAAAACCTCACTGTTAATATCATTGTAAACTGCTTCATGATGGGACGTTCCACAACGGTCGTATGGGAGGTCACAGACTAGGTTAAATGGCATAAAATTTCCATTTGGCTTATATACTATAGCATGTTTCTCCAGTGTGAATTCTTAACCTCCAAACACCTCTATGGTGAGCACAATGACCCCTGGCCTTTTCATTACATCAACAGTATTAATGTCATGCATTGCATCATGCACCCTTCCTTAGTGAAGTACATGTAGTTTTACAGGGATTATCCTGATTACAGAGATCAAATAGTTAAGGAATGACCCTCTTGGCTCCAAAATCGGTGTCCCTTATAGAGAGTGTGTCCTCCTTACAAAGGTGTCTGATTTAAGGATGTTCCACTGTAATCGTTTTCAGAGCTTAACATACACGTCAGATGACATCCATCCGCTACCTGCCCAGTTCGTCTACGAGAATGCCAAAGAAGGAGATACTGTTCGATTCAGAGGCGATCTACACTTTATCAAGTTTGGCTGGAAAGACTTTGATTTTGTCCACAGCGTTGCTGTATTAGAAACGTTTACCCCTGGGCGGCTTTTTCTCCAGCAGCATACGTTTTATAATCTGAGTGATACAGCGGATGAAGAGGAGCCGTTGGATGAGACGTGCCGACAACATCTTAAAGGTGAGTTGCCCCTCCCCTTGTGCTATTGACCGACGCAGGTTACAGCAGCAATCGGAAATTTTCAAATTCAGTTACAAATATGAAATATCTGGGGGGTTGGCATACGTTGGCACACCCAAATTAGGGCGGTCAAGACTACTCAAAATTTCCCAAGGTGTGAATCAGGTTGGCTGTAAGTGGTGACAACTGGCGTTTTCAAAAACTTAAATATCTCGCCGGCCCTTGCCGTGTTTTGTCATAGCAAATGCTCTCCCTTTCAAATATATGTTCTCTTGCAGATGATACTGCGACTTCGGCTAAAATACGATATTCTCCAACCTCTGCTGTTAAGATCCTGACGTACAATCTTTGGAATACAAATAATACCCGTGGTAACATTCAGGGGTACAGGAACAGGCTGGATCTAGCTGCAAAAGTGAGTATCTATGTCTGCTGTTTTATGTTGGTAACATCAGATGATGTGGGATCCAGTGCCTAATTGTTCAAAACATATTTTATCCCTAATGTTGTTGTTAACTTAGGAAGACTATAGGAAGGAGCAGGGAGGTTAAATTGGCAATCATCAATCTCGCTCATTCATCAGGCTTAGCACTGTACATGAGCACGTAGTGGTTTCGTAACAGGTCCTAAGTAGGGTTTGCCGAGATTAGCTTCACTGCAAGTGGTGCCATCTAGCTTTTTCAATAGCCAACTTTAACTTGCCGGGCTACAGCTTAGTTTTTCAATGTCTCTGCTCTCACTTTAATCTCTCTTATCTATTCAGTTGATACGCACGAGCAATGCAGACATCATCGGCCTCCAAGAAGTCCGCTTTGAAGAGAAGGACAGCACTTGGACAACGTCGAAATACTCACCTGATCAAATATCGTCGTTTGCGTCGAGGTTGCCAGGATTCCAATATGTCTACCAACCCGCCCAGCTGTTTCCATCGAGTGTGACAGGGTTATGGGTTGAGGAAGGCCTAGCAATTCTCTCAAAGCATCCTATTCGAAGTCATGACTACTTACTCCTTCCAAGGTGAGTAAAAGAGTTCCCCCCCTCCATTAAATTGTATGAAATCAGTTTTCTAGCAATTCAACCGTTTCAATAACTGTTTACATCTATCTTTGTAATAGGCTACACCAACTTTGTGTGAAGTCGTCATATCGGCTGAATCTAGGCCTGTTGATTACACTAAATACACACCGTTTATGACTTCTTACACATAATCAGAAAGAAGAGGGCTTAAACTTCATACTTCGAGGTGACAACTTATGCCACAGTTCCATCCAGAGTAGAATTCTGGAGGCTTCCATCCATACATGTATATGTGACATTTTTTGGCTGAAATTGACTGTACACTGTCTCTCTTTTAGGAACATAAAGGACCCTAGTGAAGGTCACCAAAGAATATGTCTCCGAGCTGAGGTTGCTGTGCCTGGGATTGGACTAGTAAGTAAAATCACGCAGACAAGCAATTTAAATCACTGTGACCTGCAATTATAATCGCTGTGTGGTGTGAAAAAAAAATTTTTGTCTGTGAGTAAAACCGGTAATTGACGGGTTCGATATCAATTGGAGGTTGCTGTGATCGCTGATTCTTATCGCAGCTAACGCCGATGACCACCACAAATGAACGATTATTATCGCATGTGATTTATATCGCAGGTCACAGCAATTTCAGCGGGGCACCTTAGAATGGCACACAAAAGACCCCTATTGGCCACTTGGTTCAACTTTATTTTGCCTACCCAGGTGCTGCCTCTATGGAGTCCCTTCAAAATTGATCCCCGGTAATCTTTTTTTCAGGTGAATGTGTTTGTGACACATTTATCGTTGAGTCATCGTGGCCGGGAGGCAGCCGTGGTTGAGATATGGAAATACATGAAAAGATTTTCCGGCCCTGTTATCCTTCTTGGGGATCTTAATGCTGAACCCCACAGTAGGGAGTGTAGGTAAGCTTGCATACCGTGAAATCATCTTTTAAACTGTACATGTACAAACAACTTTTATTAGTGACAAAACTCCACAATGTCTTGATTCTTCAGACGTCATTGTTTGAGAACTGATGACATCATGAAATGCAGTCATTGGAGATTTCGACCCCCATCTCAGTTTCCCGGGACCCTCAGTTTTCGCAACTTTCTCCCAGCAACTGTTGCAAGTACCTCGACCTTGTTAGCAACAACATTATTTCATTTTTTTTTTCCATTGCAGTTTCCTGCGGGGAGAAACAGAACTTCAGGGGTTAAAAACTAAAGGGCTGAAAGACATCTGGTTGGAGAAAAAAGGGAAGGCTAATAAAGGATGCACTTTCAATACCTTAGATGACCAGTTATCTAAAAGGGTAAGTATTTTTTTTAACTAATTTTGTCATTTTCTTACACCAACCAATACGGTTATTATTGCCTAACCATAACAGCTGACACCAAAACGAGGCACAGTGTATAATTGTAACTAAGGTGTTTTAGAATAAGGATTCAGGCTTGGTTTCAGTTCCGATTTTCTGTCTGTGTATTATTTTACTTTTCCATGTGCTTTTATTGCAGATTGATTTCATCTATGCAAGAGAGGGGGCGCTGGAAGTCCACGATGTTGTACTGGTGGATGACGGAGTCAGGAAGTGAGTAATGCAGCGGTCAATGTAAACCTTGTACCCCCCTGGTTAGCCCTGGGGTCACTACTAGCTAATTCAGTGTCGAATTATGGCCCATGTCATCACTGTTGTGCTTGTTCAATGTGATATACATGTAATGTTCTTTGTCTATGAGCATGAAAGATTTTAATTTCTATTTCAGGAAATCTGTTGCTTCTGATCATATTGGCGTGATGGGGATTTTTGGTGGGAGGACGTGCAAATGAATAAGATATTGACATTTTAACACAAAATACATGTACTCTGACATCATCAATGAAACGCAGCTACGAATACGGATTAAATAAATTTGGGTTACCTAAAATCAACGCCAACATATCACTCTAATTTCTTAGAAAGAAGGCGTGGTAATGAAATGTCATTGATAACTTAAGCTCCATGTGGATAACTCCATATGCCCCGAATGCAACTGACTACCCATATTAGTGTGACGACTGTACAATTTTGTATTTTATCAATAAACTAGTATTTTCATCATTTAAAAGATTTTCTTTTATTTGATTTTTGTGATTACATACTTGAAGCCTTCTCAGTGCCATCCCATCATGCAAAAAATATCGTTAGCCTCATAGCATAATTGCCTAACTCATATCAATTTTGAAGGTTTTGAGAAAAATTAAAGAACCATTTTTTTAGACAACGCTTAGGAAATTTTTATTCGAACTTTAACAAAAACTTATAACAGATGTCTCAACATTTTTAAAACCATTAAATAAGTAAACAATGCTTGAATAACACAGAAAAATGACATAGACATAAAATTTTCACATTTTGGCCAAAATATGACTTGGGCAATTATGCTATGAGGCTAACGATATATCTATGAACTCTTTAGTAGATTAATGAATTTGCTCCTACCTGCATTAAAGGGGTCATCCTAAACAGTGCCCACCAGGAAAAAAGGAACCTAGGCGTACCAAAGTAAACCTGGGAAATGACTTTTGACCTAGAAAGGCAGGCACTGAACAGGATGTGGCACAAGTTGAGATGGGGTGCACAAGACCGGGCCAGCTAGCAAGGAATCCCTAGAGCCACGAGTTGCGACGAGATGTCATCCATCGGTATGGATATGCGCAAAATGTACTTGCGTTTGCACTCCCCCCTCCCCTCCAAAATGATGTACCGAACCCAAAATCCTCGAGAATCAAAATCCGTAACTCTGGGTATCACGAGTTTTCGAGCCAGCTCGTATTTCCGAGTGGGAGTCTCTCGCTAGTTTCCTTACAAAAACAATGCTCTCCTGGCATACCCATTATGGTTCGTATCAGGCCGATGCGTATATTCAGATCGAGATACTGGGGCAGCTATGGGCCGCTTTCAAACACCACACCTCTGCTAAGCAGGCAAAATGAAGCAAATGATTCTTAACTTGCACAAACAACAAAAGCATTTCACTCATTGCAGCCTATTGGATGTAATCCGAAAGTTGAAACTTCAACCAGTGTGTTGCCAAAGACCCCCTAGATTCAAATGCACTCGTTGAATAACAACTTTTTCGAGCCTTCGATACAAGGAAGGGAGGGCTGTTTTCCTGTTCAAGATCAAGAGACTGGATAATCAGAAATACGAAAGGACTGCGAACCTCATAATTTCCATTCCCTGGGGTGATTAGAGACAAAATTATAAGCAAAGATAGTTTTAACAAACAATAAATTTATTGAAACAATTCTCAACTGAGTCGTACACATAAAATTTGGACACCCAAATCTGGGCAATTGATACGATAGTATGAATCATGTGATCTTTTGTTTTTTCACTTTCGATAATGACGCGTCACTCTCTTGTGTTTTCCGTTTCTTTTTGCTCCGGTAATTCTTACAGGCGGCCACCATCCATTGGTCCTTTTCACTGAGGTCCTTCAGAGGGATCATGGATATGGTCGACTTGGCAAACTGTCTCGACTCTGAAAGTTTAGAGTGAAGTAATACATGTAGATTTAGAATTATCGAGAACTATGTGGTGACTGTTGGTTATGTCTAGTTACCAGACACCATTTCGATCGCTAAATTCCTCTGTTCATTAACATACTTTTTTTCTTCGACGGATTTAAACCCTTTCTTTAGGAGTCATAGTAATGCAAGTTATTCCAAGAGATGAACAAGTGATAAGTAAACTACAGTGGAACCCCGGTAACACGACCTCCCAAGGGACTAAGCCGAAGTGGTCGTGTTACCGGGGTGGTCGCGTTAGTGAATTTAAGAATCATAAGTAGGTTTTCCCGCCAAAACATCGTCCTAGCAGATATGCTGTGTGTACATTGACATGCATTAATGACTACGCCACCGGGTGATTCGATAATTTGTGTGTATATCACGAATAAAAAATCATTTTCTTGAGTGTTTTGCGTTTAATTTACAACTTATGTAAATGAGTAAATAAACTGACGAGAGCTAATTAGACCAAACATTACATTAAAACTTGAGCATGCTAATTAGAGCAAGCATGTCATTCACACCATCGGCAGCTGCCCTTCTTGATGTCAAGCTAATATTCCCGCTAACATTGAGAGAGGTGATGTGAGAAGATGTTGAGAATTATTCCTGATGTCTTCCTGCTTTAACTTCAGCCAATTTGAACTGGTACTGATTAAATCATCTTTTTAAAAAAATGTATTTTATCAATATTACGACGTAGTAAGCATTCTTTACTTTGAGTATCGGTACTCTTACTAATCAACATAATTTATTTGTCCTAAAAACTACGTGTGCATGCCTCTTGACATCATTTAATACTAAATGATGAAAAACAAACCGTGAGTCGAAAAGAAAGTTTATCCTTCATTTTATTTGCGCTTACATTTGATCAAACTCACTTACACATCATTTATTTTCATATGGATTCCCATGGTCATTGTGTTCGAGGTGCTAACTATCAACACGGATTTGCGAGAAGGTGCCAATTGATACGATGCGGTCATGGTTGATTACGGCAATTAGGCCTCATGGTCGCGTTAGCGGGGTTAATTTGCAGTTTGGGACCGACCAAGCTGGTGGTCGCGGTCTGGGTACCGGGGTGGTCGTGTTAGCGAGGGCCAGTTAATGAGAATTAGAGAGAAAACCATTCGGGACCGGAGAATTTTGGTCGTGTTCGCGGGGTGGTCGCGTTACTGAGGTGGTCGCCGACCGGGGTTCCACTGTATATGATAGCAGTAAAACTGTAATCAAAGGTTTTTTCATTTGTGACAAATATCGGACCTGGATTTTATGTTTTGAAATCTGCTTTTGGCTCGGTCATTTAGTCGATCCTTTCAGCCTGACGATCAACTTGGCATCCAGCTAGTTGATAGCGTATAAGAGTCTACTTGGTGCAGTTTTTAACAGAGGTCTGTTTAAAGGAATCCAATTTCAAGATCACGTGTCCAATTACTGATGACATCATACGTATAAGAGCGTCATTCTCGTCAGATCAGTTCAAAGAATGCGACAGCGAAAGCATACTATTACAAAATATACTTACGCCCACGTAAGATCACGGACCGGCAGTTGGTCGTCAATGTGGCGCACGCTTGTTTTTCCGTCATGTTGAGAAGATGTTTCCTGAAGATGGGTTAAGGCAGTGAAAACGAACAAAGGACTGTATATTTTACATCAATTTTTAACGCAGCAATGCTGTGCCAAAAATAGATGATGCCCAAGTTTAAGAGCATAGAGCTATAACTACATGTAGGCAGCGTCACATTTTTATGAATTCTGAAATCTAGTTCCACTGACACCAACCCAAGGAAGAGCCTGTACTGATACTGGATCAAATTCAATCTATTTCCACTGTCTGATGGCAGATAATTTTGCACCCTAATTTTGTTAGACAATTTTCGTGTCTGTCTCTTCACAAGAGAAGTTGCCATTGATCCTTACAACAGCTATAGGGCTCCACTCAAAATCACCTCAACCATCTTTTTTATGACTCTATTAGTATTTTGAAAGCCAAAACCAGCTGAATTTTATCACTTTCTTCAGGAAATGGGTAAGGTCCCGCAGTGATTTTCACTTCAAGGAACAAATTAAGAATTTGAGACCTATCGGAATCATTTAAAACAGTGACAAAATAAAATTATATAACTTTAAAATATTTCTGACCCTTTTTTTAGGTCTAATTTTTTTAACTTTATGACTGATTTATTCTTTGGGAACCCTGCAAAAGCATTTTGCTTTCGAAAAGGATACATAGCTAGGACATCATCAGGTGAGCGTAGATTCATCGCCTGAAATAAAAGAACAATGGGTCCTTTAAGTCAATCAAACTCATACTCACTAAAAATAGCTGAAGGGACCACACCGCAATCTTCAAATATTATGAAAATTGAGCTTGAAATAAAAAAATTTCCATTTTGTAAATTTGTGCTGAATATGAGTTTCAATTTTAAGAATTCTACTGTGTAAATGGGGACCGATATACAAATACTGTCAATACCAAGTTTTAGTGAATTTGTATGCATGATAACTGTGGCTATGTTTATTTCTATTTATCCGAGCTGCAAGAAAATAAAATTAACTTAATGGTGTCTACTTCAAATTGTTAAATGGAAAGATTTTGTTCTGTGGAAAAAAACCCACTTTTGTACCTGTGTGCAACTTAACCATTTCACTGTGGATTTATTTGTAAGCTGAGTGGCAACTAAATCAAAACAGCCACACGATAAGGTACTTAGCACCTACCTTTTTGCATCCACTGGATAGAATTATATTCTGAAGAGAGGAAATAGGCTATTATTCGATGATTCCTTAATTGACAATTCTTCCGAAAAATAAAGAATTAGAAAATAACAGTTTATCTTTTCACGAAACAGTTCAAAACATTTTTATTGGAAAATTTCATGACAAATTAAGTCATTTCCTTAGAAGAAAGTGCCTCTGTCTTCTACTGACTGCGAAGGACTGCGGCCAACAACGCATGGTGCCTTCCACGCGAATTAAAGCACCCTTCTCAGTGAAGTAGCACCTATTCATCCTGTCTAACACTGTAAGCTTGCCACAGTGAGCATGCAGTAGAGTGGAACCTCCTTAAAAGCAGACACCTCTCTAATAAGGAGAACCTCTCTATTAAGGACACTAGTTTTGGTCCCAAAGCGGTTTGCTTCCATTCAATTTGACCTCTCTAATCAGGACACCTCTCTATCAAGGACAGCACTTGTCAGTCCCAAAGTGTGTCCTTAATAGAGAGGTTCTACTGTATTACCTTTCCCTTGCACAGGTCAACCAGTTCTATGGCATTGGATATGAACCGCTGACGTTTCTCAGCGTAGTCTGAAATTGAGTGCGAGTAGCATATCTCGAAGAAGACACCTCTCTTTATGGCCTGAAAATAACAGGAAAATCCTGGGACTCTCAGAGCAAATGTCCACATCAATTTTTATTTGGGGTGTCACACACTGATTTATTTCAACTTTCCATCACTATTTCCAGGGGAATTCCCCCCACAGAGTCCTAGATTAATTCTTATAATTCAGGCGCAAAACAAATTAACTTATTGATTGATTGATTTATTGATTTAAGGAAATCATCGTTGAAGCCTTTTAATAGAGATCAAAATAATAAGCACCTGGAAGGAAGGTATTTTTGGCTGGAAAAGTGACGCCAGATGGCACTGAATGTGTCAAGGGAAAACGGCCAAAATGTTATTATACTTACTGCACTCATCTGGGCCCTTTTCAGCCAGAATGGCTGGTGTTCAGCAAGATTGAAAGTGATGATGTCGACATCTAAAACATTACAGGCTCGCTGAAAAGAAAGGACAAATACGTATACATATGTATCATATACTCGAGTTTCACAGGCCTAACGTCCACTGCAGTAACCAGTGTATGTGTACATTTTGGTAGGCCCACGACGGGAGTAAGTTTCTTTCTTGATTAACCAGCTGTGTCAATGGCAATAGCGGCTTGAATAGAAGGCCTAACATTTCTCTCATTACAGGCCTAGAAATGTCCACTATGTAAAGATCTGGCTGGACGTTAGAAGTTAGAACCTAGAGTATATGTCATAAAGCATGATAAAATGCTGCAGATTGCTTATGTTCTTGAGTGCGCTGGCCTGACATAAGATTTTGGTCACCTCCGAAAATAATTTGTTATTCAATCATTCCCCAGCAATATTTTTTAGAGTCAACAAAACACAGGGAAAAAAGTAATTTTTAATTCCCCCTGCCTAGCAAAAGGCTCAAAAATTGAATCTGACCTACCATGAACATTTTTTCATTGGTGGGCTCCACCGCTATAATATCATAATTCTGGAATTCTCCTGTCCCCAACTTCACTAGGCCTCCTGGTTCTGCAAGTCGTGCTGTTATTCGCGAATACTGCTTCACTGGTCCTTTTTCACTCTGGAAAAAAGAGAGTTGGTAAAACTTTGGGTTATGACGGGCCCCCTAAGAACCTACCATCTCAAAAGACAAATTTCTTTATTTTCCCCCTGTTCTCCATATACATGTGTGTGACTGACAAGTGCATACTTCTGACAGAGCAGATCTCTGGACTGAGAAATGCTGTCCTTTATAGAGGGATGCTCTTATTACAGAGGTCAAATGAAAGAGAAATAGCCAATTATGGACCAAAGCAATGTCCTTTTGAATAGAGTGTTTGTCCTGCTAACACTTACAGTTGGTAACCGCAGAAGTAGATTCAACACTGTATTTTAACTCTTTACATACGCTAGACCCGCGTGCGTCATAGCGTCAAAGTCCTGAATACACAGCGTCATTATTCTGATATAGTTTCCCGGGAGCACGTCACTGAGGCGGCCGTATTTCAGGTAGTGTTTACATAAGTGATATTATCTCCGTTGCTGTTCATAGTACAGGACTAAAATTTTGGGGAGTAACTAAGAATTAAATTCCGCATAAACTCATGTAATTTATTTTGAATTCTAACGAAAAGTAACCGAGAACAAGACCTGCAAACTTGGAGAGAAAAAAATTTCTACAAATTGTTGTAAACACAAAATGTTTATAATAAAAATCTAAGTCCCAGTCACTATCATCACTTCCTACCGAAACATTGATATCTGAATCTGCAAAACCTTC
Source organism: Lineus longissimus (assembly GCF_910592395.1). Lineage (NCBI taxonomy): Eukaryota > Metazoa > Nemertea > Pilidiophora > Heteronemertea > Lineidae > Lineus > Lineus longissimus. The sequence continues at coordinate 14,130,956 of NC_088313.1, forward strand.
AAATTCTGATCCGGAGCTCGAATCAAATAAATCTATCATAAATAAACCCAGCTGGTCCCGAACAATGCGGCACGTCAATCAAAAAAAAGATTAAAGAAACGTTTAAAAATGGCCGACGAGGTCAACTTCCTGGGGAATCCCGCCAATACATCGTTATTATTCATGCCTCATGAATACTAAATTAGAACGGAGTGACCTGAATAGAAAATAGAAGCTTATCTCTTATTGGCCATTCAAATAGGGTCACCATGGAGCCAGCCAATAAGAAATTACGATACATTAAAGTTGGAGTAGCTTGTAGTCGGCTTGCCGGAGTTTCGCACTGTTTGAATGGAGCCGAGTAATGGCGGCTCCTGGGAGAACAGCGTAAGTTCTTTGTGCCGACCAGCGGCGGCTAGCGTATGTAAAGAGTTAAATGAAAAAAAATATCTCACCCCCAAAACTTCAGCTGGTATTCTCAACAGTGAAGCCTGAAAATTCAAAAGAATGAATAGTTATGTATATCATACCAGTGGGTGAGTCCTCATTCTGATGTTGAGTGTGGTAACATATATATTGGCGGCACCTAGGTGCTGGCACATTGAAAAACAAATTTACTTTGTTAGTCACCTGAAGATGGCCAAATTAGCCCCTCTGCTCCTGCCTATAGTCCCCCTTTAAGATGCATGAAATTGATGCATTTGCATAAAGACACATGTCATACCTCGGGCACTAAATGCATTTGACCATTTTTCTTCTCATCCTGTTTCTTTCTGGACGGTGTAATGAGATCTATGGTTGTGCTGATGGCAATGCATTCATAGCCAACTGAAAGTAAAACAGAAACAAATTAGGTGGCAAGATTCTTTTTAAATTCCAGCACCTAAGGTGTTTGATTTGAAGGAGTTTGTCCTGAGCTAAAAAGCATGGTTGCAAGGAGTTCAAGTGTGTGGCGACTATGTATCTTTCCGACATCCACTGGCACTGGAAGTAAAATCAACAACTTTAAACTTAACAACTGTAGACAGCCTGCTTAGCTCCAGTTTTTATTAAGTATCCAGGACATGCGAGGACAGTTGTAAATCGGTCTCCTCTCGATTCTCTTCTAAGTTCTTGGTGTTTGTACATGGCCATGGGCTTGGGAGCTGGAGGTATTATATATTAGTAGGGGGCAATACTTTTTTCAGTTCATATCATTCAAAAAAGATCATTCTGCTGCATTGTCATACGATGCTTACAGAGTTGGCCTGGAAGTGGCGACAGTACGCTTTAGAGAATGGGAGAATGCTAAAATGTGGAATCTACCAACTGGCAACTGGCAGACTGTTGAATTAGGACAACGTACTCATCATCGGATAGCCTGTAGTTTAGTTCTTTGTTGTCTTTGTTGGTGCCCTGCCTTGATGCCGAGCTATCATTCATTGGTACATCTACGCACAGACACTGGCCTGTGTTTCGTTAGGGGGCATAACGGCAACGAGGTTGATTTCAGTCCATTTACACAGCGGGCACCTGTCACAATACCGGTTACAGGTTGAACTGGTGACGAGGTCGAATAACATTGACCCTTTCTTTTCATGCTTCACACCGATGCAACTAGCTTATTATATGACTCATAAGAATGAAAGTTTGCACAACAACTCTCGCTGTTTTGATCTTTATTTTAGTGAATAATTACATTTGATTGATGCCTTGACTCTGTCAAAAAGTTCAGATTTATCGTCGGAAAAAATCAAATTGAGATCTGCGACCGCCATGTTGTTCAGTGTTCCTAGCGGTGAAATTCTAAACTAAATTGTGTTGAGAAATACAAATAAGCAATAATATAGTAAAATATGCTATTTATCGTTCATATAATGTAAAAAAACACGATATGTATATTCTCTGTTAATTAATAAACCTAGAAAAAGATATAACGTTACTCCGTGATTACTAATTTGCGCGTGTGACGTCACGAATTTCCCTTCGTAAAGTTTTCGTCACGTCGATTTCCGTAATTTGGGGGTGAATTGGTGGGTCTGCAAGCCCCTAAATAAGTCAAAATGGACCCCGAAATGGAAATAAACATCATAGGTGACGACAAGTCAGAACAGAAAAGGGTAAGATCGAATATAACGCCTCTATTTTGGTCAAAACTGCTGACCAATTTCCAACAAATTATTTTCGTCGCCATTTTGACTGCTGTTTCCTGTTTCTCAATCTCTTTTTGATGTTGTCTTCTCATTCATGTTGTTTTATTTTCTCGAAGATTGTAGGAACATTATCTTCATGGTTTGTTTCTGAACCAAATGCTACATAACTGGTTGATGATAAAGGATAGGCTTATTTGTGACAGATTCTCCATTTGCAATCGCAATTGGGTACCAGTAATACTAGGCCTATTAAATTATCGGTATCCAGTCAAATCGTCCCCAGTAGCAATCGTCCCCGCTCATAGGAGTCAAATCGTCCCCATGTCAAATCGTCCCCGGGTGAAATCGTCCTGGTTTCTGGCGCCAGTGCATGATGGAACCCGGTGGTGTATGGGGTATGGCATAAGGCCAGTAGTGGCATCCTAATAAATCATTGATAACTAAAGTCCGAGTTTATTTCTCCATTATTTTTTAAATATAACAGAATAGGGGGCCAACACTGATACACTGTTCATACCCGGAGCCCCCGCCGATCGACTGCATCACCCATCCCGAATTCCTGACCCACCCCCGGATACTTGGCTCCCACAACACTATTCTGATGAAAATCCTCTGCGTTCTGACAAGTGCGACGAAGACGCAGGTACTCTGCATGGCATCACCGGGACCGCATGTAAAAAAACAGACGCAAGAAAGCATCAGGGCCTGTTGTTCAAAACAATTTTTGTCAAGCCTTCAGACGCCAGGGTTGTGACAAAAATTGTTTTGAACAACCAGGCCCAGGTTGTTAGCAGAAGCACATTGTAAATATTTTATTCATTCGAATTAATGTTATGTTAGCCTACATATTGGAGAGGAAGTCCAAAGTCAAAAGTAGGTAGGCCAGGCCTATCCAGCACGCATACCGGTAGCATCCGGTAGGCCTACACATCACCCGAACCCTTTCCCAAGATAACAACTCTATACCCCAAAACGCCATCAATGTTCTACTAAAATTCATATGAGTAGGCCTACATGTATTTTAACTGTAAAAAACTACAATACTGGCCGTTGAGATGACGGAGAAACACGCAACAGAAGTGCAGTATGAAGACGTGGACGACTTGACATGGGGACGATATGACTCGGGGACGATTTGGTATCAGCGGGGACGATTTCTCCAGGGGACGACTTTGATCGGGGACGATTTGACCGGTAAGCAAATTATCGTGATGATCAATCCAATATCTTGACTTGTGTTCAATATTCTAGCACCCCACTTTGGTAACCTCCGGATCTTGCGCCTTGAAGCGCATGCACGGTATGAATCAAGCCCAAACGCTCGCGCACCAGGGCTTTAGGGTAAAGTAGCGTAAAAAAGAATGAACAGTGTCCAGACACATTCCTGACCGGGTTACTTGCGTAAACTATAAAAACTGCTCACTAACCTAATAGCCTTATGGACCAAATTTTTCACATCCTATTATAAATATAATATCAATTTCTTCCAACAGCTATTCTATTTTTGTCAAAAAACTGCAGTCTGATCCAATAAACAATAAAACACATTTGTATATCGCAAAGCCGGCATACAGGTCAGCATCGTCTACCATCTTTTCTCCAAAGTCACGTGCGGCAGCCATTTTATAATGACAAAGCGACCCATTCCGATGGTCACTCACTTTGGCCTGGCGCGAGATGAGGTGCCAGTACCAAAATCAATGCAAAAGAACAGACGGGGAATTCCAGCGGTATTGCCTTTGTAGATTCCGCCCATACCACCCAAAAAATACGTGTAACTTTTCTGTATATCGCGCGCCTCTTTTTACAGTGGCACACCTCACTCTAATTTGTCTGATTCTGGATTTCGAACAACTTCACAGGGTTTGCCCTAAAATCTTTTCTCGACACTGCCTAAGTTTGTCAGTTGTCCTCGAGTTCCGCAGAGCTTTGTGGTCAGGGTGGTGTCCTTTGACCACCCATTCCTCTCTATCTCTGCTCTTTGTCCAGGCGCAGCACCCAGAGAGAATAATTTTTTTTCTCTTAAGCACCCGGACAAAAAAGTTAGCACCCGGACAGATTCATAGAGTTGGTATTGGTTTTACTGTTAAGAGTACCTGGACAGATTTTGCTGCCAACCCGGACAGAACTGAAGTGAATTCTTAATTGTGTCAAAATATGGCTGCAGCACCCGGCCCAAAAAAAATTCTCGCGGAGAACACTGCACCCTCTGTCTACTCTGAGACTGAGGGTGGGAGGGTTACACATAATGGAGGGATGAGTTACTTTTTTCCGATTTGGGATTTGAGTGCTTCCTACGCTGTGTCTGTCTCTGTCATCCTCCCTCCGTTGCCATAGTTACGGAATCTATTTGATTTGCAATTATGAAAATGTCCTCGAGTAACCTTGACTGTATCCTGTTTACCGTTGACTCAGTGTCCATTGCAGGCGGCACACCTGTTTGTCAATGCATGCGTTGCCATGGAAACCTATAAATCTCGCTCAAACCGCAGTCTGAGTCAATATTAGTGGTGAGATGTTGGTGTAGAACAGTGTGGCTACATTTTAAGATTACTGACGATGGTTCAGTGAGATTGGAGTGCAGTGTTGACTGGAAGTGCCACCAGTCACCAGAACATGTCGAATGGCTATAATTTATCATCGAAATAAAGTTACAGCAGTTTACCATACAAGTGCCAAATTGGCCACAGTCCTTGGTTCAATCTTGTAATGTTTTTTGAGTTAAGTAAACAATGATATGATTTATGATACTGATAGTAAAGAAATGCTGATCTTTCAAAAAAAAATCAAACTGCAAATGTTTTGAGAAAGTGTTATTTTGGCGCCAAGTATGCTGTGCACTTCCTGGTTTTGAGGCGCGTTTGCCACCTTGGCCCTAACTACTGTGTTTGAGGCAATAGTGGCTAGTATGCCGCCTGCTAGAACACGAAGAATGCCGCCTCAAACATATGTGAGACAGAAGTCTTGACAGGTCTGATGAATAATCAGCAATGAGAAGGTGAATCACCTGGCTACGAGCATTGCAATGCAAGGGGAAACCGCATTGATGTTTTTGTACTTGTTTAAAATAGGAGGTACGATTAAGTACGACTTCTCTTTATTGCCAAGAGTCATTAACGTGTTGCTTATTCATAAATTCTTGTGGTTGTGAGTCAAAATGCCTAACTGATCAAGAAATTGCATGGAGGAAGCAATTTCCTAGCTGGAGTCACTGTTGTTGTGGTATCGAAGATGAGTAACCTATTACAATTTCAAGACAGTCTACCACCCACGCTGACTTTCTGAAGAACCATCGCTTGGTTGTCGACGCATAGAAATTTATACTGAGATAAGACATTTGTCGGTAACGTGTCAGCAAGTCAGTTGATTAGTATGAGCGTTATCAGTGGATTAACCAGGCCCGGATCCAAGGGGGGTGCACCAGATGCTCCCCCCCCCCCCTCAATTCATGAAATAATCTTTGAAATTGACCATGCAATTTTGGAACATCTGGAAATTGGATGCTGTCCCCCTCTTTTTCCCAGCTGCTGTATTCCCTAGATAGCACCCTTTACAGCGCAAGGTATGTTCCGTAAATAATTGCCAGTTACTTCCTGGTTTTGCCATGAAAACGGCCCCTATTACGCATATTAACTATTCGATTATGTTGTGGTTAAATTGACCCGGAAGCTGGTTATTTGTTATGAGACTTTATTGCAGGACAATACTCTTCACCTTCATGCGATTACTTAGTGTTTTGTTACCTTCAACAAAAATTTCTAGTTGTACCAGGGAGGAAGTGCACTACTGAATGGAAATAATTGCAGTGTAATTGTATGCAGTGTTGGTGGATGAATGAATAAGTTGTTTGTGATGAAATAACTGATCAGGAAAACAAAGATGTTTGTGATCAAAAACATTGCACTCAATTCTGGACTCAAAGATAGGTGCAGCCATAGGCTGTTGCACCAAAAACTTGTACTTCTTGAAGCAGCCACATGCGAGCTGATTAGGAAGAGACATTGCCCCCTTTTATTTAAAAAAACCCATATTACCGGTAGAAAACTAGGCTTGTGTGAATCTGCCATCTGTGAATGTGGTGTCTCTGAAAAGATTCTGAACACATCCTAGGGGAATGTCCTCTGATTTCACCAACCAAGGGAAGTCCTGGCCGGAGCCCACATCTCTCCTAGAAAAGCTTCGGGGGAAAGAGGCAAGTTTGCGTCACAGTGTTCTTGAAAACCAATGGTGTGAAGTCGAACACAAAGAAGAAGAAAGAAGAAAAATTGTTTTCTTAAAGGAACACTATGTTACACAAAGCCGCCAATAGGGGTCTCTCACAGTACGTCAAAATGATTCATACTTGTACGAGGAATTTATTTGGTGGTAAGTCAGACATGACCAAGGCCGGGGCCCGTACAGTGTATATTAGTCACCTGAAGATGGCCAAATTAGCCCCTCTACTCCTGCCTATAGTCCCCCTTTAAATCAAAAATTATTCACACAATTTCTTTCTTATCTTTCTAGGCCCAAAGTGCAGCCATGGTCCGCAGTACGAAGAAGCCGCCAGAGCACTCGGCGCAGTACCTACAGGAAAAAAAAGCGTGTATGAAATACTTCGAGACGTGGACGGAAACGGACCAGGTCGACTTCGTCGAGCACATGCTGTCGATGATGTGCCATCATCAACACGGCCAGATCAACACGTTCCTGAAGCCAATGTTACAGCGAGATTTCATTTCAGCATTGCCAGGTATGGTCAAGTGTTACTGTTGGCTTTGCTTTTGTCACGAGGAGAGTAACAGCGCCGGGCAGTATCCCGCCTTTTTCATTCCCTGCCGAAGGTTTAGACCACGTGGCCAAGAAGATTCTATCGTATTTAGATGCCAAGTCCCTCCACGCAGCCGAGCTGGTTTGTAAAGAGTGGTACAGTGTGATTCACAATGGCCATTATCTCCTCTTTTTCGTTTCCAGCAAAAGGTTTAGACCACGTCGCCGAGAAGATCCTGTCGTATTTAGACGCTGAGTCGCTCCGCGCGGCCGAGCTGGTTTGTAAAGAGTGGTACCGTGTGATCTCCGATGGCACGCTATGGAAGAAACTAATTGAACATATGGTCTCAACCGATACGCTATGGAAAGGTTTGGCTGAGAGACGGCAGTGGTACGTATTTGAAGTCAACCTTGGATTTGGCTGCCTTTGGGCTGCCATGACACGGGAACCACGGCAGAAATACTGTCAATTTGTTAATGTTAAAAGGTTAAAAGGTCCTATTTTGAAGATTTCAAGGACTTCAGAAGCATTTCAAAGGCTTTTGGGGTCATAATGTAGCATTTTAAGGTGGATAAATCGAATTAGGAGGTCATTTTTATAGGTGGTGTGGTGGAAATCGGACTCCCTGGGGGTAAAGGGTGTGGAGAACGCTGGCCTGTGGGTGGTTGAAAAGACACTCAGTTCACATAATTATCATAATCCTTGGATGTCAACAGGGTTTTTGTCAAAGGAAATTAAAATGTCTCTTTTCTGATTTTCAGGATTGGTTATTTATTCCGACCAAAGCCTGGTGAGCCACCCAAAGATCACAAGTTCTATAGGAGATTATACCCCCAAATCATAGGTGATATTCAGGTATGGTGCGACAAATTAAGTCCTTGCTACTGAAATGGATGAAGTCATTGTTGTCTCATATTGGCACTTGAAAGTCAGAGAATTTAGAATTTCGATATATACATTTAGACACCTGTTGATACATTTAAACCCCAACTCTCGAGCCCTGGGTTCCAGTGATGACTCATCCAGGTATATTCAAGTGCATAGTTCGGGAATGCATAGCATTATGAATTATGAGAACCTATCACTGCTGTGCCCAAGAGCAAATGATAAGGTGACCTATTTACTCGACCCTTTATACTCCACTTTTATAACATTTTTCTCTAGCTAATCTTCTATCAAATAGCCCTTGGGATCATTTGCAAGGAGTCAGGGGGAACATCCCGGTCCTAGGATTTCATCTCAAGTCCGACCTCAGCCAGCATGATATATTTATGGGCCCCAGACCCACAGTCTGGGGACCATATTGATATTGCTGGAAGTTCTACATTCTTCTATCTGTTCACCCACAAACGTTATTGTGAGTGTTCTCTAAAACACCTAAATAAACCAAAAATCTTTCTTCCGTATACCACCAAACATAACCCCTACCATTCAACGTCACCAAAGACTTTTCAAAAATTGGGTTCATTTTGATGCTTTTGAAGCGTTTTTATGCACCGATTTTCTGATTTGCTTTCAAATCTCCGGCACGATTCTGTCAATCACACGTACATTAGCATAAGCTCCGCCCCGTAATGGTGACGTCATATCCTCATGCATCATGGCGGCGGTATCTCTTTGCCGAAGTGGGGGATCCCCCGAAGTGGCGAGCTGTCGAGTATTTTGAGCAAAGATCGACGGTTGAATGTAGGAATAAAATAAAGGAATAGCCTTAAATGCTTATCGATGATCCATCCTGCCCATCTGAAAAGGTTAGGGTGTTGTTTAAATGTTATTGAGCGTGTGATTTTGAGAAAGCGCGAGCGTGTTTGTCCGGAAATAGATCATCTGCGAAACGGAATAGACTTCAATCCTCCATACGTGTACTGTTTGGGCCCGTGGGGGCTATCAAATTTGCTGACAAGCAAATTTCAAATTTCTAGTTCTCTAATTCCCTTTTCAGAAAATTGAATTAAACTGGCGAACGGGCCGACACACGCTCCAAAGAATTCACTGCCGCAGCGAAACAAGTAAGGGCGTCTACTGCCTACAATACGATGACGAGAAGATAGTGAGCGGACTGAGGGATAACACTATAAAGGTATGGCCCATGAAGGTAATTTTCCCATCAAAAGTCTTATTTTTAAAAACCTGGGTGCGTTGAGCTAAGGACAGATGAGTCATGCTGTTCGAGACTGAGAGGTTTTAATATGAAGATGATGGCATTATTAGTTGATAAACTGGTTGCATCCATATTGGGAAGAGTATCAAATTGTTTTGTTAAACACTCATAACTAATACAAGAGGTTGTTTTGAAACTTGTGCTGCGATATTGCCATAAAATGGGTGCTACTCTGGGTAGTCTCAAGCTTAAGAATATCCAGTCCTTGAGTGGCATTCTGTCTGTTCTCGATGCTCAACGCATTCAGGTGAAATTTTTTCTTCAGATTTGCATGCCAGGGGTTAGCGATTTTTAGAAAAAAGTAATTGTTGTGCAATTCAAAGTGTTAGATTAGAAGTGGAAGACTGACACCTTGCATCTTTGTTGTCTCTGTGGGATTTGTCCTGTCCTGGCATAACCTCGCCACAGTGGGGAGCTGAAAGGTGGTTGGCCTTGACTCGGAGAGGTGGGGAGACCCTCGGTGAGGTGGGAGACCCTCGGAGAGGTTTTTGCTGCTCCACAACCTGAGCGCTGTCCCACGATGGAACTCGATGGACCTAAATTGTGTTATCACTTATCTATTTTCGGAGCAATAGAGACGGAGGTTAAATAACTTATAAGTTTTTCAAGGGACTGTGCTCTATCGTGATACAACATGTATATTACAATCGTTTGGAAGCTACTAAAATTCCTTTTTCTCATTCTTGCAGCTATGGGATAGGAATTCACTGGAATGTGTACAAGTTTTAACCGGCCACACAGGCTCCGTTCTTTGTCTTCAGTATGATCAAAATATCATTGTATCTGGTTCCAGTGATTCTACCGTTAGGTAAGTGTTTCTCAGTTCGATGCAGATGAAAGTCCGAGTCTATTATGCACTCTTGCATCTGAGGTATTAAAGCGTTCAGCAAACAAGCGATTTAAAGTGCAGTGGCCTGCAATTTAAATCGCATGTGACAATAATCGGTCGTCTGCAGTGGTCAGTGCAGGGCACATGAACTTACTATTTTTGTTTTTCAGGGTGTGGGACGTAAAAACTGGTGAAATGATGAACACATTGATTCATCACTGCGAGGCCGTGCTTCACCTACGATTTTGTGATGGTATCATGGTTACGTGTTCCAAGGTAGGAGAATAATTTTACGAAAGGTTTACCAATTACCAAGTCATGAACATTCATTGTTAAAAACTGTATGCACATGAAAATTGCCAAGCATCACAGAAGAATCATTTCAAGCTTTGCCAAGTTGTCATAGCATTACTTATTTTTCAGGACCGGTCGATAGCCGTGTGGGACATGCAGGCCCCGCGGGAGATCAACCTACGGCGAGTTCTCGTCGGTCACCGCGCCGCAGTCAACGTCGTGGACTTCGACGAAAAATACATCGTATCAGCATCTGGTGATAGAACAATCAAGGTGAGGCAATGTCACTCAAGTGCCGCGCAAACAAGTGATTTAAATCACCGCTACCTATGATCTTGATCGCATGTGACTAATGTCGCATGTTTGCGAGGTCACAGGGGTTTGACCTGAATAGCTAATTTTGACGTTTGTTCTTCTCCGTCTGACGTCGTGGAATAGTTTTTCAAGTCAAATATTGCAATTCGCAAAAACGAATAGGCCCACAAAAATTTGGTGGTTTCCAGTCTCAAGAAATGGTGTCTAACACTTGTTTTCAATCTTCGTTGCAGGTTTGGAGCACGTCTACTTGTGAATTCGTACGGACTCTAAACGGCCACAAACGTGGCATAGCGTGTCTACAGTATCGTGACAAATTAGTTGTCAGTGGTAGCTCGGACAACACAATAAGACTTTGGGACATTGAATGCGGTGCTTGTTTGCGAGTTCTTGAGGGACATGAGGAGCTTGTCCGGTGTATAAGATTCGATAATAAGCGGATAGTCAGCGGTGCATATGATGGGTAAGTCGATGCTGACATATTCAGGGATGTGACATTACCAAATTTTAGAGGATTTCGGTTTTTTCCCTTCATTTAAAATTAGGCTGCACAAATAAAAAGATGTATGCTTCAGCTCTCAGTAGAATTTTGAATTTTCGAAATAAGACCAAAAATAAGCATTAATTGCACCATCTTTACATTGAAAATTTTAGATGTGAAAACAACTCGGCTCATGAAACTATTTGGATCTTACGATGATCGGGGTTTTCTTTATTTCAGAAAAATCAAAGTGTGGGACCTGGCTGCAGCTCTAGATCCAAGAGCACCCTCGGGCTCACTTTGTTTGAGAACATTAGTGGTAGGTATCATTATATCAACTTCGGCACTTGAGTGCTGCGGCCAACTTCGTCCTGGGTTATGTGCTTCGTCCCTAAGGACACAAAGGTGAAACTGTGCTGATCGGTATGAGTGCCGAATCTATGACCTCCTGGTTATAGATCCGGTGCTCTTGCCACTTTGCCACTGATCTCCCTCTCCAAATAACAATTACTCAAGTCCCAATTACCGTTGACTCTCAGTCCAATTACCAATTACTCTCAGTCCAGTTACAATATGTGAAATGTTCAGTCACATCCAAGATGGCGGTCAACAACGGTAGGGAAAAAATGCTTGAATATCATCATGTCGGTGTGGAGAATGCAAAATAATCCATCCTTTCAAACCATTTTCTCCATTTCCAGCAAGAACATTCTGGTCGAGTATTCCGACTTCAATTCGACGAATTCCAGATAGTTAGCAGTTCACATGACGATACGATCTTGATATGGGACTTTTTAAACGTTCAAACGCCCGAAGTGGATCCTCATTCGCCGACGCGCACGTATTCATACATCTCACAACAGAGGTAAAACTTGGCGGGTGACGATAGCGAGGATAATGCTTTCAACGATTTAGTCGTCGAGTCTTCGGCGACGTTAAAGAATTTAGAAGTTGTTTTCTCTTGGATGGTGGAGCTGCGGATCGTGTAGCTTCAAGTTTGTTCTTGAGGCGTTCCAGATTCAGTCAGTGTGACGCTTTCGGGCCTCGTCTTGCGTATATGACTCTGCCGTGGTACCCGTCAATGATGAGCTTCGAAGAGAGGTCCAGTTTTGGTTCTTGTAAAAATGTGTGATGACATTGAAAGAGTGTTTAGGCATGTTATCGAAAGTCTCCTTTGAGTTAGCCTGGCCAGTGTGAAATTCACAGTCAAGCTTTGCTTCCAGGCTTTGAAAGAAAACAGCTTTTGTCACAAGAATGCAGCTTAGAAACTTTGACATAAAAGGTTAAGAAAGTTCCAATTTTGTCGGGAATTTTCCCATGAGAATAATACCGAGAGGACAACTTGTTTTGAATTGATGTGATGTGAATTGGCTTTATTGATCCTGACATTGAGAAGACTGGGATTGGATCTTGTATTAAAGCTGTCTAGTTTGATCAAGACCATTGGTATACTGTAAACTGCCAAATTTTCGTGGGTGTTTTATTTTTGTGGATTTCACTAAAGGCGCAATTTGCGAAAATAAAATCGAGGTTTTGGATAGGTAGGATGTAAAAGAAGTTAGTAATCCGCTATAAAAATTCAGAAAATATTTTTTTCCCAGAATTTTGGCGAGTCGCAAAAAAAGAGGTGGACATTTTTGGTGTTTACAGTATTTTGTGGTGCGTGCTTATGGTAAAAAAAGACTCAGCAGTCTTGTACAATTCTGGGTTCAAGGTTTGATGTATGACAAAAAAATTCTAACTGCATCATATTTCTGCTGTTGTCTTCACTGGGATACACAGCTTTTGATAAATTGAAAGCACAATTGTGTCACGTTTGACTGCCATCAGTTATTGTATATGCTGTTTACAAGTTGCTATTGCTGGCTCATATGAATTAAGAATGAAAGAAGTGCAAAAAATCAGGTTGGTTGGGAATTGAACAACAGGCCCGGTTGTTCAAAATAATTTTTGTCCCCAACGTCAAGTTCAGTTAACACCAGCATTAGTGACAAAATTTGCTTCGAACAACCAGGCCGATGGCAACTTGATTTTCTCATTTCTGTCCTTCGTTCTTACCATGAAGTATCATGTGCTATTGGCGTTCTTGCATTGATAGAAAATTATACCGGTTTTAGAATTCCCCAATGGTGTCGGAATTTTTCCAGATGCGCCTCAGCCCAGCTTTCAAGATGTTTGAGCAGCTGAGTGCCCAGTCTATAATGAGGTATTGGAAATTCTGGATTGGACAATTTGCAAAATGTACCTGCGAGTCGATTACACTAAGTGCAGTTGACATAATATGAAGATTGAACATCTGATGTGCGACATTTCTGCTGTCTGTTTATGCTTTATAGTCATATCACTTGTACATTATAATTTGCAGATATCATACATTTCATTCCGGGCCATCCTGTAGAAATTGTTTGTTTGATGGACCATGTCCAAAGACTTTAGGGTAGATTGGCAGGGAGAAAATTATTTTCATTAACAACTAAACAAAACTTTCCCTGAAACCCCAAAGATCCCTGAAAGTAAAGAAAGAATTAGAAGAAATTAAATATTTCTGGTGTTTTCTTCTTTCCCCGACTCAAAAAGTTTAGAGTAGGACGTGTGTTCTATGACTATGGGTGGGTAGGGTTGCATCAAACAAACTATTTCTTAAGTGTGGCCTTATTGTGCTTCTGACAGTCTGAACGAATTTGATGAACGGGTCAAATTTTTCTTTCTGGAAAATACCAGTTTTGTGCCTATGCCAAAAATCATCTCGCACGGAATAAAAACTTTTTCCCAGCTCAAAGTCTATGATGCTGTCGACAAATTTAGGGAGTGCTATTATGCAATTAGAAAATAATCGGATATTTAGAATTTCAGAAAGAAAACATCTGTACAAAAAGTGATGTATTATAATCATCGCAGTGCTGGTTGGTTAAACCCTTCACGGTCAACTCCATTTGTTAAAAAATTTAAAAATCAAACTCAAATTTGAAAGTTTCTGATTGTGTAAATTCGCACTGAATATGAATTTCAACAATGTTGTTGTTTAAAAATCATTTTCACTGCATATTTACACAATTGGAAATTTTCAAATTTGAATTCAATTTTCAAACTGTTGAATAACAGAGTAGGCATTTAAAAGGGTGTCAGATCATACATTCTTACCTCTTGGTGGCCTAAAGGGATAAATGACAAATGTGCTATTAACAAGTTATTGTGTGTTTGTGCGACATTTCATCATATCACGTCGGCCAGAAATGATATTGGAACACCCTGTACAATCACATTCTGCATTTCATTCGACATCTTCATTTTGCTAACTATACTTTCTACTTTGTTTTTTGCAGCGGTGATTTTTAGTTGTGCCTTGATTTTGTTGTGTTGCGAACTGTTCTCTAGTTGTCTGCATCTCAGGGAAGATGCTGATACACATTTAGATACTGTAGAACCTCTCTACTAAGGACACCTGCGGGACTGACAAGTATTGTCCTTATTTAAGAGGTGTCCTGATTAGAGAGGTCAAATCGAATGGAAACAACCAATTTGGGACCACAACTAGTGTCCTTAATAGAGAGGTTGTCCTTATTAGAGAGGTGTGCGCTGTGGGAGGCTTCACTGTATACATGTACATGTAGGCTGTCCCGATGAGACATTTCCGATTTTTGTTCGCTTTCCCTTTCTAGAAAGGGTTAAAATTTGACAGCAGAATTGAAAAGATCTTTGTCACAGCTCTCCGTAAACTCTCTAGAAATCGGGCAAAAAATAATAAAAGTAATAAATGAAGTTGCGCTGTTGTTGGGAAGGGAGGAGGGGAGGGGGGGTTAAAATGTGCTTGAGAAGTTAATGGAACATTAGGTATCAGTAGGCCTACGTTTGATAGTTCGCTATGACTCTAAAGAATAAGTTTAGTTTTTGGAACGTACATTGGTCGGCTTTTTTCATGTTAGGCAGTATAGTGAGTGATCAGATGCTTGGAATCTATCCAAAAAAATGTTGTCAGTAATGTTTCTGAAACTTTGTAGATTATATAAATAATTTGAGGCCAATCAAAAATGGTATCTGTAATTAAATATTCATGGAGTGAAAGAATGCTGTAAACGAATTTTGTGGGGGCGTTAAAGTTTTGCGAATTTCACGCACAAATTCGTTCAAAAATATTTTTGATCGGAAAAACGGATACAAATTTTTGCTTTTGGGTTTTTTCCAATGGTATTTTCCGAAGGAATTGTGATTTGAGGCAGTAGGGATCCAATATAAACCTGGCCTAAGGGGTTGTGTCTATCTGGGTGATGTTAAAGGAAAGCAGGATATGATAATGAGCCTCCGGCAGTGTTTGCAGTTTGTGTAATGTTTGTGTACATTTTCAGATGAAACCAGGTTGACCCTCTATGTGCTCATTCTGTTTCATAATGCAGGCCAAGAAGTAATTCGATCTACTCCTTAAACTAATTTGATTCGTTGACTCCGGAAGAATTCTGCATTTATGTGGTTTTGTTGATTGCAGATTTTATTTGCGTATGGTAATGACTGATGTGAACATTTCACTTGCTTTGAAGACTCAAGCCCCCTACACAATGAGGCTGAGTATAGTCAGCAAGACATTCACTGCTTTAGCACCACTGGTAGAGGTTCTCATAGTGTAGTTTATTCAGTAATATAGAGCAGTGGAGTTTAAAGTGGCACAATTATAGCCTCTTTGTACTAACGTGTACTGCCAGCTGTTTTCTTCACTGTTGGGTATACAATTGTACTCTGGACAGGGCTGTGGTAGATAGATATCTGGTGACGTCATGGCGAATTTGAGTTTGGAGGTTTTATAAGGTAATTGGCAAACTGGTTTAAATTAAATTGGTATCCTTTTCTCTCATAATGTAATCATCTTTAGACCTTGGAGGACATCCAGTTCTGGTGTGGGGCATGCATTATGGGATACTTGTTTTGGAGAAAGAAAATCCAACTTCAGTCAATTGAGGCGGTAATTCAGAGGAGTATTTTTGCCTCACCCTGTAGAACATAGCCCCCTTTTCCGCAAAATAACAACAAGGCTCTGAATTAATAGGTCTTCACTGTCAAACTCAAAGATGCCAAACAGTGGCTTCTCAGCCATTGTTAGGCAGGTCAACCATTTTCTGGAGTCTTGGCAATTTAAAGGGGTACGCCGTTCGTAAATACGGGAAGTCCAGGAAAATAGAAATGCAGTAGTACACAATGCCATAGTGCAGTTATTATGGATACGAATTTTCTGAAATGTGGCATTTATAGTAATTTGTATATCTGTCTACACTGAGGCAGTGCTGAATTTTATCTATTGTATGTATTCATGCAATTGGAAATTTTCGAATTCAATAACATATTTCAAATATTTTAACGAACGGTGTAGGCCTTTAAATATTGTAAATTATGGTTTATCAGTTATTTTACACTGCTGTGGAGGAGATGTTTTGGTTGAAGTTTGTGAGATCACTGTGCTCTATTCTGGTTTATTTATTAAAGACAGTAGGTTCTTTTGTATTTGTAAATGTCACTGTAAATGTTTGGTATGTCATTTTCAATTGCATATCCATGTGAATGAAATATACAGAACAGTTCTATACATTCCGTCTTTATTTGTTTGTGTTCTCATAAACTCCCTATGAACAACGGACGGGTCGTCTCAGAACTCACAAAGATTGATGTTTTGGATGGTGCATTGTAACTCCTGTCCAACCAGTTAAATCTGCAGATCATATCTATCTGAAGGTACAAGGAGTTGGCATCACATCGTTTATCCATTCCGTCGGACTTGGTGTTTCCTTCCTTGGCCTTGGCTTGGGCAAAGACGGTTCTTCTGTTGGGACACAACCTTTTTTCATTGTCGGACACTGTCTTTGGTTGAAGTTGCACCAACCACAGACATGTCATCCTGAACTTCAGGCCAACACTGGCCGCTAACGACCATGTGTGGGATGGGGTGCAGAGAGGAGGACACGACCGACTCTGGTTTTTTCGAGGATGCTGATCCACATGTCCGAGTTGGAGAATAAAGAGAAAATCCTGACCACGCCTGACTTCTAATTTCTCCCATTCTTCCGTTACTGTTGGATTTGTGAATCTAATAAACATGTTACCATGTGAATTTGTGAATTTAATAAACATGTCCATGTTTTTTACACATCAGTTGAGATGTTTTGGCATCAGTGACTTATTTTTGACATGCTTGAGATGGTCCCCAAAGCTGACAATAATCGACCAATCAATGATGACGTTATTAGCTGCACGTGACGTTATTGGCCAATCAGCGAGCGGCTACCTTAATTGCGAGCCCCTGCAAGATGGCGATGAAATTTTATTTTCTGAGCTGTCTGCTAACTTTTCGCTGCTAAATAATGGTTTTTATTCATTTATTCTGAACTTAAATCATTTGTTAACTACCAAAAAGAAATAGAGTAAGGCTTAGGCTTCGTCATGACCAAAATAAAAGCCAGATGACTGTTCATTTGGAGTTTTTTTCGGGCGCAAAACGAAAACATTTTCTTGTGTACAAAATGTGTGGAGTGGAGCTTTTCCATGCATCTTGCATAATACATTTTTGTATGGTAATGGTACTGCATCTAAGAGCACATCACTAGTCTATGTACATCGCGGCGGGTCGTTGACAGCTGAGAGTGAGTGCTAGAAAGGTTGGGCTGTTGCAGCTGCGATTCGTTTGGAGACACTGACACTGGAAGAGGTTTAGATACTCGACTGAAGTGAAGTAGCCTAGCTAGCCTAGTCTAAAACTCTAAGTCTTGATAATTATTATATTGATTATTTGAGAATTTGGACTTGACTGGCGACGTGGAGTCTGGAGCGCACGGTCAATCCGGCCTGAGCCCTGCCCCTGACTCCGGACTGCCCAGAGCGGCCGGCCAGGCATTGAGGCAAGCTCTGCTCGGGTATGCTTTCTCACATCTGTTGCATGTATACGGCCGACAGATGTGTGCAGCTGTATGTTACAGATTTGGGTGGGTGGTCATGTTTGATGATCTCATGATGGCCATGGGACAGGTGCATGCATGATTGCATGGGTGAGGCCGTGTGGTGGACTGGATGGCCTGGCAAGGGAGAAAGGATGTACTTTTCCATGAAATGTCTGATGTCACCTATGGTATCACTGTGACTGTATTCTATGATTATATCAGCTTGCCGTTCCGGTAGACTATAAACTACGTGCTATTCCATCCATTCACTGATGATTCAGGTCACTCAGTATATTGAAAATTATAGGTTGCCACAATTTTTTCGTAATGATTTGTTATCCATTTTCAGTCAAATATGGATGTCAAAATCTTTTCGTCAAACAATTTATCGACGACCCCGGAGAAAATGAAGAATCTCTTCGACGACCTCGGAAAAGCAACGTTACGTGGCGTGCGGAAGTGTCCCAAATGTGGAACATTTAATGGAACGCGAGGCATCAGCTGCAAAAACAAGGCCTGCAATGCTGTGTTCAAAGACAAGGAGAAAAAGAAAGGACACAGTTCTGAGTCAGTGAAAGTTATCACCGGGTCTACAGTGCAGGTTTTTTCGGTCCGGTTACGAGACCGGGGTCCAGACTACCGCGGATTCGTTCAGCTGCCGCTTGTTCAAGACTTGGATGGGAATCCAGCGGAGAGTGTCGACCCGGCGGTTTTGTCGCAAGCCGCACGCTGTTACGTCGACAATTGTCCGAAAAACTGTGAAACGAATCTCCACACCGCTGCGTGTAATCACATTAAAGGCGCCATTAGCTGCTCGGAGGTGGCGACACCGTTGACCTTGAAAAATTCCGTTCTGAACTCGTTGAACGTTTCTAACGAGACTAAACAGGCAATCTGGTTGTTAGCCACAGAGACAACTGGACCATTAGTACAGCGCGTCACAAAAAACATCATGGTCGTAAAGTGTAAACCGAATCCGAAACAACCGCTGGGATTTCTCCACTTCTCGTTCTTTGAGATATCGAGGAATAGAACTGCTCCAGAGCATAAATTTCAATGTAGTTGCCGGGCATTTAAGGTATGTTGCCTGCTAAAATGGTAAAACGGTTCTTGATGTAAATAGATTTTTAATTCAAACCAAGGTGGTACCCTAGGTATTCAAGAAGTTTTGCCAGTGTCCAACACAAAGTAGGGTGGCCCTATAGAAACCCTTTACAAGAGCAAGGTAGGGCTCTTCCAAGGAAGGGCGGTAAGCTGCCAAGGTAGGGTGGGACGCCCTTACAAATTGCCTTGTAGAGAACACTGACACGCAACAAGTAAAAAAGTTCTTGTAAATGGATTTCTAAATTGAAACAGCAATGCATTTTTCGGAAATAAGATAAAGGTGAGCGTATTCCTGAGAAGTTTTTAAGTCGTGTAAGTGGTCTTGTATAGTAACCTATGTGAACAGCTCATGTCCTGCATAAGTCGCCTATCTAAAGCCAGGTATGAAACTCTTCTCCCTGTGTGATTATTATTGCTCCTACCGTATTTTGAAATGATTTTAAATAAATTTTTGTTCTGTTGCAGGCATCTAAAACTGGAACAGGTGTACCAAAGGTGGATGAGAGTCAGAAGCGATGTGTTCATTTCTATGCCTGTATTTGTGCGTTTGCCAGTGACGATAAGCTGCATGACGAGTTTGGCTATTATATCAACCTGGATAGTCAAGGTAATGATAATGAGTTCTTGTGTCGCGCTTTTCCAGGTTTCCCTGCTCAAAGCTCTTTTGGGATGTAAATGTACCATGGTATTATTACCCCAGTCTCCACAGAAATCGATGTGGGGTTGCAAGGAGAAACCAGAAAGGTGTTAATGTTAGTTAATTACGCCAACTTCTCACCTGTCTAATCGACTACCTGAGTAAACATTGGAAGCCATTGTTTTTGTTTACTGTCCGTAATTGTGAGGTGATTAGACCAAAAAGCCACCATGGCCGTGTCCGCAATTCTGAGTAGAGAGGTGTCCAGCCTACAGAGGTTTGGGTTAAAGGAAAGGACTTAGAAAAAATCGGGACTGAACGGACATGTCTGAAATGCTGAGGTGTCCGCAAGGGGAGGTTCTACTGTATTTTCAGGTGTTTGATTTGAGCATTGTCACATTCCTTTTTAAGAGGGAGTGTTTTTAAATCAGTGAGTTTAAAAAAAGTGCAGCTATCTGTCTGTTCTATTTTTTAGCCCTACCAGAGAGGAGGTTGATAACACTCTACCATACGGTTGATCCAAACCAACCATCAGACACCGGGGAGGCTGTAGAGATAGTTATTGAAGATACTCTGCTGGTGCCACCAGCCAAGAAGGCAAGGATTGAGACCGTGGCTGTTGGAGACTTGGAGGAACAAGGTAAGATTGGAATGGGTACTGATCTTGTAGACACTTGAGGGGAGGGCTAGGCCTACAGCTCAGTTGATCAAAACTAGATATCTGTAGCCCAGCTCTTTTGTTGTTGAGAGACAACATTTTGTTCCCAAATTCGACCATGAGGTGGCATATTAATTCTAAGTGATTGTCTGCTATTGTCTAAGGCATCTCCATTTAATTTTTGTAGCAAGACTCAGTAGGCAAGGTGCAGCAGATCTGTTGGGGAGCCATATGATGGCCTCCTGATGACGAACTGAAAGTCAGACGTTGATCTACGTCTTTGGCAGTCAACGGATGAGTTCCCAAAACGTAGATTAAAGTTCATGGCGGTCAAGGGGTTAAACTAAAGTCTTTCTTAAGGAGGGTTGACAATTCCTCACATAGATACTTTGTATAAACATCTGTCTCTACCTGTATCAATCGGAATGTAATGTACTGTAATTTTCGATCAAACTAGGTATTTGAAAGACACGCTTTTGTGCTTTTTCTCAAGCTTTCTATTTTGATATTTCAGTGCAGGCGAGCAGCGCTCTCCTGACCTTACAAGACAGCGGCAACACGCCCAAGAAGCAGACGCCCACCAAACCAATCCAGAGTAAACCGACAGCCCCAACGCCAAAGAAACAAAGTAAATACAACAATTCTTTGAATACTTCATATGGTTGTGAAAATCGATAGAAAATTCTGTCATCCCGACATGATGCCTCTTCCATATCATATATATTCTGTGTTTCCTTTCCAGTCACGAATGCCCCAGTTGACGAGTCAGTAACGATAGGTTTCACCGGGTGGTTGGCCAGTGTCACGGAGCGCATTAATCAAACAATGCATTATCAATTTGATGGTAAGTGGGCGATAAGGCATTTGTTGAGTATTTAAAGGCCTGGTCCATTTGTTTGACTCGCCAAACCATGACAAATTACATTATGCATTCTATGTAAACATAGCCAAACCATGATAGGTGACATTGTGAATTCTATGTAAACTTCGCCAAACCATTGCAAGTGACATTATGAATTCTATGTAAACCGCCAAACTAATGCAAGTGACATTATGAATTCTATGTAAACAGCCAAACCATGGCAATTGCCATTATGAATTCTATGTAAACAGCCAAACTATGGCAATTGTCATTATGAATTCTATGTAAACAGCCAAACCATGCCAATTGTCATTACGAATTCTATGTAAACAGCCAAACCATGGCAATTGGCATTATGAATTCTATGTAAACAGCCAAACCATGGCAATTGGCATTATGAATTCTATGTAAAAGGAGCCTGGCCATGACAGGCGACATTGTGAATTCTATGTAAAAGGAGCCTGACCATGACAGGCGACATTGTGAATCTCTACATGTATGTTAACACAGCCTGACCATGACATGTGCAATGTGCAATGTGACAAGTGACATCATGAATCGTATAAATAAACACTGTCAGGCCAGCACGTGATGTCACGAATCCTCTGTTAATCCTGCCTGACGTGTCCATCTTCAGGTAACCCGGAACCTCTCGTATTCCACGCACCACAAGCATTCTTCGACTGCCTCCAGCAGAGAATCTCAGCCGGTCAGAAAAAGAAGCGACTTCCCAACTCGACGACTGGCTTCGTCCGCAGAGATGCTTTACCGTTAGGCACTTTCACAAAGTACACGTGGCACATCACGAATATACTGCACGTGAAACAGATATTTGACACCACAGAGGTAGGCACGAACCTGAATTCTTACTCCCGATGTGGCTAGTGCGGACGTGTTACCAGCGTGATCGTTTGTGAAGATGGAAGATCTTCGCATGATCTCTTAACTGTGATGGATTGTTGGTACTCGAGGCCTAGCGGTTGACGTTGCCTTGTGCCTCCAGGCCTCTCAATTGCATGTTCCCCACGCCGGTAAACGTCGTATTGAAAGAGCAAAACGCCCAAATTAGACCCTTTAAAAATCCGCCCAAAATAGGCCCCTGCGCCCAAAATACGCTCAGCTGAACAGACACTGAACTGTACATAAACAATAAAGTGTTATAAAATGAAAAAATCATGCCAAAAGTTGAAAATAAAGCAGGATTTTTTATCATTCCCAACTTGATCGGCCGACGGACTTACTGTACATGTACACGGGCATGTTTACAATGGTTCCTGGTAGAGATTTCCTAGAAAACACATCCTTGCGCAAGTCAAACATCATTCCATCACAGTTAGTCATGAATCCAAGAAGCCTGATATGCATAAGACTAGCATGCCGACCTCGTCTCTAGGTTAAATGTTATGTGCATCCATACAGAAGAGGCATCGCCGCGCTATTATAGCGCGGTATAAAAAGCGCCCAAAATAGGGTGAAAAAATACAGGGTGTATTGATCTCCATGCAATTGAAAGGCCTGGCCTCACAACTGATATTGGCGGAGTTTAGTCTTCGTGCTTCTACAAGAAGACCATGAATTTAGAGACTAACACAAATTCGTTTCTTGTTGTTTTTGCAGTATCCACTGGAAGTTACCAGAAGTTTTGTTGAAAATCGTGACAATACCTACGATTTGTACGAAGTGCCGAAGGTACAAGTTGAAAATATTGACGATGCTTTCCGACCGGCTGGCTCAAAGGGGCAGACGCCAATTCGACCATTTGAACTGAGAACATATCTCAAAGTCGGTGAGTTGTTTTGTTCGTGATAGGCTTTTAGCCATTTGATGACGATGGCCTGATAATTCAGTCTGATGTGTGATTGGGTAAGCTACGATGGGGGTCGATTGACAGAGAGTTTCTTGAGTACGTTTTACACACCCTCATTTTGTTTAACTGCTGCATTTTCTGTGTGAAATCCAAAAAAATTGGTCAGTTTTTTGTGAAATGGACTGAAGAGCAAGAAATTTGAATTCCAGTTGATGAAAATCAACTTGAAAATACAGAAAAAGGTCTGAAATCGAATTTTTTTTAATATTTTTTTTTCAATTTCAGGCAACACGACTGCAGATCAGAAAGAACCGACACCATTTATAATTGAATGGATACCAGATATACTTCCGAAAACCCATATAGGGGAACTACGTATCAAATTTGAGTACGGCCACCAAAGGAATGGGCAAATTGAACATCGACCTTCTGCGCAGAATTTGGAATTGCAGACAATTCAGGTTCAGCAGTTAGGATAGGATGTGGAATAATCATAAACTGTGATGAAAATAAGTGTGTGTTGGATATGGCTGCGCATAAAAATTGTTTGCTTGACGTAACCCCATAGAGAACACCCCCTTCTAATACCTATAAAAAGATTTTTGGTCGGGGAAAAGAGCAAAAATTGTTAGAATGTTAATTCTCTTTCTTCCAGTCTATGGCATTTTGTCTTTATTTCGAGAAGTCGTTTGGGATTTTTGAAACTGTTAGTTTTGTTTTTTAACGAAAAAAAATTATCTGCACTAAAGTTTTAAGAAATGTATGTTACATCAAACGAACAATATCTAAAGGATGGCCCCGAGTACTACTGTCAAGAATTTATAAAGACTATATATAAATTCTTGCTACTGCGCATTAAAATTTTAGTGTGTATTTAAAAATTTAAATGCTGGGTTACTTGAGCAATATGGTGCGTTTCCAAGCACTTTGTTTCTGTGTGCTGTCAGGGGCTTTTCATTTTGTGTCTGCAGTGAAGGGGGTTTGTAAACTTGAAGTCCATTTTGCCCATGCGTGCCTGCAGGTGGGGTTGAAATTATTAAAATGAAATAGTGGCAAGAAATGAAAAAGTAAGTCGGCGCTGATGGACAACCAGATGATGGGAGAGGGGAGGGTTTCCCAAAATTTATGGTAAGGTGTCTACATACTTAGTAGACGACCTGATCCCTCTTATCTAGTATTCGATTATTGTCTGATAGGGGGCTATTGATATTGTATCTGGATGTTGTACCGCTAGTCATGGTAGACATTGGGTGATATGAATAAAGACAGCAAATGCTTTTACTTCCATTTTGCACAGAACAGCCTAGTGTAGGTGTACCTGGAGTTTTAGAAAAAAGCATTTGCTGGTCTTCATCATATCGCCCATTGGGTCAGGTCAAGTCTTGGACATGAGAAAGTGTAAGGTGTTGGTGTTGGTGAATTTGTGATGGTGTTACACCAACACCTTACACTTTCTCAACCCCAAGACTTGTCCTGACCTATTGGAGCGTGTCTACAGGAGCGTCAGTCTTTGCACGTCGGACCCGAATTTCGGGCTACATCAGTGAAGTAGTTAAAGGAGAATATCTGTTCTGAGTTGTTTGAAAGTCGTGTATTTCTGTAATGCCGTGGAGGCATTGTTACTTATAGCATGTCTCAAATAAACATGTTTCTGGTAATTGTTGCATTCTGTAGTTATTTGTTATCACTCTCTTGACTCTTTCCATACCGTATACCAGGTCCGTGCACTGCTCACCGCTGGTCCCCAGTACCGCCTGAAACAACAAGATGGCAGCACTGCACTCCAACTCCATGCACGCCTCGTCCTTACGTTCGGTTTTCCATGGAACTTTTCCTAAGCCAAGTGGGGATTAAGGCCGCCCAGTCTTCACCAGGTTTTGGTACACTTCAAAAAATCTGCGGTGGATAAAGGGTTTAAATATGTCTTTTGACTTTTGAGACAAATCTGAGCCCCCCCCCTTCCAATATCTGAACAACGTCGCAACCAGATTGATAATATCTCTTGTGCTTCAGACAAGTCTTTGAAACAACGAGATGTGCTGCTAGCTTCCCTCCCCAATATCATACACAATGCCACAACCAGTAGGATATCCCTTTGAGCTTGAGACAAGTATTTCAAGCCATGAGACATGACGTGTGCTGTTAGCTTTCCTCCCAATATCATACACAATGCCACAACTAGTATGATACCCCTTTGAGCTTGAGACAAGTCTTTCAAGCCAAAGGACATGACATGTGTGCTGTTAGCTTCCCTCCCCAATATCATACACAATGCCACAACTAGTATGATACCCCTTTGAGCTTGAGACAAGTCTTTCAAGCCAAAGGACATGACATGTGTGCTGTTAGCTTCCCTCCCCAATATCATACACAATGCCACAACTAGTATGATACCCCTTTGAGCTTGAGACAAGTCTTTCAAGCCAAAGGACATGACATGTGTGCTGTTAGCTTCTTTCCCAATATCATACACAATGCCAGAACCAGTATGATGTCCCTTTGAGCTTGAGACAAGTCTTTGAAGCCATGAGACATGACATGTGTGCTGTTAGCTTCCTCCCAATATCATACAAAATGCCACAACCAGTATGATGTCCCTTTGAGCTTGAGACAAGTCTTTGAAGGCATGAGACATGACATGTGTGCTGTTAGCTTCCTCCCAATATCATACAAAATGCCCGAACCAGTATGATGTCCCTTTGAGCTTGAGACAAGTCTTTGAAGGCATGAGACATGACATGTGTGCTGTTAGCTTTCCTCCCAATATCATACACAATGCCACAACCAGTATGATATCCCTTTGAGCTTGAGACAAGTCTTTCAAACCAAAGGTCATGACATGTGTGCTGTTAGCTTTCCTCCCAATATCATACACAATGCCTCAACCAGTATGGTACCCCTTTGAGCTTGAGACAAGTCTTTGAAGCCATGAGACATGACATGTGTGCTGTTTGCTTTCCTTCCAATATCATACACAATGCCACAACCAGTATGATATCCTCTTTGAGCTTGAGACAAGTCTTTGAAGCCATGAGACATGACATGTGTGCTGTTTGCTTTCCTTCCAATATCATACACAATGCCACAACCAGTATGATATCCTCTTTGAGCTTGAGACAAGTCTTTGAAGCCATGAGACATGACATGTGTGCTGTTAGCTTTCCTCACAATATCATACACAATGCCACAACCAGTATGATATCCCTTTGAGCTTGAGACAAGTCTTTGGAGCCATGAGACATGACATGTGTGCTGTTAGCTTTCCTCCCAATATCATACACAATGCCACAACCAGTATGATATCCCTTTGAGCTTGAGACAAGTCTTTCAAACCAAAGGTCATGACATGTGTGCTGTGAGCTTTCCTCCCAATATCATACACAATGCCACAACCAGTATGATATCCCTTTGAGCTTGAGACAAGTCTTTCGGGCCAAAGGACATGACATGTGTGCTGTTAGCTTTCCTCCCAATATCATACACAATGCCCAAACCAGTATGATATCCCCTTTGAGCTTGAGACAAGTCTTTGAAGCCATGAGACATGACATGTGTGCTGTTAGCTTTCCTCCCAATATCATACACGATGCCACAACCAGTATGGTACCCCTCTGAGCTTGAGACAAGTCTTTGAAGCCATGAGACATGTGTGCAGCAATCTTTCATTCCAAATACCAACTGGACAATGTAACAACCAGAATATCATTTTAGTTTGAGACAAGTCTAATGTTGTATAGTAATTGTAAAACCTTTCTTATGAGTAGCACTGTAATGTGTAATTCTTGGAATTAAGTGTGCGGGATTATTAGAGAGAGAGAGAGAGAGAGAGAGAGAAGAGAGCGATAGAGAGTTATTCCAGTTTCCCGAGTATTTTATAATCACGTGCACGAATCGTCATCCCGACGAACTATTTTATCAATTATGACTTTGGTGTGTATAATTTTGTGAAGCAGTGTTAGAATAAAGGATCCGGACGTTAGAAGGCAAATTCAGGACTTATTACGTTTGTAACCTGTGCAAATACAACATGGCGACCTTCCCAGGACCTTCAATTCGTGACAGTGAGTCCGGATGCGTTTCAGTCTTGGAGCAGATTCTATTAACCGAGGACTCCGTTTTTCACGCCACGTGCTAGTGCTACTGCAGTCCATTATGTACATTACGTGTACACCTACGTGATTTCTAACTCGTTCATTTCATCGGGAGGCAGAATAGTGACGTTCGTTTGTCAATATAATATTTATAAAATCGTGAATTTTTTTTAAACTGTTCGTGACGTAAGTGCGAATTTCATTATATTTATATATCGTCACTTTTGTTATTTCTGTCACTGTGATCGCCATGAATCACTGTGAGTGTGAGCGCAGCATTTTTTAATCGATTGACGGACACCGTCTTCGTCAGTACGCATAGTACACGTCTATCTCTGTGTGTACCGAACTATTCAACTTCTACATCATGACATGTGCTATAACGTTCACGGGATGATGTGCCCAGCAGCCAGAATACTCTTCAATTCGCCCTGATGTCTACTCGAGATCCGATACCGTTCCAGGCTCCAGCTGATCCAGCGTTGCAGTTTTAAAAGAGACATTTTATCAACTTTTTGAAAGACATTTTATAAACTTTTGAGAGACATTTGTAAACTTTTTGATAGTCATTTATATTAACTGTTTTGAAAGACATTTTATAAACTAATTAGTAATAGGGCAATATTTTTGTGCATCATTTCCATGTTGGCAGAGTATAGTACAATACTTTGCAATATCAGTCGATTCATAGCATTTAATGCATTTAATCTTAAATTTTCACTCGTTATTGCAAACTGACTGGAACCGGACCCCGAGGATTTTGACAACTGTATATCTATAATATGAACTTTGTTTAGCTTTGCCCTGTTACAGCAAGATAGACAACAGACCAACCCAACCTTTAATGTTGCATTTCCTTTTCAGAAGAAATTAACTTTTGCTTCCCAAATACCTGACTTTTTATTCCTTCATAACTAACTTTTACCCCTTTACAGTAATAATGGAAGGGCCAGCAGATCCAGCACCACCTGCTTTCAGGGGCACCGATTTTCTACCTCCTTTGTTTGATGGTGAAGTGATCGACCATGACATTTGTCATGCACATATCTTATCGTTTATGGACTACCTTCACTTCCACAATCTCCACGAGCCAGCAAATGCTGCAGAGATGATTCATATCATAACATTGTTCAAGGCTAGACTTCGTGGCAAAGCACGTCTGTGGGCAGAGGGAAAAGTTTTCCCCACTATCGCTAATCTCAGAGCACAGTTTATGCAGCGGTTCAGTCCAACCCATTCAAATTTTGCCAATGTCAAGCATTTTCATTCTCTTTCCCATACCCCAGGCGATTCAGCCGAAATGACTCTCAATAAGATACGCTTAGCAGCCCAGCGTATTCATTATAATGAGGTCCAGGTTCGGGACAAATTCTTACAGGTTTTGCCTACCAATTGTCAGGCAGCAGTCATCATGGCTGCCCCTGCAGATGCAGACGTGGCAGTTCTCGTTGAACGTGCTCAACAATATTTAGATTTTTCTGAGCCAGACAGGCCAACTACTGCTAATAAGCAGGTATCATTTATCACTGATCAGGTCCATGTGACCACTGCTAGTGCATCCACTAACAGTAGTGCTTGCGCAGTTGACAGGCTCACTGAGCAACTTGCTGCTCTTCGCACAGAAGTGCAAGATTTGTCTATAGAGGTCAGGACTCAACCTCAGGTTCATTTTAGTCAACCACAGTCCAACTCTGATACTGGTGCTCGTACATAT
The DNA here is from genome assembly GCF_910592395.1 of Lineus longissimus. NCBI lineage: Eukaryota > Metazoa > Nemertea > Pilidiophora > Heteronemertea > Lineidae > Lineus > Lineus longissimus. The sequence continues at coordinate 14,159,684 of NC_088313.1, forward strand.
AGCTCGAACTACCGTTCAAGTTCGCCATCTCCTGTGAGTCATCAGTCTAGACGTCCTAGTCGTAGTCCGGCTAGAGACCGTTATCGTTATAGTCATCGTGTATCCAGTAGATCCCCATGTAGGGACAGTCGTCGTTCTCAGGGTTCCTATGGTATTTCTCGTTCTGGTAACTCTCCCCGTCGTGCCACCTCCAACATTGTCTGTTATTTCTGCCACAAACCCAATCATGTGTGGAGAAACTGTTATACTTACCAGAACATGGTCAGTCGTGGGATGAACCCTACTTTCATGCCCGTAAGGCCTCCAGCGCCACCCTTTTCTCCGTCCCATTATCAGCCATCAGATAATGGTCAACAGTTTCGTCAGGATACTCGATGTCCTCAACCCTACCCGTTCCAATCCTATAAGCCAGATAACAGGTCTAGGTTTGATCAGTACTCTGGACCACAACAGCAAAATTTTTAGATAGGAGAAGCACTAACTGCCACTTAGATGCCTCTCCGACTCTATTTTCTGCTCAGCATTCTGGTGATCAACATTCTAGTGATCATTTGTCTTCATCGTATAATCCACATTCTGAATATCTTGGTGAATCCTCTGCTGACATTCAGCTCACTTCTAGGAATTATGCCAAAGGTTATTTACCCACAGGCCAAGGTTTGGTCATTTTATTTGATTCAGGAGCCACTGAGACTCTGATTGGTTTGGAAACTGTAAGGGACTCCCCCTATTTGTCCAAATTGCCCAAGGTTGATATTAAACCAATCAAATTTCGTATTGGTAATGGAGAATTTTTGTTTGCAAAACAGGCCATTAAGCCTAAACTTACTATTCAAGGGAACCATTTCAATGTATACTGTGTCATAGCTGAAAATTTCATTGGTCCTGATATTCTTTTGGGTACATCTACCATGAAGGAACTCAAAGGTTCTTTGGATTTCATTACAAATTCGTTCAAGGTCAGGTCAAAGAAGGCTTGGTTACGTCCTACTGTCAATACTGTCATTAGACCAGGTCAGGTTAGGGTCATTCATGTTAAAGGCAAATTGCCCCATCACATGAAAAACTCGGCACTCATATTGAATTCATCGTCTCATTTGTCTAGGTTTTGTCCTTCAACCATGATGGTCAAATTAAAACACGGTTTAGCTCCTATTCGTATTTATAACCATTCTCGTAAACCCGTCAATATTCGGTCTGACAAGCCTATTGTCTTCACCAACTTGGATGATTTTATTCATGTAACTCAAAGTTTGTCTCCAAGCTGCCTCAAGCAAAATCAACCCTGTGCTCCGTCACAACCACCTGTTGATGATCAAGACTCGCATTTGTCAGCTAGGGACATTTTAAGGCGAGATGTTAAATTAGACCATAGTATTCTGTCTACGCCAGAACAGGCCAGTGTGTATGATATTTTGGAAAACCATGCTCCAGCATTTAGTCTTCGAGGTGAGGTTGGGACTTGTCCCAATTTTGAGGTGGACATCCATCTCAAGGATGAAACCCCTTTCTATATCCGACCATATCCGGTCGCTGAGGAAAACAAACCTCTCATTGATAAGGAACTTGATAAATTAGTCAAGTTGGGCATTTTGCATCAAGGACATACATCATATTCCAGTCCAATTTTGCTTGTCAAGAAGAAGGATTCTACTGAGAAGCGCGTTGTAACAGATTTTCGGTTTTTAAATAGTCGAGTTCATTGTGCAAATCAAGATTTCACTCCTTTGAAAACCATCTTAGCTAGAATCGGTCAGTCAAATTGTAAAGTCTTGAGTGTCATAGATTTGAAAAGTGCTTTTCATTGTCTACCTTTGTCTCGTAGGGCACAGGCCTACACCGGCATATCTGCCTACAACGGTGGTCGAACTTTTTACTATCGTAGACTTCCAATGGGTTTGTCCATTTCTCCGTCCATTTTCTCTCAGAAAATCAATGATATCCTTTCTAAGATTCCCAACTCTAATCTCTTTTGCTGTGCAGTACATGATGACATTCTCATCTTCAGTAAAGATAAGAAAGAGCATACTGTACATCTGCAACAAATTTTCCAGGCTTTGATTGCCAATGGCTTGAAGATTTCTCCTAAGAAATGTCGCTTGTTTCAGACTAGAGTTGTTTACTTGGGTCATGTTCTGTCCATTTCTCCTGATGGTTTTGTTCAAATTTCGGCTATGAATGACAAGTGTTTGTCTATTAGGAATATGAAGACCCCTACATGTCAGAAAGCGGTCCGAAGGTTTGTCGGTGCTGTGTCATATTTGAGTCAATATTTACCTAGATTGCAGGAATTGCTTACACCTTTACATGAGCTCACACGCAAATCTAAGCATTTCCATTGGCAACCCCATCATGAGATAGCTTTTCATACTATCAAAGACTTGCTCATCAAGCCACCTGTCTTGAATGCACCCACTACTAGAGGTGAATTCAGATTGTATAGTGATACTTCACGTATTGCTACAGGTTCATATCTTGCTCAATACTCAGATGGGCAAGAACGCATCGTCGCATACTATTCCAAGCGCTTGCCAAAGGCGGCAAAGAACTATTCTGTTAGTGAGCTTGAATTACTTGGACTCCTCATCAATGTAACAGCTTTTCAGTATTTGTTACAAGACAGGACTTTCCAGGCTTTTGTTGATCATTCTTCTTTGGTTCAGATTGTAAAGTCAAAGAAGCAGCCACCGACCACTAGGTTGCAAAAGCTGCTTGAGCGACTGTCTCCCTATAGTTTTCAGTTGTCGTACATGCCAGGCAAAGAGCTTGTGTTAGCTGATTTCTTGTCACGTGCTCCTCTAGATGATGATACTGAGTTAGATAGGATTATGCCAATCGCGTTCCAGGCACAATCACCTGTTATTTATGAATTAGAGTCTCTTTCAACCCCTGTTCAGGAGCATGCATTTTATACACTGCCACTTCCTGAAAAGATTGTTACCAGGTCATATGCAAAGAAAATGAACATTCCTGTGCCTATTCTGCATAGGCCAAAACCCATTCCCAAACCACGAACACATGTTCCTTGTCAGCAGACAGTGTCTGTTGCACCTACACACACTCCTCTTGTTAATGGCATTCAAAACAATGTGCCACCAGTATCTATACTTCCAAAAGCTCCACGTGTGCCCATTGTTACATCAACAGTGGCACCACCAGTGTCAGTGATTCCATTTGTTCTCCAACAGAATGACACATCTCAATCATCAACCAAGGTTGCTGATGAACCTAGGCTCATTGATTCCGCTCTTCCTCCATCTTCTGTCGTTGAAGAGTATTCAGATGATATTTTAGATCTCCTGGTTAGACCCACACCATTGGTTCCAAGGATTGATAGCATGCATACCAAGCATGTCCCTGATCAGGCATCTCTGAATAAGGTATTGAAGATCATCAGACGCAAGGTGATTCGGGATTACAATCTCCCTATTGAGGCACAACAGCTTAGTACCGCACAACAGACATCTCCGTATTTTAAACCCATCTATGATTACTTAGTCCATGATATCTTGCCAGCAGATAAGAAAGCTGCTAGGGTCGTTAGCATCAAATCTGAGCAGTATCTGACTTTCAATGGCATTCTGTTCAGGATTTTCTTTCCCACCAATTCTGAGAATTTCTGTTTTCAATTAGCAGTTCCGGAAAAGTATATAGATACCATCATAGGCCAACATCATGGCTCAGGTTTGCTTCTGGGACACGGAGGATGTACCAGAACTTATCTCACCATTAGGAAAAATTTCTATTTTCCATCTATGTTCCAACGCATTGTCTCGTATATTCAATCATGTGATAGGTGTCAACAACTTAAGGGAAAGTCTGATACTATGCGGACATTTCATGAACGCATTCCAGCCAGTTTTGAACCATTCCAGACCATTAGTATGGATTTCAAATCCATGCCCACATCTCCATCAGGTTACCGTCATATGCTAGTCGTGACATGTGCCATGACCAGGTTCGTTGTGGCTGTCCCGCTAAAGACAATTGACGCCCCCACTGTTTGTGAAGCCCTTCTCCAGAAGGTGATTACTCTGTTTGGCGTCCCATCTGTAATTGTGTCAGATGCAGCAGCATCTCTCACCGGTCATCTTGTTGAATTACTGTGTGCGACACTTGGCATTCAACAGAAGCTTGTCTCTGTAGAAAACCATGGTAGTCTTATGGCTGAACGGCAAATCAAATCCATTGCCGACCTCATCAAAGCAAATCTCCTTGAGTATGGTGTTTCTTGGACTCAATTCGTGTCCACAGCAGTGTACACATACAATTCATTTTCAAGTGCTCACTTGGGAGGTTACTCTCCTTTCTATTTGCTCTTCTTGCGTGAACCAGCTGATTTGTCCACTTTGAATTTCAAACCATGTCTAGGTCTCTCACGGTCACATGCTGAGTATGTCCAACATCTGCGACAGAAATTTCAGAATGTGTCCAAATGTATGCTGCAGCTCCAAGAGCAACAGCAACTGTCTCAAAATGCCAAGATTGCTAACAAACTTCAGAAATCTCCCATCTATGCTGAAGGTCAGTTGGTTTATCTACATAAACCCAACACTACAGGGATGACGGCCAACACAAGAAAGTTTAAGACTCTTTGGGTTGGCCCATTTGTTATACACCAGGTTTTGGATAGGACACACTATATTATAGCAGATTTGAAGGGAAACATCATTCCTGATATCTTCAATTTTGCAAGGTTGAAACCAGCATTTTTGAGGGCCACAGGTCAGAAAAATGTAGCCCATCTCCAGCAGTTGCAAAACTTGCTTCATAAGGCAGACAAGGCACAGGATGAGAAAGCTGTGCATGCTGCTTATGCTTTGGATTTCACTGATGAGACAGGTTCTGCTCATGAATCCACCACCTATAGAGGCGACATCTATGCCTCACAGGCTGAACTTTGTGATTTCAATATTCATTTGTCTCATGCCGAGGGTAACCATGGCATGATTGCTCCCTCTGTGTTGTCCACTAAGCAACAGGATGATTTGTCTCGGCTCACTTGGCAATCTCCCTCAGAGTTTGATTACACCACTTTGAAACGGGCGCGTTTCAAAAATGGATGCCTAGAACTCTTGCTCTCTGTGCCTTTTGGGCAGAAACAGTTTAGCTATTGGTGGTCACCTCAATTTGAACCACATGTTGTCAGCATTGTCCAGTTTGTGTTAAGTGCCAAGGATATAAGATGTACAGGGTGTCCCAACCCGTTAAAAATGTTCAAAGATAAGACCATTCATGATGAGTCACATATTTTGGCGAAAAGCCAAGAGAAAAGTGATTAGACGACAATTTATTGAGAATATGGTTTGTATTTAAAACATCTCAAGTGGTTTCTTGTTGTCGTTGTTATGGTAATAATGTCATTTGGTGTTTACAACAAGACGTTGCTATATTGCTTATCAAAACAAATCTTTACGAGAATAATTATTTCACCCTCATTGCTATTTTTATAAAAGCTAGTGAGTTGTTAGTTGGATAATTGTAGAAACATCTATTAGCTATAGATGTGATATTTTTTTCTACTTGTCTTCAATGAAGCTTTGTGCAACAGTAATCTGTCTATTGAACAGTTTTCCAGTTTGAGTATTTTATTATCAATACTCTATTTTATTGGATGTTTGTACGGCTACATGTTAGCAAAGCCAACTCTCATCAGTCTTGGGACTGATTTATTTTCGTGATGGGTTTCTGTCTCCAAGCAGTGCTTGTGGCAATTGCTGTTTCGAGACAGCTCACACAATAGTGTATGATTTAAGCAATTTGGATACTTTTGTGACAACAACATTTTTTTTCGTTGAGGTTTTGTAAATACGCGTGTCATCCAGAAGTTCTTCGAGTTAAACTTTATTTTCCACAGTTTTCAGATGCCTCGTCGACCGGTCCAGTCAGTTTCCCAATATTCCCAGCAGAGGTTTTGACACTTCATTGTATCATTGCATATTTTAACATGCTGTTTAGCATGAGATTAATGATTCAATGTATAATTATATTGTAACCTTATGCTCATACTTTGTCATGAATGAAGTGGTCATTCATTAGTAAGTGGAACAAAATACATATATTGTAACTAAGTTCGGCCGCTGGCTGAACACTGTTGGGAACCCCGAACCATATGATGTAATTTAAGTTCATTCGCTGCATGAACACCTCGTTTAAAGCCTTATTATCATTGATTGTACCCCATTCAACAATACTATGTGTTAAGCCAAAGTCATATTCCTCTAATTGTTTTTAAAAAAAAAAAAAAAAATATTTTAACTTCGTAAAATATTTTACCAGTTCCGCGGGATGTTGTATAGTAATTGTAAAACCTTTCTTATGAGTAGCACTGTAATGTGTAATTCTTGGAATTAAGTGTGCGGGATTATTGGAATTGGGTTCAGATAAGATACCTGTGAAAATTCCCACGGTCTACTTTTAATCCTCCATTCTCCCCAGCGTGATCAATTACGTCAGCATTGATGCGGCTCCTCATTGGATGGAGACGCATCAACGTTGCCCCCTGATTGGTGCAGACAAAGCTGCGCGTGAATACAAAACAGCTGTCCGCACGCTCTCGGCAGAGAGAGAGAGAGAGAGAGAGAGAGAGAGAGAGTTATTCCAGTTTCCCGAGTATTTTATAATCACGTGCACGAATCGTCATCCCGACGAACTATTTTATCAATTATGACTTTGGTGTGTATAATTTTGTGAAGCAGTGTTAGAATAAAGGATCCGGACGTTAGAAGGCAAATTCAGGACTTATTACGTTTGTAACCTGTGCAAATACAACACTAAGAAGTCATGAGAAGTGAATCTGCAAGTTTTCCTCCCAATACCATTTTATATGGTATTTAGATGCAGTCGCATCTGGTTTTGAGACAAGTCTTTCAAGCCATGCGACATGACATGTGTGCTGCAAGCTCTCTTCCCAAATACCATCTCGACAAAGTCACAACCAGTATTACACATCATTTGAGGCTGAGACAAGTCTTGATGCCATGACTCACCAGACAGGCAATCGTCCCAATTCAACCAATGTAACTTCGCAGAAAGAATGTAACCTAGAAGAGTAGTTGTCTCCGCTGCAATCTAGACTCCCTGGGCAGCACATTGCATCATTCTAATTTGGTCTCCTTATGGTGAGGGACGAGGCCGATCCACTGAGTCCGGAGTGTACTGCATTTTAGCTTCTTCTTCTTCTGCGTTTGAAATTTTTGAGATGCATGCTAGACAGTCAGTCCCTTTTTCGATAACAAAGTTGACTGTCCTCCAGTCCCGCCCTAGAGCTTTGTGGTCAGGGTGGTGTCCTTTGAACACCCATACCTCTCTATCCTTCATGAGGGAGCAGGTCTGAAGCACATTCTAGCTCGAAAGGACCAATTCCTGTTGTAGTTTCCTTGAATTTAGTAAATTTCCGATACAGAAAGGCAACTACAAGCTGCCAGAATCACTTGCGTGTATGTTGGGTGGGGTGGGGGTTTGGGGGTAGGTCACATATATATGGATGCCAGACCCCAGGACAGCTAACAGAGCCAGCAAAAGACATATCTGTCTACCGTCAAAATTGTATGGTCTGCGAGACTGAATTGATCCCAGGATTCTGCTCCAGATGGACCGGCAGGTGATGTTTTAACCTCAAAGTTTTGGCCCCTTCTTTCCGATTTTGTGTCTGAAGTAGTGAATGCAGTCATTACTGCTTCACCAGAGTCAAAGAAACAAGACTGGTCATGCAGTGATGAAACTCACTGCAGATGCATCAACATCGCAAGTTAGAAGGATGAATTCAGAACACTATATAAGTCAACAAAAAGGTTTATTGCAGAGATTTGTCAGTGCAACACATAGTATTTAGATAGATGTTAGTGTAACTTAAGACGCTCTATTACACACCTACACTGTACATATAAAGGGTGGCCCAGAATTATTTTCCCTTGCACAATAGAATTCTATTGTGTATCCATTGTGTGAGGGAAAATACCCTGTAGATGTGAAACTTTTACTGTAGAATTGCCACCACAACACAAGAACAGTGGAACCTTCATTAGCGGACACCACTCAACTGAGGACATGATAAGTTTTGGTCCCAAATTGAGTGTTTCCATTCAATTTGACCTCTCTTATCAGGACACCTCCCTATTAAGTACTTAGCACTTGTCAGTCCCGAGGGTGCCCTCAATATAGAGGTTTACTGTCGATGTCAGTGAAACTTAACATTGCCTCCACTACACATGCAGATGTTAGTGAAACTTAACATTGTCGCCACCACAAAAATCAATGTCAGTGAAGCTAAGCATTGCTTCCACGACACATGTACATGTTATTGAAACTTTGCATTCCCTCCACTACACATATAGATGTCAGTGAAACTTAACATTGCCTCCACTACACATGTAGATGCCAGTGAAACTTAACATTGCTTCCACTACACATGTACAAGTTATTGAAACTTAACATTGCCTCCACTACACATGTAGATGTCAGTGAAATTTAACCTTGCCTCCACTACACATGTACCTGTTATTGAAACTTAACATTGCCTCCACTACACATGTACATGTTATTGAAACTTAGCATTGCCTCCAATACACAAGTAGACTCTAGTGAAACTTAACACTGCCACACTGCTCATTTAGATGTGAATGAAACAAGAAAGGCAAGATTCCCGAGCCCAATTTTCTTCCAAAACCCCAAATTACCCCCTAGCAGTGAACTAATAATCATAAAACTTCTCCAATTTACCAGGGTTTAGAGCCCTCTCTCAGCATCATTTCTGCACCCAGGGCCCGAAAGACCCTTTTTATTAATCACACAGTGTAAGCTTGAACCCCATCATAAATTCAACCTATCATATCACTGTATTATAAACAGGTTCTATAAATCATCCAACATCTTCAAATAAAATATCATTAAAATCAACTAACAGAAGAAAACGTTTTTCAACTCTACATGTACACCAGAAGAATCGTTGTTACAATTACTATAAACCCCTAAATCTTCACGCCATGAGTTTATTCTAGCGATTAGCAAAAAGATCTGAAAATAGGAAAATTTTCACCATTTTTATTGGCAGATTATGAAATTTCCTCTGGTTTTTCCAATAAATTTTATTCTCTCGCGATTTTCAGAAATAAAATGCCAATGAAGATTTAGCAGTTTACAGTTATACATCGATTCCAGGGCTGCCTAATCCTCAAACCTTGGTCAAACAAACAGAAAAGATCAGAACTTTGGAACAAAATATACAAAACTTGTAAAACCAAAAACTAATTAGCTGTTCAGTGTAAATACAGCTTCAAAACTAAAATGTCTATGATGACTGTTTACAGAATCGACTGTTATAGTCCGTTCTTAATTCCAATGTCCGCATCGTTTGGGGCTCTGGAGGGTGACCTATACTAGTCGGATTTCTTTGAAACTTGGTTTTTATCGGTCTTCGCCTCAAAACCAAACAGGATTTTTTCGTTTTTGTAACCATTGTAGCGAAATAAACTTTTTTGTATGCATCTGTGTACATTGATGTACTGCATTAAATTCAGACATTTTCCACTCTGTATATTTTACTTCTCGACCAATCTATTTCTGAACCCCTATAATCCTGTTTGGTTTTAGGCAAATATTAATAAAAAACAAACATCAAAGAACTCCGACCATTAATTCCCGTTCCAGAGCCCCAAAAGATTCGGACACAACGTTTACGAATGGACAAAAACCTTTTTACAATATTTCCAAATTACGAGATCTCTTAAAATAATCACAATTCAAAAACTTAATCTGGCATTTTCTTGTTTACATACCATAAGCCCATCCCCTAGCTTCAAGACCGGGACCGTATTCAAGCCTAACCAAATGTAGGCATATCAAGTACAGTGATACACCTCTCTATTATAAAGGGCACTAGTTCTGGTCCCAAATTAGGTGTTTCCTTTCAATTTGACCTTACGAATCAGGACACCTCCCTATCAAGGACAGCACTTAACAGTCCCAAGGGTGTCCCTAATAGAGAAGTTCAGTTAGGGAAGAAACTTTGTCAATGATAGAATGTAAAAAACTTAACGGTAGCTGAGATTATCCCTTAAGAAAAAGGCCCACGCCGTTCGTTAAATATTGGGAGATTTGTAATTGAATTTGAACATTTCAAATTGGTACTGAATACATGTATAAATATAAAAAAATTCCATTTTGTAGACAGATATACAAATACTATAATTACCCAGTTGCAGCAAATTTGTATGCGTAATAATTGCACTACAGCACTGTGTATAACTGTCTCTCTATTTTCCTGGACCACCAGCAATTACGAACGGCGTACTCCTATTGACAACTCATCTTACACAGCTATGTTCGCACAAAAAAGTTTGATAAAAATATGCAATCTCTTCACCCTTTAATCACCAAGAGCAATGTCACCACAGCATTTTTTTGGTAAGTTAACCCTTTGGTGCCGTAATGCCCAATACTGCTGCCTTGTTTTGTGCCGTACTGCTCCAACCCCTGCCACTCCTGCGCCATCTAACGGCCAGGTTAGGAACTAAAACTGTCTTCGGTGTTACTCGTGGTCCTCCTTGGAACACATTGTATATGGTCCTGTGAAATTATTCCGCGCTGAATTCTTTTGCGGTCGAGTTGGCTGAATTGATCATAATATGTCTGGTGCCAAAAAGGTTAATTGATTATGTGGAAAGTGGAAACAGGTATAACCTATAGTCTTAAAATTTTGTCAAAATTCTTTAATATACTATCTAGGGCGTTACCCCTAATGGATCGTAAAATCCAACATGTGAATCCCACGATCTAAGGCCAGGTAGAGATACGAAGATGTACACGCCAGTGAATACACTGGACTCGTCGCCCTCTTTGGGTAGTACATCTGAATCGGGTGCGACATTCTCTTGTCCCATAATCGCGCCATCCCGTATCGGGCCGTTCCGCTTAGTATTGCGTATTCTCCGTAACGCTGGGTGCAGTATACAGTCTGGTCAAACGGTTCTTCCCATTTTTGAACACTGCAAAGATTTATCAGAAACGGATCAGTAATAAGAGAGAAATCACACTTTAAATCTTCAGTTTTGGCCCCCTGGTGGCCAAGTTAAGAATCACACCGCACTGAAATTCAGTGTCGGAGACCATTTGACATAGTGGGCCATGTGTACCAAGTTTTAAGTTCATAGCTCAACTGGCAGGCGACGACCACTGATGATGGACACTGTGGTATCGTAGACTCACTATATCACCGAGCCAAAAACAGTGGAAGATTCAATCTACAGGGCTTTATCAAAAGTCTGCTACCCCATTGCTGTGACCAGACAATTCAGGACTAGGTCAAGCGGGCAAGGAATTTCTATTTTATCCACTTACCATGCTTTAACCCTCATATCCCACAACCTAATATAGGTATCATATCCACACGACAGGAGGGTGTGCGGCGTCTCGAACTGTAGATCGAGGATCCCGGCTCCGTTCCGGGGGATATCTTCCAGAGGACAAACCATCTCTGCTCTGTTGATGTCCCAGACCCTCAGAGGGGGGACGCCATTCAACCCCGCTGTGCCGGTGACGAACATACTGGAAACAAATGTACAGTAAAAACAAGACATCAGGATAAGAACCCCCTTTCCCCCTCCTTTAAAGGCCTATGATATTCGTTAAATATTCAAAATTTGTAATTGAAAATTTCAAATTGTGTAATACGTATAACTGAATATAAATTTCAACAATGTTGTTGTGTAGAGTTTTACAAATATCATAAATACCAAAACATGCAGACCACAGGAATGAGAATGGTTCAGATGAATTTCAAAACTGTCTGATGGGTTTTTTCACTGGAGTGGATTGACGTACCTGCCATTCGGGCTAATGGCCACTGACCACACCCTGTCGTTGACATTGATGGTGGACTTTGCCTCTAATTTATCATCTCCCATGTTCCACAGCTGCAAAAAAATTCTGTTTGAAAACAAGACTTCAGAGGTGAGCATGTCATCTTCAAATAAGAATTTCAACATGGAAAAAAACCATACAACTCTGGCACTCTGGGGGAACAGCTATTTTTGTCTCTGTTGGTCAAAGCTTAGGTATTAGGGCCCCAAAAATCAGTGTACCCCTTTAAAGAATTATATTTACCTTAACTGTGCTATCCTTGGACCCCGACACCACAAAACTATTGTAGAAGTCCACATCTGTGATGTCGGAGTTGTGACAGGATTCCACCTTGAATAGTCGAGTACCTGTCCTCAGGTTGAAGCCACAGATATAGTTACCCCTTAAAGATTAAAATATAGATTGTTACTTGAATACGGGTCCAGGTCCTCAAACTGTAAACAATGTTAAAGGGAGTCTATAGACCAAAGGCTGGTTGATCAGACTTTAGTTCATCAGTTGCCTCCTGGTAGTGGTGGCAGGACAGAACAAAGCAATGTCCGCAACCTAAGTGTCGATGACAGGTTTTTGGATTTTCACATGGCCTACACACACGATGAACTTACACACATCCACTGACAATCTTATCATCTTTACAGATGAACCGCGACACATCTTCCGTATGTCCGTTCAGCGTGCGGTTCATCAGCTGCTGCAACGTCCCCTTCTTGGTCAGCCTGTAGCAGTGGATCAAATTGTTGTGGCTGACGTATATCTGGTCGCCCACGATCTGCAGCCATGGCATCTGCCTGCAAGTTTGAATAAAGAATCATCAGATAACATGTTACTGCGTAGAGAACATAATAGAGCCAGAGAGGGAGCCATGCATAGAGTACAGTAGAACCTCCCTTAGCGGACACGTCTCTAATAAGGACACCCTCTCTATTGAGGACACTAGTTTTGATGTAAAATTTGTTGTTTTCATTCATTTTGACCTCTCTAATCAGGACAATTCTCTATTAAGGAAAGCACTTTTCAGTCCCAAGAGTGTCCTTAATAGAGAGGTTCTACAATACATACCTTGTTGTACTTGTCAGTCGCACCTCGTGGAAGTTTCCTCTCTTCCAGTTCAAGCCAACACGGCATTTGTCCTTGAGCTTTCGGCATGATGAGGACCCAGGTCTGTCGAGAAGATGGAAAACATGTGATGGACTTTTACACATGCAGGGAAATAATGGATCAGGGAAGCAACATAATTTGCCCCCCCCCCCCCCCTATTCTACCAGCGATTGTGTTTGTCTTCATTGTATGTATCTTTGCTGATTTGCTCATATTCCCAATATTTTCAACAGTACAGTGGAGGGTGCAACTCCGAATAATTGGTTCAGCGTTGTGCATGATGGGTACCAAAATAATAAGGCCTCTGTTACTGTAGTTCCATATTTATCTAGGCGGCGCCACTAGCAACATTTTCCAAAATATGTAAACAAACTTTTCACTCTTTCCTCTCACCTTCCGCAATAACTGGTGTAAATTGTCTGCTGAGAATAAAATCTCTTCCATACTCTGTCTTGTGTGATAAATCTGTTAAAGAATCGGCAGACCTGGCTGAGTTTGCCGAGTGTTGACGCGTCAAAATATGACAGGATTTGGATCAAGACGACTTCAGGAAATTCCAAAATTTCCAGGGCCTCGCCTTCTCGGTCGGTTCCCAGAGTCATGTCTCTGGGTGAAGCCGCCGACCTTGCGATTAAATGAAGGAATAAAACGGAAAGAACAACTCTGTGTGATCTTCTTCCGCTGTTGTATCATTGTATGTATTTATAGTCAAAATAAAATGTTGAAATAATCAAAATTGCGAAATTGTAATCGCCATTTTCTTTGATAATGAATTATGATAAACAAAAGGTACCACTTCTGTTTTTGGCAGATTTCACACTTTTTCTAAACAAAAAACTGATTGCAATAATAATAAACAGCTAAAATACCAAATTACGAATAAATTCATAGTACAGTTCATTGGTTTTAATGCTTTATTTGAAATTTGATCTCCCCATTGTTTGTTTGTTACATCTTGTACTTGGTTGTTGACAACATGGAGAACGGGGTTCAGAAATATTTTGTTTCATAACCAATTTTTAAACTTTGCTGCAATATTTTACGTCGTTAGAAGCTGCATTGGCAACAAAATACTTTTCAAACTACAATTCAAGTATCTAAGAAGACTTGGAGGCATAGGTTGATCTTAAAAACGTAATATTGGTGGGTTTATAATCTCTTTTTCTAGACTTTTTGTTGGAGTTTCACTTCTCAATCTCAATCTCACACTAACACTTCCTCTTTCCTGTTTTGTTTGTACTCAACTGCAGCTGACAGATATTTAGATCTGTCTGATCTCGTCGTTTTATGGGTAATAATTTGTTCTTTTACAGCTGCCAACATTAAGCCATTTTACCTCGGTGACGTTTGCACGAATCTGTGAGTGTGTCGTGTGAAGTCACTTTTACACCAGGCGAAGTCACTGCTAGTGCTAGCCAAAACAAACCTACAACGAACAAGTTAACATGTGGTGTGCAACCATGCAGTCTTAATTTGTTTGTTGCTTGTTTGTTGTGGCCAGCAGTGGTTTCCGGGCCTTCCTCCATCTGGTGAAGGGCCTCTATGACACTCCAGAACTTCGATCCCGTATATGACGATGGTCCTGTATATGACGATGGTATGGTTTGTGCATAAAAGAAAAGACCTCCAACACATATCTCCTTCTTCAAAGAAAACACTTCATTGCACCTGATTATGCTAATTATGCATGATTTGCAGTTGAGCCCAACAAGGCAGTGTTTCTTGGAAGGAGAAATGCACAGGGTTTCATACAGAGGGGTGACATATCCCCGTCCCCATTATTTGGACATGGGTGGATCCCCAATCAACCTGCCTTTGGTTTTTTTAAAGTCTAATGTGGTGTTTTAACCCTTTGGGTGCCGGCCGCTTATGTTACCACTGTGCCGAGGCTTTTTCAGGAAATTTAGTTGGTTTTTTTAATACTAGTATGGCAAACATGTTGAACATAGACCCTATGAACCATACATATTTGGTCGTGGGTTAGTGCTGCTTGATGCAGTAGGCCCTGAAAGTAAAACAGCATGATAACAATTACAGTCCAGCTCTAACCCCTGACCACCCCCTGACCAGCCCCAGACCCTCGGGGCACCTCACTAGGGACACCCCACGGGACATCTCTTTACCCCTCACCCTCAAACCTAGTATCATATTATTATATCATGCCTGTATGCAATTCACAGCTGCTAGAACCACCCAGGCTACTATTGTACTCTTTTTGAATTTGGCAAGCTACATACATGTACATGAAATGTGGACCTACGTCAAAGGTCTATGGTACATCAAAATTTGGAAGTACAATGTACGTCGTACGTCTATAAGGCACCCAAAGGGTTAAGCAGATATTAGCGTTTTCAGGTGCAAGAAACACTTCAGAAGGGGTCATTTTACGATATATAACGTTATATCCTCTTGGCCTATTACATGTATTACACGTGATAGGCCTATAGGCCTTTTGTACAGGCATCCCTAAACCGGCTTAATACATGTCGCATCAACACAGTATTATGATACCAAGTACAGTAGAACCTCTATTAGCGGACACCGCTCTATTAAGGACACTAGTTTTGGTCCCAAATTGGTTGTTTCTTTTCAATTTGACCTCTCTAATCAGGACACCTCTCTATTAAGGACTGCACTTGTCAGTCCTGAGGGTGTCCTTAATAGAAAGGTTCTACTGTATATACAGTACTAGCATGTACATACTTGATGATATCAATCAAATTATTGTCACATGAATGAGTTTGTCTGCCTATCTTGATTCTCATAATTGTTGTATGTACAACATAGCATGACCCTAACTAGGCCAAACAGAATACATGTACATTGAATAAGTGTTTTGTTGACAATATCATCCGGAAGAGATTCTAGGGTCAGACAGGCAGAAAATAATTTAACATTTTTGATAATATTTTGTGCACCAAGATACGCACGAAATGGTACTTACTCACTTTCTAAAAATCTAAATGCATCATGATGTTTTGAGCCATTGAAAGTATGCTATGAGGGACCATTGCCATTGTCTTCTGTCACAGGCAGTTTCCATCGCCATCAAGTCTTCATTGAGACCAGCTGCTACACCATCTCGCTGGAACACTGCGTCTAAGATACGCACGAAATGGGTAGGCAGCCAAAAAAAATAATGGGTGCCATTGTTCCAGACAACATATTTTTTGGGATTAGCATTCCAACACAGATATATCTGTCTACCTTTCAACTGGAGCATTTTTAAGAGTATGAGACACTAGACGGAGATTTATATACCCCTTTTTAAAAAATTTAAAAATTTTCTAAAAGATTTTTCCAAGGTTGGCGGCTGTTGCATTTTTTCCTGGGGTCAGTTGGGTGGCCAGCAACACAGCAATAATTCTATTGTACCTTATCTATGTCAAGGACAAAATATAAACGTTAGCTCTCTCGAACGGCAATTGAACTTTTAGAGTGTCATGTTTTCAATTGGCTTGCTGCCCTAAATACCTTTAAAATGTTTATAACAAGAACATTTGGGTGAGAAACTTATGAACTTTCATACTTGAATAGATGTAGGTCTTCTTTTGTCAATCAGGTAGGTTATTATACAAGTGGGCCTACACAGGCAAAAGTGTCCATGTAAGGATCATTGATGGGCTCATGGATGGATCTATGATGGATCTATGATGGATCTATGATGATATAGATCTATGATGATTATTGCAATGCACGTTTTACACTGGGATCATAGTGGTAGATCCACTAGCCCGTGGTAGATCCACTAGCCCGTGGTAGATCCACTAGCCCGTGGTAGATCCACTAGCCCATGGTAGATCCACTAGCCCGTGGTAGATCCACTAGCCCGTGGTAGATCCACTAGCCCGTGGTAGATCCACTAGCCCGTGGTAGATCCACTAGCGCGTGGTAGATCCACTAGCCCGTGGTAGATCCACTAGCCCGTGGTAGATCCACTAGCCCGTGGTAGATCCACTAGCCCGTGGTAGATCCACTAGCCCGTGGTAGATCCACTAGCCCGTGGTAGATCCACTAGCCCGTGGTAGATCCACTAGCCCGTGGTAGATCCACTAGCCCGTGGTAGATCCACTAGCGCGTGGTAGATCCACTAGCCCGTGGTAGATCCACTAGCCCGTGGTAGATCCACTAGCGCGTGGTAGATCCACTAGCCCGTGGTAGATCCACTAGCGCGTGGTAGATCCACTAGCCCGTGGTAGATCCACTAGCCCGTGGTAGATCCACTAGCCCGTGGTAGATCCACTAGCCCATGGTAGATCCACTAGCCCATGGTAGATCCACTAGCCCATGGTAGATCCACTAGCCCATGGTAGATCCCATGATAGATTCTACGAGGGTTATGGTAGATCCACTGATGGCCCTTGAACAATCCATTGAAGGAAGTGATCGGAACCCTTCTTTTTACTCCAGTGTATATTTTGAAGCAAAATGTGCGAAAATGACTGAAAAAAATATCGCATGACGCAGTGCAGCGACACTAAAACTTTGTTTATAAATGCGCAATGAATTAGGTTTTTAAACGTGCGAAATAAATTTGGTTTTTTAGTCAACGATTGTCCTCTCTTTCAGACGCCATTACTACTCCAGATCACTGATCAATAGGGACGGACACCTAAAGAATGCTCGCCAACGATGGAAGACGAGATCCCATTTAGCGCCACCATTCCTCTGCTGGGTTTTGGTGCGGCGACCATTTTGCTGGGCTGCTTCTTCTGTTGTTATCTATGCAGGTATGCTCGATTGTCTGCTTATCGTAGTCACTTTTGTGTGACAATCTTAGATATTTTGAAAAAGTGGGTGGATGGCGCAAAGAGAGATTCAGCCGTGGCAAAAGTCTTTATTTAGACTAGCGATGAACATGGTAAAAAGAACTAAATTGGTGATTACTTCTCATGCAGCTCATTGGCTGCATAATCACCTACCTGAGGGGATCTCGAAACTGCTTACATTTCTCAATGGGCGCTTATTCCCTTCTGAGGTTTTAACCGGGCTGTTCAAAACTCCCCGTTTTTATAAGCGTTTTGCTAATTGGTTTTTTCATTTAATATGTTGTAATGAGAGGGTGTAAATAAATACCAACTGTAAAGCAACAACTGTTTTGCATGTTGGGTAGTACCAACTAGGTACACATACTATGAATGCAGAGTCTTAAGCAAATTAGTGTCCATTCCCAATCCATGTACTAAATTGAACTTTTTTCTGCTCAACTTGTGTCTTTTTCTTCTGGGGACACAGAGAAAAAATTTGAAAACTTTCTAGTTTCTCCCCCGTTAATTCATACGCCTTATTGACTTTCAGACTAGGATAATATGGGCGAGGCTGGGCAATGGATATCCCGATCACTGCGACCATCCCTCTGCTAGGGTTGGGGGCAGCTCTATTCTTGCTCAGTTTCCTCTTCTGCTGTTATTTATGCAGGTGAGAGATACGTCATAGTGTTTGTTGTGCGAGACTTCATCTTATGCAGCTGTCAATGTGAACTCTGTGCCCCCCTGGTCTGGCAGTCCATACTTATGATTTTTATCTGGGGCCAGGTTACAACACTAATTCACCAAGGACTTGAAATGAATTCGCCAGGGCTGGCAGGGGTGGGGCTCACAACCTTTTCCACTGATTTTTCACTGATGATAAGTAGCTTGCAGGGTTTTCGCCAGGGTTTTGCAGGGTTTAGGTACCCTCAAAGAGGTTTAGCACCTTTTAGACCTAAAAAGGTGTATAGATGATTTTATTTATGCAACAAGACCTGGAAATATGAATTCTAGTTGACATTTGTGATGAAAATATCAGCTGGAAGAAGATGTAATATAAAAAAGTTTAAGACTTTTTTCCACCTTCCCAATACCCAAAATGTAACCTCAAAAGAAATCCTTGTGGAACCCTGTAAATATTCCTCAACACCAAGTTTTGGCAAAAGCTAAGAATTCATTTTCTTGCCTTGAATGCTTTTGCATAGAATAGAAATAATATCAACGATAGAATAATTAATGATAAAGTGAAAATAGTAATGATTATAATAATAGGATAGGGCGATCACTAATTTTTACAAAAATCCAACCTACACCTGCTGTTGCCGGGCAACACATTTTCACCATCAAATACATGTGTGTTATCCTCAGCGACTGACATGTATGCAGCGGTCAATGTAAACCTTGTACCCCCCTGGTCAGGGATCACTGCTAATTTACTGTCAAATTAGTGTTGAGTTCTGAGTAAATAGTTATTTTCTGCCCGTCAACTTTCTGTCGATCAATATGGAAAATTGAAGTTTAAAATAGCATTCCGCGAAGATGACGTCACTGCAGCTGCTGCCCTCTATTTCCCCATCGCTGAATTACAGGCAATGTCGGACAAACATGCGGTTTCGTAATGGATTCAGCCTTTCTAACAAGGGCAGTTAGATTCAATCTGGCACATGTCCGAGTGTTGGAAATACTACATAATTGTTCTGAATATTTCTCTCTCTGACTCTATGGTATCATTTATGCTAAAAACAATGCAGGGTCAAAGATAATTGACTTTGAAATAAGCTCAAATGCGTAGAAATAAGTGTCGATGTCCGCCTGTCACGTGACTAAAACGTCATCAATATCTTATGCAAATGACCTTGTGAGCTATAAATAGTAACTTCGCGGGATGCTATTTGAGAAAATGTTGTGAACTTCTGGTAACTTAATTTCAAGTCCTTGGTGAATTAGTGTCGAATCCTGGCGCAGGAAACAAACAAAAATGGTCAACTAAGTCTAAGATCGACTGACTAGGGGGGAGGGGGGGGGGGGGGGGAGAGGGTTCACATTGACCATTAAAGCCAATGTCTTGTTTCTTCATCTGCATGATTGTTAGTAGTTCTGTTCATTAATAAATTATCTTTTTTGTTCGTAGTGGTTTGTTTTGTTAAAGTTACAGAAACTGCCTGATCCTGATAATTTGGAGTTGCATTCACACACACATATGGGGAGTCGCCGCATTTCACGTGTTCAAGCAAAGGGAGTGACCCCATTGCACATGTTCAATCACTAGATAATAGGGAGTTGCAACAGAAACTACTGGAGTAGTAAAAAATTACGATAGAATAATAGTTATTTTTACTTAAAAGAATGATATCAAACAGTCAGGAAGTATTGACCCAATTGGCAGGTATAAATCACGCATGATTTGATTGACCAACTCCTGATAAAACCATGCATTTCCTAAGGCTTACTGCATGCCTTGTGGAGTGTAATTTTAGCTTTGCTACATTTTTTCGGTAACCGGAAAAACGCCGACTGACCAACCGACCGACCGACCGACCTACCAACCCAAGGAGTTTCGTGTGATATATCCAATCCACGATAGCAGGTCATGTGAAATGAAATTGTAAACAAGCGCACGTGCGCTGTTCAAATGACAACAAATGCATATTGCGCGTTGCAGTTCATGCATTGCATCGGTCGAGACACTCGAGTAGAAAAACTACAGTGCATAGATTAGGCCCAAATCATGTTTTTATATCCACCGACCATGTAGACAAAGCATATCTTTAGAGTATCGTTATCAGTTCCTTACTGCGTGGGCTCGTTTTCCCGGTATAATTGACTGAAGATGCTGCTGTCAGACATGTTGGAATCCATCACGTCTATTGCGCTGGGCACTACACAGATACATGTGCTATAGAAAGCGAAAGGGATACTGCATATGACGGTCGGTCGGTAGGTCGGTCGGTCGGTCGGTCGATCGGCGTTTTTCCGGTTACCCATTTTTTCTACATCCTGAGATCAGTTTTACTCCTTATCAATCAAATCAAAACCCTGAGAAGAAGCAGTAAAATCCACTGCGAAGAGCGGCTGTTCCAACTACTTGACACACCCATACATGTGTTGTATAATTCCATAAGCAGTGGGGGGGAGCATAATTGGTATGACAGCAATCAGCGACCGTAGTGTATAATCTTAGTGTATAATCGTAGTGCATTCGGGATAACAACCAATGAAAAACGTACTTGGATAACGCTGCACATTTAATTGCTGCGCTCTGATTGGGTGCTTTTTTTCTACCGCTACGACAGTCGGAAGGGTATGGATTTCACCAGGGGTTTGAAATATCGACAGGCGGAGTGTATTGAAAACCACTGGTAATGCCAGGATGGCTTTACTATGAACCCAGAAATATTTGCAACGATTTTGAATACTGGGTTTCACGAAAATGCAACTTTGGTGTACATGAGCTTTTAGTTCAGCCTTTTAACAAGCTTGCAACAATTATTTCAGTTGGAACTTTTTTTCATAATTCACAAAAAAACACAAAAATAAAAGGCACACACACATTTCCGCACATGCAGCAGCTGAGAATGCGCACTTCACTGAAGTCAGTGCAGTTCATATTTTTATGTCGTCATTGACCATTCGGGAGATTTTCCGTTACTCCAATTTTCAATCGCAATTTAGTCGCCCTTACTCGCCTCATCTTTTTTCGTGTGTTTACCAAATTTAATTGATATTTTCGTAATTTTCAGATTAAAGCAGCAGGCAAGGGAAGACATGGGCTTTAGACAGGTACGTTGTTTGGTTGCAGGGGCGGATCAAGGATTCCGAGGTACAGGGGGCGCCTTCATTGAGAATGGCGTTTCCAAGGAAAACGGATGCCTCTCTGAAAGCGTGGCATCTATCTCCAAAAAAGAGGAGCATCCCCCCTTTATCTGTGTATGGTTGTCCCAAACATTATTCCGTGATCAAGCCATATGATTTGCCTTTCACACTGAGGCAGTGGACTTTTGATAAATTCCTGTATGATATGAATCACATGCTACAGCAGTGATCGATTTTTGTTGCAAGCACCTGTTGTGACTGCCACTAACAAGAGATTTTCGTCACAAGCAATAATCAACTTATTTTTTAATGTTTTTTTACCGATTTTTTTGTTTGTTTCAGGTGATATTCCAGAAGAATAAAACCACCATCGATACTGATGTAAGTATAAACTGTGGTCTGTTTGGTCCCAGTCTGCTACCCTAACTATCACCATTGCACACCTTCCATATGAATAAAACAATTAATGAAAAATCCACAAATTGGATAATTTACCTTTCAAAACACGGAATTGGTCTTTATTTTGTTTACATATAAAACAAAATTTGATATTTTTGTTCATTAAAGGTCTACGCCATTCCTGAGAAATTTGAAATTTCAACATTGCTGTTTTGTAAACAGACATACATATACAATGAATACCAAGTTTCAGCAAATTTGCATGCACGACATTGTGTATAACTGCATTTCTATGTTCCTGAGCCGCCAATTAATACATGCGGCGTACCCCTTTAAAAAGCAGTTGTTGATACCAGATTGACAACAGATTGCATCAACGCAAAACTGTTCCACATCCATATCTGTTCAACTACTACTACTCTACTACTTTGATGGGTACGAAAAGCATCTTGACAAACAAATTTTGTCGTGAAAAACCTCTTCGGTCAACAAAACGGTTAGGCGCCAATTGGGTTTATTGGCCTAGTGGTCCGACTTTGGCGAGAGAGATAGAGTCCACGCAAGCTACTCATGTTTCTCACTTGGTGGGGTCTTAGCTTGCCCTGGCATAGACACCAGGTACAAGGAACCTCGGTTTTGAGTCTCATTTGAAGGACTGTGAAGAGCCAGGAATTGTAGTTCCTTGAAAGCCACGCTGGTTCATCCAGACATACGATCCTGGGTTCTCCCCGGGATCGAACCCGGGCCCTATTGCGTGGTGGCCAGCAGTGTTAACCACGAGGCCATGAGGCTCCTTATTTGTGTTGGTCAAAAAGCTTTTATTTCTTGGAGTGCATTCTGTCATGCTGATTAATTTTTGTTCGAAAATAAATCTCCACAATTTTATTTCAGCTGTGTCCTGTGTGCTTGGAGGAGTTTCATTCAAAAGATACGGTTGCACTCTGTCCATGCGGTCACAGTTTCCACAAGCAGTAAGTATAAAAAGCTAAGTTGAGGATTTGTAGTATGATATCAACTACAGTAGAACCTGAACGACACCCTGGGTACCGACAAGTGCTCTCCTTAATAGAGAGGTGTCCTGATTATAGAGGTCAAGTTGAATGGAAGGAACCAGTTTGGGTAGACACCCACCAGTGTAATGTTAGTGTTGTCGCGACATGGACACGTGGGAAATGAAGGGAATACACGGAGACTACCAAATATGTAGTAACAGTCGTTCTGACGGCCGATCAGGGGCGAGTTTATCGGCGGTGAAGTATGGATATACGCACAACAGCGGTAGATCGGCATGTCTTAGAAGTCATTGCTTCACTTCTAATCTTTCGTATTTGCCTTACAGGTGTCTTGTGCAATGGCTGGAGCAGAAAAACTCTTGTCCGATGTGCAAGGCGTCGGTTCAAAAACGATATGACGAGACCACGGGCCTTGTTCACGGGGGTGACGTGTCACACGTGTGACGTCGGCTCGGTTCCGTGTTAGGAAGCTGGAGACACAAATTTCAGGGAAAAATAAAAGTGTTCTGTTTTCACATCGTAAATGATACTGTGCCGGGCCGTGTTATGGGCATTTGTAGCACAGGTAAAGTTCTAACTGCGGACGTGGCAGCCCAATATGTCAAGATGCAGTGACGTTCTGAGATAACACGTGACAAAGGTGCCTGCGTCACTTGTGTGACACCAGTTCTTGTTTAGGCACCGAAATTTGGGAAAAACGATAATCGGAACTGCGTGTTATTGCATCCGTTTTATGGGGTTTGATATCATGTCAGGAGGTCATCGTGTGTCAAGCTTCTAAAAAGTCTAAAAACGTGTCGAATTTATGGAAGTTCTGTGTCACACGTGTGACTTCTGTGTGTCACACGTGTGACTTCTGTTAAGTTACGTGTTAAGACACCAATATCGGGGGAACAAAACTCAGACTTCAACCCACAAGCTCCATGTAAAAAGTATCTAAAGCTGACGTGGTTGTGTATTGGGAGCAGTCATGCATTGGGCCCCGATTGAATACATTGGGCCCCGATTGAATACGTTGGGCCTTGATTGAATACAGTATGATGTAGTTATGTATTTGGAGCAGTCGTGCATAAGGGCACGATTGAATACAGTGAGCCTTGATTGAATACATTGGGCCCCGATTGAATACAGTGAGCCTTGATTGAATATAGTATGATGTAGTTATGTATTTGGAGTAGTCGTGCATAAGGGCACGATTGAATACAGTGAGTCTTGATTGAATACATTGGGCCTTGATTGAATACAGTATGATGTAGCTATGCATTTGGAGTAGTCATGCATTAGAGCACGATTGAATACAGTGAGCCCCGATTGAATACATTGGGCCTTGATTGAATACAGTGAGCCTTGATTGAATACAGGATGATGTAGCTATGCATTTGGAGTAGTCATGCATTGGACCCCGATTGAATTCGGGATGATGCAGTTATGCTTGTGGCCCTAATTGAACACAGGATGATGCGGTCATGGATTGGGATCTGATTGAATACAGGATAATTCAGTCATGCATTGAGCCCTCATTGAATACAGGATGATGCAGTCGTCATGCATTGGTGTCTGATTGAATATAGGCTGATGCAGTCATGCACTGGGGTCTGATTGAATGCAGGATGATGCACTCATGCATTGGGAGCAGTTATGCATTGGGCCTAATTGAATACAGGACAGTGCAGTCAAGCGTTGGGATCTGAGCTGGCTTGTGCTTTTGAGAACCAGTTCGATGCATTCGTGCATTGGGATCTGAAGGAGTACTGACTTGTGCATTTGAGAATGCGATTGAATACAGCCTGATGCAGTGATGCATCGGGATCTGAATAAGTCATGGCCAGTGCTTTTGATTGAATACCGGCTGATGCAGTCGTGCATTGGGCTCTGAATGAGTAATGGCTAGTGGTTTTGAGGACCTGTTGAATACAGGCTG
The DNA here is from genome assembly GCF_910592395.1 of Lineus longissimus. Taxonomy (NCBI): domain Eukaryota; kingdom Metazoa; phylum Nemertea; class Pilidiophora; order Heteronemertea; family Lineidae; genus Lineus; species Lineus longissimus. The sequence continues at coordinate 14,184,535 of NC_088313.1, forward strand.
ACATGCTCACAGGTGGTGTACATCCGGCACATCAGGTTTCATTGTTGCAAGTCTCTCTAACGACCACAAAATTCCTTGCTATGTCTTAACACACAGAATTTCTTTCTTCATGAATTAAAACCCTCTCTACAGAGGACACAGTCATGAAATTTTCACTAGTGAATAATCGTTTGCAGGAAAAGTCAAACTGTTTCTTCCCTATCTAGTGGTTTTGTAGAACAAATAATGCATTGCGAATAAATAATACATTGCGAATTCAAGCATTTAGCGCTGACGGATGCCTGGCAACTAGAAAACTGTCAATTGCATGATGTCACTGATGTACATGTACATTGTGCACCACATGAGTAGCTCCCTATGATGCATGTATTGTTGTGGAATATTGTGTCGTGTGGATTGCCAAACTTATGCTTCCAAAATATTGAACAATTGTATTATACAAATAGAGAATACTCATTTGAAGAAGGTAGGAATTTTTGCAGACAGGTTGTTTTTTCCCTAATAGGATATTGTCCAAAATGGGGGTCGTTCGCACCCTGGCTGAGCATATGTTGTTGATATGATTATGAAACCAGCCGTGTAGTAAAAATTCTTAACTGGTATGTGACACATTTTAAATGTTACCGGTATTTTCTTTGAATGGCTTTTTGCACAGAGCCTGATTTTAAGGATGCAATTACCCTAGGCCGTACAACATTGATTACTTGTTTATCTGCTCCCATCCCTTTATAATATTTGGCGGGGCGGGAATTGCGTTTGATCACTCTACTTGGTGGTTTATATGGGGGGGGGGGGGGGGGGGGGACAGCTTGCAGCCATCTACAAATAACATATTTTTCATGCAGATTTTGCCCATTTTTGGACAAAAAGGGCCATTCTGACCCCTCAGAGAGCCTAGTATCCCCATGACCAAAAAGTTATATTCAGTCCTGGTGTATTAAATACTTTAAAAATTGGCCTAGTAAAAGTCAATAAAAAGGATGGTGATGATCAACAAGCTACTTTTGTTGCCTGGCCTTATTGTGTTTCAATCGTTACATTAGTGGCTTTTGGCCCATGCGGGTCGTCATGGCTGCAGGATCTGCTTCTTGCGATGGTGCTATTTATAGAGCATATTGTATTAGTATCAAAATACTTACGCTCCATATAGTTTATGAAAATTGATTCTCGATATCTTCCAAAAATTTGCATACGGGCGTGACCATCTGATTCCCAAGCTTTGAGAAACAAGGTATTAACTTCATGGGGCCTTTACCTGTTGTGCCACGGGCATCTACAGGGATTGATGTTGCACAGTCATGCATTGGTTAACCCTTTAGATCCAAGAACGGATATCCATGGTCAGGATCTAAAGGGTTAAACAGAAACATGAAATGAAAATAAAGCCCGCTTTGAAACTTGCGGTTGCAGAAATAACCTGCATCGTAAAGGTTGTGAGGTTTGATTTTAAGAAACGTCCAAAAATATTTGATATATCAGTTTAAAAACAATGGTTGTGGAGCTGACCTAATCAAAAGTTATGTTACAGTTTTCACTCAGATATGTCTTTCTTTATGTTAATACTCAATGTGACATTACATAAGATTGCTTTATAAAGCTATCGCATCGTATTTCATGTATACCGATTTGCAGGTTCTCAATTTTATACAAAAAAACTTTCATTGCGAGTCTGTTAGAATATCATCGAAAGTTGAAGTAAAAAGTGTACTTTTTATCAACGTGTAAGGTAAGTTGGTACAAATATAGCTCCTATACAATTTTAGCCTCGGTGTACGTTGATGTGTACTACCAGGTCTTTTCAATGCTGTAGAGGCTATAATTGTTCCACTTTACTTTATAATTGTACCATGTACTGTAGAGTAGTGTGGGTTGATGACCAAATCTTAAAGGGACAATTTGGGCAAGAGATGTGTTGGTTTACCATACAAAAATGGCTTCCAGGAGGATTGTGACTTGTCCAAATGGTATGATTGAAAAGTCATTGAGGTGCAATAATAGACAATGCACTAGAATGGGGTGTAACCATTGGCCTGCCTGAACAAATTCACATGCCTTGTCCAAGACTGCCTTGCAACACTGGCAAAATCATTATCAGTACTCGGCATTAGTGTGATACTACAGGTGGCATGGTGGCAAGTAAGGTCATTATCCTCCTCGCCAGGAAAATCCCATGACCCAGTTGTCCTTTTAAGTTAAAGACCTATGCCGTTTGTTCAACATTTGAAATTGAATTTGAGACTTTCTGATTATGTAGATCACTTCTGAATCTCATGATGATTGGGGGGGGGGGGGGGGGGTTGAACCTGCTCAACCCCTCCATGTATATGCCTCTGTATTTGTGCCACTAATAAAAACAATGTGCACAAAAGGCATGGACCTTTAATGTACATTTTAAATCACATGGTGCAAAACAATTTACCAGACATGTAATATTTTGGCACCGAATGTTGATTAAAGATTTGTCGATTTTTAATTTCATGATCAAATTAATATATAAAAAGACTTGTACATATTTTGTAAGCAACACTTAATGTGACTTATGTGCTACTTATAAATGCATTTTGAAATGCATTGTAAAAACTTGTATTTATTTGTGTAGTTCGTATGCCTGTATGCGTGTTTGGCCCAGGGGGTCACTCCCAAAGATGAGTATGCAGATCCTTGTCCATGGAGATTTTTAAAGCCCTTCATGGCACGCAGGATACAGGCACACAGAATGTGGGTACCCAGATTTGTTGAGGGACCCTCCCAGGAGTATTTGGAAAGTAGTGGAGTGAAACTTACGATTTTTTTTTGAGTGCCTAGATTTATTAAACTAGATTTGAGTGGGTGTGGGAGTGGAAGTGATATTTGAAGGTATTTTAGTGGTAGAGTTTTAGGTAAATGAGGTCATGGCTTATTCAATCAGTTCGGGGGGTGCAGTTGCTTGTGTGCCTTTTCAGGGCCCATGAAAAAGATGTGAAATTTCCAATTTCAGGAAGATTTCAGACCTCTTCCGCACACTAAATGATCGAGTTATTACTTGAATGGAAATGTCTCTTTCTCAACTCACTGTGGAGCTTTGCATTTTCAAAATTGGACCAAAAATAAGCCTTTTAGAGGCATTTCTGTTCAAGTGGGTGCTGATCAAATGAGAAAGTGTTTTTGCATTGAACAAATTTCAGACCTTTTGCCTTGTTCCTGCATGAGGAAGTCTGTTTTTCAGAAGAAAAAACACGGTAAAACCTATCTCGCCTTGCATGATCCAATGTGTAATTGTGACGTCTTTTGCCGGCTCAGTTTACCCTGTGACGTCACGAAGTCATCGGCTGTTGAGGTTGTTGTTACGATTTTGGCACAGGCCTTGAAAAGGCACATGCTGTGCTGCACCATCTACAGGAGTTTCTTCCACCCCTCAATTTTAAAGTGTCTTTCGGATAGATCTGGCCAAAGGTACTTGGCTGACCTTGTGTCCCTAAACTACAACAGTGTCATAACTAATAGTTAAACAGCCCTCAGCACCTGGTGTCTTAGTTGACCGGATTTATGCAAGTATCAATTCGTTTCTTGTACCCCCCTCCTCAAGGGTAGTTAAGCTATCACCACTAATCTTTGCCGATGCTTGAGTAGTATTTATTTTTCCTTTAGTGAAAATTTGGCGAAGCTGGAAAGAATAAGGATGCTAATGTGTCGATGTCTTGTCGAACATACAGCCTTACCCAGTAAAATTAGTTCGGTTACTTTATATGACGGTGATAACTGATATATTGTTGATGGTGATGTCTTGACGAAAGAAAAAGTAGCATTGGTGAAAAAAGGGTGATGCTTGAGCCTTAAGATGTCGTTATAGGGTGATAAGGTGTCGTACCCTTGAGGAGGGGGGGTACAAGACACGAATTGATACTTGCATTAGTTGACACCGTGAAAAAGCATTCAATTTGTTAAAGTCTACCCTCAGGATAATCTAGTGTTATGCCTACTACGTTTTGGTAAATGTGATCTGGTCACATACCCGAGTTCATCTGAGTACCTTTCGCCGATACGAAAAACACTTCATCCACCGCAAGGGATTCAGCAAGTCTGTGTGGCCCGTAACCTGTATAATTATGTGAATCACCACCGTGGTACTGTTGAAATGTATGAGGCATTCTTTTAATTTATTCATATACATCATCATTATTCGTATACATGAATGTATTATAAATACACATATTGCTTTTGTATATTTGATACGTTGTTTTAATGTGCTTTTTCGAGGTTTATTTTGCCAAGGGTCTGTTAAATATTCAACGTAACATAATATAGCATTACATAATGTAATGCGGTGCCCAGGAGATACCATGGCGTAGCGAGATTGGAGTGTTTCACTGAGATAGCTCGATAAAGCTCTGCTGATACGTGGCCAGATTATAAGATGGTTCAAGATAGAGTCAAGGCATCTGTGAACGACGTCGGCCGTTTACGCTTTTGCCACCATACCCGGCATTTACCGGGTCTATACATCGTGAACTATTGGCCCGCAGTAATCCATGCTGTCAAGTCCTACTGTTCACCACAGTCCCTAATAGTTTTCAGTTGGTAACACCGGAAAAAAAGAGATGGCCACACTGCACTTAAAACTCAATGTAGACGTCTCCGTGGCAAAACCTAAGATTGGGTAATGCTAGTTATTTCACAATGAATTTTTTCCTAAGCCAAGTTGGGATTCAGACCACCCCGGTCTATGCCGGCTGCGGGCCAGGGGTACCGAACCCTGTGGTTGCAAAGAAGTTAGTGTCAACAAAAGCATTCATATTTCCAGACTCTTGGTGAAAGCAAACAGTCGTGTAGATTAAAGCTTATCTGTGTTAACATGATTTTGTGATTATACTTTTATGAGATTTTTAATTTTCCTTTGTTTTGTACCCAGGATTGGGTGTGATTTGTAGTGCAGTGCCAGTAGTTGCATCGTAGTGTTTGGTTTCAAACCTGCAGTGCCTGTGTTTGGTACCCGGGATTGGTTGTGATTGGGAGTGCAGTGGTTAGTTGCATCGAAGTGTTTGGTTTCGAACCTGCTGTTTGCTGGTTCATGCTGGAATTCCCTAAAGGACATGGTCATGTACATTTGAGAGCAACTCACATGGACATTTGAATTGAAACGGAATATATGCTTAATTGAGGAAACAGATAAAAACAGAACTTATCAGAACAGATGGTAGGGCGCATTTGAACAGGACTCGTTTGCCTAGGAAGTTGTGCCTTAGAAATGACAATTTGATTGATTGATTGATTGATTGATTGATTGATTGATCTAAAAATACTGATTCCGTACACCAAAACGTCATCAGAAAGCTGACGCACATCTGTTTAAATCTCCAAAGACCTAACTTTTGAAGTTTTTACATCACCGCCACGACATACTTAAGTGATGGCTGGAGGTAATTTATCATCTCCTCCTTTAATTCAGCATGTTCTATCAGTGTGTAGTATTAGATGATGTACGAGAGTAGTAAGAGAGGCTTCATCTGAAATTATGCTTTTCGTCATGATATGTATTGCATGTATTGTTTGCCAGCCATCTCATGACTTTACAACCGTTTTACCCTCGCAATATTTTTGATAAAACGCGGTTGTGAAAGTCTTTCGAAAATGTATTGCTCAATATTGTGAATTTTTATCCAATTGAAAATGTCGTTTTTAGTTTGATGCTGTTTGCTTGAAAAATCACTTTCCTAACACATCAAGAAACTGTGGATGATTCTGGGGGTGGCGTAAGAGGAGTGGTTGCCAATAGCATTCCGCGAAGTTACTATTTATAGCTCACAAGGTCATTTGCATAAGATATTGATGACGTTTTAGTCACGTGACAGTCGGACACCGACACTTATTTCTACGCATTTGAGCTTATTTCAAAGTCAATTATCTTTGACCCTGCATTGTTTTTAGCATGAATGATACCATAGAGTCAGAGAGAGAAATATTCAGAACAATTATGTAGTATTTCCAACACTCGGACATGTGCCAGATTGAATCTAACTGCCCTAGTTAGAAAGGCTGAATCCATTACGAAACCGCATGTTTGTCCGACATTGCCTGTAATTCAGCGATGGGGAAATAGAGGGCAGCAGCAGCAGTGACGTCATCTTCGCGGAATGCTATTCATCGAAATTCGACAATGCCGTGAAGATACAATGTACTGTGCTGTGGCATAGCTAGATCGGAAAGTTTCACGGAAATACATGTGGCTCGTTCAATGGCTGTGCTGTCACGTTGTCAGCTGTGCTGTTCAGCATTTTACTGGAATTTCACCCAAACACCTGTCTATTTTTTGTGTAGGGTGATAAAATGAAAGTGTCTTCAAACTTTTTGGGAATACTGTATAACACAGTGTCAGTTCTGCAAGGGTTAATTTTCAATGTATGCCTGTGTGTTGTACATTAGTACAAATTAAATCACATCTTTGTAACTTATTCAAAAGAATAAATGACTTTACACTTGGATATAAACACTATGTTGAAATTCATTTGTAATTTTCTCGATGAGCAGTCTTGCCTTGAGATTCAGAACATCTTAAAGGATTATGCCGTTCGTTGAAGATCATGAATTTGAAAACTTTAAATTGTGTAAATACGTAATAAATACAAGTTTCAATAATGCCAATGTGGAGACAGTTATACAAATACTATCAAAATATCAATCTAACTTTCTGCAAATTCGTATGCATAATAACTGCACTATGACATTGTGTAAAACTCCATTATTTTCCTGGACGACCAGTAATTGCTAATATGGTACCCCTTTTTCCTTTTGTGACCCTTCTGCCAAGTGTCATGCCCTACGACCCACACCTCGCACTTAGTGACCCTTCTGCATGCCAAGTGCCTTACCCAAGGACCCACTCCCCAACTACCAACATTACCACATGTTCTCAGCTCCCAATTCCCACTCGGATATCATGATGTTGACACTGACAGCACACAGGCGGTGGAGAGCGATGACTGTCAGTCCAGACATTCCCGGTTTTTCCAGTATTCTTGAACTTGCCACGTGTTCGCAATTTCAAATTTCCCGCTCCCACATTCAAGTCGCGCCAAAGTTTGACCTAATTAAAATCAGGTGACAACTCAACCAATGGGGAATCCCTAATTAACGCGTGATTGACAGGCCGACGCTGCAGTGTATACAAAACATAGATGGCAGCACAGTACGTGATGATTCATCACAGACCTGCTGGATAAAAACACTCAAAATGTCTGGATTTCAGCCCTAATTTCACGAATGTGATGGCGTGGCAACTAAACAAGGGTCTTGCGACCCGTTGGTGTCTCCAAATACTGTGTGTCCTAGCCCTGATCAGTTTTGGGGGGAGTCAGAAAAGTGTCGCTCCAAGTCCGGAATCCCCGAGCCAGGCAAAATGCAGTGGAAGGTATGTGTATACATTGTAGGCCTATCATTACGGCTACGTGTACAGTTGTAATTATGTGCATGATGTCATGCATGTTTATTGACATTTTGTGTAGGCTCTGGTTCCTGGTGTGTGTGTTCGTTCTGTTTGAGGGTAGGCCTATATAGGCCTATTAGAAGATTTCCAAGATTTCTTGCATCTCTTTTACTTCTTTACTTTCGTGAACTGCTTTATCATGTTTACTCGCCACTGATGGACCTTTTCGAAGAAGTTTGTTTGGGCGCTGACCATGCAGTCGTGCGTTTCACCTGGAACAAAAGATTCTCCCGACCGTGAACATGGTTTATAAGTTATGGCATGATAGACTGTTCGCAAAAATAAATTTCAGCCATAGAGGCCCTCACACCAGGCGGAGGAAGTCTCTGCTGGCCCAAACAAACCTAAATATAGGCACAACGAACAAAAGATCATGAGGTGTGCGACTATGCGGTCTTGACTCTTGGCTGATACATGTCTATTATACTCCCTCTAATAACGACACTGGTTTTGGTCTGAAACCGGTCATTTCAAATTCAGTTGATCTCTGCAATCAAGACACCCCTTCATCATAATGACAACATTGATCAGTCTGGAAGGTGGCCTTAATAGAGAGTTTCAGCTCTTTCAGATTTCAATTAAAAAAATCAGTTTTATAAAAATTCCTGGCCCTTCACAGTCCTTCGAATGAGACTTAAAACCGAGCTTCCTTGTATCTGGTGTCTATAGATGCTAGTGCAGGGTTAAAGACCCCACCAAGTGAGAAACAATAGTAGCTTGCGTGGACTCCCTCTCCTTGGCCGAAGGCCATTGGGGCATAATAGTCAATGATGACTGCTCCCAGTAAATGGAAGAAGATTACATACAATGTAAAAAGATAATTGTGTGAGGAATCATCCCATAAAAAATAACTAATTTACAAAATGTTTAAAGTATAATTATGTGTAGCTGCCTTTCGCCAGTGCTGGTCACAGAACCACTGAGGCCTTCTTCTGAACTATACTACAATCATGTACTGAGCCTGAACTAACACATAACGCGAATAGTATAGCCAATTGTAATGCTAATCATTTGTAGGTGTGTGGGGTGTGTGTCCCAGTCGAGTCGCCCGATTGGACTATATTGATCCAAAGCTTTCCTGATATCACATGTAGGCCTATGTAGAAGCCAATGCTGCGGGTTATCGAAGGTACTTTTATGAATTCCATTGTCCAGTACTGATGTACTTGTACTTTATATATATATCTCTGATGTGACATCACTGGTACAGTAGCGAAAGAGGAAGCAGGAAAACCCAAAAAATCGGGAAAAAGATTAATACAGCGAAGCGCGGACTATGCCATGAATGCCAAATTTCAGAAAACTTGCTTGTATAATAACTACACTGTGCTTATGACTTATGTTTATTTCTGTTTGCCTGAGCCTCACGATCCCTTATAGGCCCCCTGGCCGTAGTTTCATTGCTTAAGTAGAGATGGCGATGGTGTCGCTCAAGAGAATGTACGAACTGATGGGCGGTTTGAGGCCAGTTTGGGATAGAGGAAGTGCAGCTGCCGGTTTGCAACCAGGATCTGAAGGGTTAATAACATGTGTTACAATTACATAAAATGGATTTGTTTTAATTGACTGTTGGTTTGATAACCATGGCATATAGAAAATGGCCGCAAGACTATGGGCTTTAAAATCATGAAATCTAATTGCTGGTGAATACTGTTTACAAAACAGTATTGAATGACACCAAAACATGTTTTCCTATCTATTTTCCAGATTTCTGATGCTGGTTAGTACCTTGGATGGCCAGTTGGCGTCGCTCGACATTGAAAAGAAGGGGAGTCTTCAATGGACGACAGAGACTGGCACCACACCGCTTCTGTCGTCTAGCATCAGCAAATTAGAGGTAAGCGCAGTTAGCCCAGGTTCATAAACATAAGTGCTCAATAGCCCCCTCCCCCTCCCCCCCCCCCCTGACAAACACATCCCACTGACAACACATGTAAAATAATATCATTTTACGTGTGTGGTCAGTCAAGTGTGTCTCTTTACTTCTAGATCGTAATGTCCTACTCCTAGTTGACGCTCTCCGCGTCAGTGTAGGTTTCCTCCTTCTCTTCATTACAACCGCCCAATATTGTTTATAGGGCTATACTATAGATTAATGCACTTGATTGGGAACAACGTTTACGAAGACGTCGCGTCACGTCACAGTAATGTAAAAATGCATGGTGTCGTGACGACGACCAACACTACGTTATGTAAACGTTGTTCCCAATCAAGTGCATGGATCTATAGTCAATGTTGAAACTCCATATTTGAAGAAAGAAATATTTGTGTTGAAATCGATTCTCTTTCACGTTTAGATCGTAAAAAATGGCCGCCCTTTCCGTCTGATCCCTTCCCTTGATGGCGGCTTGTATCAATTCGATGGCGATAATGTTGAGCCGTTGCCGTTCACGGCGGACACGCTGCTGACGTCATCGAGCAAGTTGACGGAAGAATCCGTGATTGTCGGAGGCCGAGAGTCGATGACTTACGGCGTGGATATCAAAACTGGAGAGGTATGCAAATAAGTTCTGTGCAGACCTGTAGAGGTTATAGCAGCTATAGGCCTAATCATAACATATTTTGAGTTGGCCCAATATCTTCTTAATCTTCTTCAGTGTTTCTGCATTTGAAAATAATGTTATCTCCAGGGTGTATACCCCTTCTTCAAGACGAGATGAGCGTTGTTTAAATGCCATATTAGTTCGGTTGAAAGTTCGATGAAAATGCAATCGCCTCGCCAATCTACTGGGGAACATGACAATTTCAAAACGTAGATGTGCTCAGAAACTTGGCCTTGACCTTCATGTAACCTTGACCTCTCTGATTTCAGGTGCGCTATCTCTGCCAGTCATCGGGATGCAACCAGTATACGGACGGCGCACACAAGATGTCCGATGACATCATCATGATTAAGCGGAATACGCAGACTGTCCGTGCCGTCGAGATGAGGTCCGGATACGAAAAGTAGGTACCAGTCGCCCTCCATCCCCATTGGGTCGATACTCCGAATAAGATGATGTCTTGGTGACAAAAAGCAAACTTTGTACGACTATTACAATGCCTTTGCCACGCCTCAGTTATTCGGTATCAAAGCATTTGATGTATCGTCAAGTCATACGTGAGGCTCTGAATGGAACCCTAATGTTGGCCCCATTGTCCTCACATTAATCAGGTTGACTCTACAGGGTGGGCCCAGAATTATTTTCCCCAGGTCACATGATTTGGAAACAGAGTATTGTACATTGTACATGTGAGCTGTACAATAACCTGTTTCCTAATCATTGGACACATAGAAAATAATTCTGGGCCACCCTGTAGCTAACTGATCTGCACTGGACTTCTAAAGGGAAATTGGAACGTTCATTTTCACTGCCCGAGAAAATATAAATAGTTTAGCCCAAACACTGGTTGGGCGAAATCCCCTATAGAAATTTTTTTGAAGTTTCAGTGTTGGTCAACACCAGTTCACATTCATTGGAGGTGAGGAAGATATAACTATCTTCTCCTGTCCCACACAGGATGCGGCACCAATTCCATTTTATTTTGGCTTTGTGAACATCATGATTTACAGTACTTATGTGAAACACTGATTGATTGTCAAATTTCAGGTGGAACTTTAGTGTTGGTCAGCATGAACTCACATTCCTCGAAGGGGAGGAAGACGCGACTATCTCTTCCTGTCCCACGGAGGATGGGGGCGCCAACTCTCTTGACGCCAAGCTGAAGGTGTTTGTGCCAAATGGAATGGTGGTCGCTGTGGATGAAAAAGACCCTACTAACATTCTGTGGAAATACCAGGTATTGTCAATCAGGGCTTTCGAATTCTTATTACACACTGGAGAAATGATTCCCCAGATTGCTGAGAAGCAGGCAGGCCTTCCAGTTTGCAGAGATGGCATGTCCAGGGAAAGGAAAAACGTTTTCAATAAAGTTTGAAGAACTGTGTTGTTGGAGTCTTTAACGAAATATTATGTCGTCTGGTATTAAAAATGAATTTCTTTAAGCATGATTCCTAAAATAAGCAGAAGAGAAGAGAAAATGTCAAATTCAGTGCACTATGTCAGTGTACATGAATGCATGCAAAACATTTTATATTTTGTACAAACCATGGTTACTGAAATGTGAAAATCCTCTTGGGCCTCCAAATCAGATTGAAGAAAAAACAAACTTTGGAGAAATCAGCCCAAGTTTTCACCCAGCAGCCCAAATGGACACTGACAGTTGCTTGAAGCCAACTACATGAACTGTATACCAGTTTTATCATACTGAAGCTCTGAATTTACTTAAAGTTTACAATTCCAGTTTGGTGTTCCAATTGCAAAAGCTTGGACACTCCGTCATGGCGTCTTGGAAGAAGTCAGTCTCTTCGATTACAAAAACGTACCCGCATTAGCGCCGAGTCCCAGCGAAGCGAAACAGGAGAATAGCGCTGCGCCGAAACCGATGCTGTACCTCGGCTTCCATCACAGCCAGATGTACGTGCAGCCGTCGATGACCTTGACCGACGACATCGCTATTGCGATCGATAAAATGACGAAGTCTCCGGGAACGGATGTTCTCACCATGCCAAAGGTTCGATGGAAGCCTTACATTGCCACAGGTAGGGATGAAATGTTTGTTTACTAAAGAGTCGACCCTAATGAAAGGGCCAGCCTCCTTTGGCTTATGGGACACTCGTTTACCTCCATACCCGCATCTCTGGTGTCAGGCAGTTTTTACCCTGTTTTCAACTAGCTAGGGGCTAACCAACCGGCTTCATCGGGAGGTTACCGGCGAGCCTGGAACTTTTAACCTTCCGTTCATGAGGCAGAAGCCTTAATCACCAGGCCATCGCAACCCTACAACGAGGTCATGTTATGACATATTTTTGAGAGAAGGAGTGCTACTAAAAACACTTCACTGGCGGTGAAAAAATTGATGATCAAAAATATGTAAACTTTTTGCGATGTGAATAATGTCTGCAATTTGATTTTTTCGACATTTCACGTACATTGCCCATATCACACATTCCAAGGGGCCTCTCCTTGACTCTGCTAGAAATAAGCCAATGTACACCGACCCTGGAACGGTCTGCAATGATAACTGGAAGTGCTTTTTCATAACACGCTCATCAGCATATTAGTATTACTGATTTTCAGCGAGTTCTCGCACTCCGATCATACATTCCATGGTACCCCTCCTCGACTATGATGGTCGGAAACCAGTCCACACCTACCCAGGGACGCCCCCTATGGAGAAAGATGAACACGGCGTCATCATTGCCAAGAACGATTTTGATTATCCGTATGGTAAGTTACAATACTTTTGATTTTACCCAGTAGGCCTGAGCTCCTCGACAAAGCTTCAACTAAGTATCCAAAAGTTGTGTAGACAGGCGAGGTCGCAGCGTGCCACCCCTCTCTGAACCGGACCACCCTTGCGACTGAAGATGCACCCTCTTCTTTTTCTTCACTCTGCACTTGGAGGCGATTTTCTCCAGAAAGTGTTCCTCCTCCAAGGTGGGATGAGCGTTTTTGTCTTCCACTATGGTTAGGCACCAATTGGGTTTATTGGCCTAGTGACGCCGACTTCAGCCAGAGACAATACCTGATTTCAGATGTTTCAAAAATATTTCTTTTGCTACAGATAACGGATTTTACATCTTCGGCCACGACAACCCAATCAGCCTGCCTGACGCCACGGACGAGCCGGAAACTATATATCAGTACATCACGGTCATCAACGGATCTCTCTGGCACTGGTGGTGAGCGTCATTCCCTTTGTGACCAGTACAGTAAATCGTGAATTTCTATGAGCATTTCAATATCGTGAATGCGCTGTTAAACGCAAACTTAAAAGTGCCAAAGTTTCATCTGTTCTGTGTTAAAGGGGTACACTGATTTGTAATTTACTGGTTGGCCAAGATAATGGAAATGCTGTTAGACACCATGCCGTAATTCAGTAATTATGTAACCAACTTCGCTGTTATCTATAATTGTATATGCATAACGAAAATGTTGAAATTTATATTCAGTGCCTATTTGCACAATTGGAAACTTTCGAAATTTAGAATACAAATTCGAATTTGTTTACGAACGACGCAAGACTTTAAAGGTAATTTCACTTGATCAATGCAGGATTCACTTGAATACAAGTTTTTTCTGCCCTTCTTATGACTTCCGGTATATTTTGGAGTAAAACCTGAAGACAATTTGGTGCAATAAAACTTCATGATTTCAGGAAAGAGGTAATTGTAATCAGCCTCACCACTTCCGTATTCCTCCACATCTTTATAAACCGCTACCTCCACCGCGGCATGCAGGCGGGAAGCTACGACGACTCGGGGAAAAGTTCCGATAGCGGCGTGGGCGTATCGCAAAGAAACAGCATCGAGTTTGAAAACGAGGCCCAACTGACCAGGAAAGCTCAATCTAGTCCAGATCTTAGCCATTCGGTGGAATTTAGTTCGAGGTATAAACTTCTTCTGCATTTGGAATTTTTGAGATGCACCCTGTACAGTCATTCGGTTCTTGCTAACAATGTAATGTGGACTGTCCTAGAGAGTTCCACCTCAGAGCTTTGTAGTTGATTTATGGTACTGTTGTCCGTTGATCAGTCCCCTGCTTCTTCTTCATGGAACAACTATAATTTTACCGAAAAAATGCCTATCCTCGACGTGTTCACCCTTTACTTTTGGAATAACCTTTTTATCGACTCGCCCTGTATAAGTCATCTCCTTGTAAAATGGTGGCCTGTTAGACAAAAACGAACATTTCTGTCAAGATGTCACAACTTGTTTGTACGTGTGCTCATGTAACGGATAAGAATAGGGTGGGTACATATCATCTAGAATTCATGAAGACAACATGTGTACCTCTGCTGGAAAAACCAGTCCCATGTTGAACTGTCCCGGTAAACAGAAAAAAAAGTCAAGTCGGTCAAAAAATGCTGGTACCGGTATTCTCAATTTTGACAACTGGTACTATTCAGTGTGTGTTTCTTCGCCTTTCAGATATCACAACGACTTTGAACACCTCAAGTGCCTTGGAAAGGGTGGTTTCGGTGTCGTGTTTGAGGCAAGAAACAAGATTGACGAGTGTAGCTATGCCGTCAAACGCATCTGCGTAAAAAATAGGTGAACATTTGACATTTTCTCTTTCTCATGAAAATACTATCTTTCACGCAAGTCACAATGCCTACTAAAGTACCTTGCGAATGAGCGATTTTTGTTGGTGCAAACTCCAAAAATAATCAATGTGATGAAGGGAACAAGAACGGTATCAGCTTGGCTTTGATTCTACTGCAGGTCTCAGCGATCACAGATTTTGTTACACCTACCGGCGTTGCCCCTGCGATGATTTTGTAATGAGCAACTCTGTTGTTCCCTGCTCGTCTAAAAAGGGGGTGTTGGGGGGTGAAACACGGGCACTGAAATCACGTTTTTTTTCCAGTGAGGAGGCAAAAGAAAAAGTGATGCGCGAGGCGCGTGCCCTTGCCAAACTGGACCACGTGGGCATCGTACGATATTACCAGGTGTGGATAGAAACGCCCCCGTCTGGCTGGCAGGAACAACGAGACTGTGATTTAGTATCGTGTGGCGAAGTGTTGAGGTTGGTATCGAAGTCCTGGGCTGGGCTTGTTCAAAATCACGTTAGCTTTAACGGCGCCGTTAAGTCTTAACATGAAATTCTAATGGGTCTAACTGAAAGAGATAACGTCCATAAGGACACTTAACGTTACCGTTACAGGTAACGCGACTTTTGCGCTTTTGAACAACCGGGCCCTGTCTGTTTGCGCTAACATGTGCTAACTTTAAC
This sequence comes from Lineus longissimus, assembly GCF_910592395.1. NCBI lineage: Eukaryota > Metazoa > Nemertea > Pilidiophora > Heteronemertea > Lineidae > Lineus > Lineus longissimus. The sequence goes on from NC_088313.1 coordinate 14,199,772, forward strand.
TTTTCCCTCCAGACATCAAAAGCGGGATGATTTTCAGATATGAATAGTACAACAGATATTTTTGATAACTTTTACATCTATATCATTAGGAGCGAATAATTTTCTCTGTCGCTGATGTCTGGTTTTGGTGCAGTAGGCCCAAGATGGACCGTAGGGCAATCAAGATAGTAAAAATGGGTAATTTTAGTATGAGAATGTCAACAGAGTTAAAACTACATATGATATGATGAATTGAATTGTGGCTTTCTCTCGTTTCAGCACAACTGCAGCTGGCTCGCCGACGTCCATAACTGCATTCACGACTCGGAACACCGAACGGCTCAGCCCTGTGAGAGAAGTCCATGAGAATAACAGGAAAAATAAACAACTCAGTCCTTCGCAGCTCAATCCGTTAAGACTTGATGACTCTTTAGCTGATTCCTTTACTAACAGTGATATAAACCAGAGTCTTGGATTTAGTCCGCATTTCAGAAAAGACTTGGAAAAAGACGAGAGCGGTTCGTTTAGTTTAGGTGTTGGGACGCCTGCGCGTTTGGAACCTTTGTTCCCCGATGAGGACTCGGGTGGCGTCGTGTTCAAAAATTCGGACAGCGAGGATAATTCCGGTGTTAAAAAAGTGCCATTTGAAACGTATCGCGACTCGAGCGTGAGCGATATCTCATTCGAGAATACAAACAGTTCGTTTAATATTGTTTTTGAGGATTCAGGGTGTGCGGATAAAAGTGGGAATGCCAATGACGACATACTGATGCCGGAAGATTTGTCGATTAGCGGGACAAGTTCCTTGAATGACGTCGTCGTGCAGGGGTACAGGTCGCCCACTGATTGGTCGAGTTCGGTGTCTAAAAACACGCCCTTGTTGGGCAAATCAAAAAGTGATGCATGCATTCTTAAGTCCACACCAGAAAACATTCCAGGTTTGAAACAGTCGAAAATAGCTGAGGGGTCCACTCTCGGTAATGTCTGCTCAGTCAACGAAAAATTGCCCAAAATTTACTTGTACATTCAAATGCAGTTGTGCCGATGTGACACGTTAAAGGAATGGTTGAACGCCAATACGTTGCGTAGGAATACGATAGAGTTGCTGGACTTCTTTCATCAGATTGTGAACGCGGTCGATTATGTTCACGATTCTGGTCTGATGCACCGCGATCTTAAGGTGAGTCGTCCATGCTTGTGCAGAGTTTGAAGTGGAGTTTATCTGTTCTATACGAAATAAAAATGCCATCTTTTTGCAAGTTGGGGCAGTTCCAAAGACAGCATTTTCACTTTAAGAAGTCTTTCAGTTTTTTGCTCAAGGGTCACATTTCTCACGACTTGAGGAAACGAAATGACTCTAACTCTTTCAGCAAAAATTTTAAAACTGCTCTCTTCTGAGAACATTTTGAGTGCAAGCGCTATTGAACATGTGATGGTGGAAATTACCCATAGGTGACACCCCATGGCAAGACTAGTCGCAAATTGCTCTTAGCTTGGTAGGTTTTTTAAATGGACTGATTGTTCATTTCACTGTTGTCTGCCTCTTCTTCCATTATCTCCGGAGTCCTGGTGTCATTTAGGCTCGTCTTCTGTGCGACATGCAACTGGTTTTGCGCCGGATGGTCACATTTGGGGATCAATAGCATAGCTGTTAGAGTGCCGAGCTCACAATCAGGAGGTCGTGGGTTCGATTCTCAGAAGGATCGCCGCCATTTGTCTTTGTGTCCTTGAGCAAGGCCCTACTTGCATCGATCCACCCAGGAGGAAATGGGTACCTAGCTGGCAGAGACGGCAAACTATGAATGTTAGTCCTAAGCGCTCTATAGCTGCAGCTCGGACCTGTAATACTCCCAGAGAAGCGAGCTTGAATTAGGAACTTACAGGCCAATAGCTAGGAGTAATGATGTAAAGCGCTTTGAGCGACTGAAACCAGTTGGATTTAGCGCTATATAAGTCTCACAATTATCATTTATTGCATGAAAGCGAATTTCATTCATTCATTCTTTCAGCCATCGAACATCTTTTTCTCCATGGAAGGGGTAATCAAGATAGGCGACTTTGGCCTCGTGACCACCTCAGCCGAGAGGACAGAGGTAGCGCAGTTTGAGGGGGATTACCGTTACCAAGATCGCCACACGGACCAGGTTGGGACGCAACTCTATATGAGTCCAGAACAGGCAAGTTTAGAATAGTTCTTCGTACAGCGAAACCTCCCTGAGCGGACACCTTTCTATTAATGACAACCTCTCTATTAAGGACACTAGGTTTGGTCCCACATTGGCTGTTTCCATTCAATTTGACCTCTCTAATCAGGACACCTCTCTATTAAGGACAGCACTTGTCAGTGTCGAAGGTGTCCTTGATAGAGAGGTTCTGCTGTATTTTCTTCCCGCATTTGCTCACTGGCAGTGGCAGAGGCAGCCGTCACTCCAACTTCCATAAATACCCGTCATTTTTTTGCGTGAGTGATGGATTTTCACAGCGGACAGTTAACACTTGTGAACCTATTTACATGTACGGTAAGTTGGCCATGACCTATGTGCCATGTAATATAAATTGCTAATTTTTTCACCACATGCTCATTACTCGGAGTTATTATTGCGATTGGGAATTATCCGTGACTCTGAAAAGGAAAAAACTGACTAATTTTTAAAAACATGTCTCAAAATGATTTCGTTTTATTATGATCTAGCAAAGATGGTTACATTATAATAATGATGATAATATTGAATTCTCATATAGCATTTTTCCAGGTTTACTTGCTTGCACTATAATAATGATGATAATATTGAATTCTCATATAGCATTTTTCCAGGTTTCCCTGCCGGAAGTGCTTTTAGGGTGCCATATTATGACCCAGGTCTCCACAGAAATCAATCAGGGATTTCAAGGAGCAACCAGAAGGCGTTCACTTGAACTTGACCAGGTGGGAACTAAGCAGTGACCTTCCTTGTTTTATAATGTTCAGTGATTGATAGGACTACGTATTAATACCTAATATTTATTATTATTATCATAAAATAATGACTTCTAAGCGCTTTAATACATGTTAAAATATGCATACATTCAATAAGCCTAGTGAAAACTTCATTTAAATAACATATAAAAGCACCTTGTTATATGAATACCTTAAGATTTCCCAAAAAATTTCTATTTTGAGCAGAGAGCTCTTATAGTGTATATTATGCAGATATTAACAGTATAATCAATTCCATGTCAACAAATCTGTTGATTAATTATGCCGAAGAGTACAATAAGGTGTGCAATATCTTTTTGGCCATGAGGACATCATTCAAGAGGTATGAAATTTGGCTGGTGACTGTAAGTGTGATTTAAGTGCTCGCTAAAAAATAAGAGATTTTTGTGGCTGAATATTTTTGCGAGCATGACCTACGAGAAAATATATTATGCAGGCCACATTTTTCTGTTCTACAGCATTATGTAGTTCATGTAGAGGTAGTGGCCAAGGCTTCCCGTTCGTTGTCAACCCCTGGGTTCATTTGGTTGCCGCAGTACTGTAGTATTTCTTTTTTTTTGTGCCATAGAACGCATGATGATACAATCAAAAATGTAAAAATAAACAATACGATCACTAGAATGGCGATAAGCAATGGGCTATGGATATCATCCTTCCTGACTTCGCATGTAACCACGGTAGATGACTGCATCGTTGTGTTTGTTTTCCCGTCTGAATTGGGCATTTGAGTTGTTTTTCCCCAATCTGAAAACAAGGGGAAAGGAGACAGTACAGTAGAACCTCCCTTAGCGGACACCTCTCTAATAAGGACACCCTCTCTATTAAGGACACTAGTTTTGGTTCCAAATTGGTTGTTTCCCTTCAATTTGACCTCTCTAATCAGGACACCTCCCTATTAAGGATGGCACTTGTCCGTTTCAGGGGATGTCTTTGATAGAGGGGTCCTACTGTAATCACAATTCATCACAGTCTGCGGACGAGGTTCATTGTGGAGGTTGATTGGTCCTCTGTGAGGGGTAATTACCTTGGTTATTGTTTGCCTTTGGGAAATTTTAAAAATCTACTCACATCTACAGTTCTCATAACCATTGCAGCTCTCCCTCGATTGTAAGCACACGACATCGCATGACACACAGCTGTCTGTTCCAGTATCCCTGTAGGCTGTTCCATTTGGACAATCAGATACCGTTGCGGCCGCTACAGAACCTGTTGCAAATAAGTTACAAATGAGTAAGATGCTTAACCTCTTGAATCCCAAAACTTGAAAATCCCGGAATCCCAGGGCGGTCACGTGGTTGCGAAATTTGGTCTGACTTTCACCATGTATAGCACCCGCATATAACCGCCAAAGTCCTACCCAGGCATGCTCTAACTGACCCTACTGTACATCAAACACGCTAAAACAAGCAATAAACTAGCGTCCCAGCTGAAGGGAATAAGAATATCACTGAGACCGACCTGTCGGTCGTTGGGAAAAGCGTTATTTCAAAATGACCAACGCAATTTTCTGCCACTCCCAAATATTTTTAAGTATGTGTGTCGAGCCTGAAAATTCCATCTGAGTTTTGGTTTATTCCAGAGTCTTGAACTAGACCATCCCCTTGGTCATGTAACAACCGAAAATCGTGGGACGATACCCTAGTTATAACAACAACAAGTCTGGATATGCGAATGTGGTGTTTATTTCTCAATGTTGCACTGTCTACTATGAATTACACATTGTATGCTGTGTGCTTCAAGAGCATACATTTTGTACAGAGCCCAGTCGTGCACTGTCTACTATGAATTACACATTGTATGCTGTGTGCTTCAAGAGCATACATTTTGTACAGAGCCCAGTCGTGCACTGTCTACTATGAATTACACATTGTATGGGGTGTGCTTCAAGAGCATACACTATGTACAAAGCACGACAGTCATGCTGACTCTCAACTTAGTTCCTTAAATTACAAAGATGTGGGCCTACTACCTACGAAATAAAAAACAGGGGGTTTAATAATATTAAGCTTGGACCATTGGGGGAGACATAGCCAGGTTCATCACTGGCAAGTCATAAAAATATGTCGGCTTACCTGTTAAAAATATGAAGAAAATTGCTTGAATTATATCCATGATATATGTTGAGTGTAGAAATTCTGCACGATTGGGAAGGAGTTTACTATCCCCGATCACACCCCAAAAACAGGTCATCGGTTGACTCATGAAGCACCGCTGTTCAATGGATTTATAGTTGAATGCGCAAACTACGTCATTTCCGATCGGGGATTGTGTAAATTTTAACCCACGATTGTTAGTGTATTTCTTCGAAGTGTAGTGTATGTCTTGGGCTATGATTGGGACTGACAGCATGAGATAGGGTTTATTGATGATCTTGTTCTTGTGACCTACATACTTACTTAACTTCAGATAATTTTTTATTGATCTGGTCATAGCCATTGAACCATCAAACATTTCATAGGTATTTTTGTCAAGCCATCATAATAAAGCATAGAATTAATTCACATGAATAATGATGAGTAGTACGGCCCCTAATACATTGTGTGCACCTCCGCCAATTGACGTTCCTGGAACACATTTTACGGATGCCAAGCAATGAGCCAGCTAGATTGTATGCACTATACCAACCGATGCACGGCAGGAGACGCCCTGGCTGCCAGCGAATGCCTTATCTGACGTATATCAAATCTCTCATAGGACCGCTGGAACCAAAACAAATTGAGGAATTGGCCCAGGATAGGGTTGGTTGGAGGAAGCTTGTGGCCGCCTGCTGCGCAGTCGATCGATGATGATGATGAGTACGGCCAGGGACACAGCCAAAATAACACTTAGATCGCTATTAAGATATATGTACTGCCACCATTCACTCCATAAGCTTTGAGAGATAAATCAAGTTCGAAAGTGGGCAGTAGTATTCCAATACCTCTTTATCATGTGACGACTTCTTGATTAGTGGCGAAATTCGTGAAAATATTGTGCACGCGAACTTCTTCTATTCTACAGTGTACTGTTCTCTCAACTTTGTTTAACCCATTCTGTTTTTCTCAGATTTTCAGCCAAACAGCTTATTTGTTGCCAATCCTGATTTCTGAAATAGCATTAGAAGACCCCTTCTTGCCGTTTTCAGTTTTTAACCCTTTCTGTTTTACATCTTTTCAGATTTTGAGCACAACAGCTCAGTTTATTGCCAGTCCTGAATTAGTATAACACTATGACGTTCGAACTGTACACTGGATTCCAATTTCATTGAGATTGTTCACAATTTCACCTTTGTCCACCATGGCTTCTTCTGGGCACCAGCAGTCCTGAATTAACTTGCATGAAAAGATGTTTTCAGTTGTTTAACCCTTTATGTATTACTGTATTTTCCAGATTTCCAGCCAAACCTACAGCCAGAAGGTCGACATCTACTCGCTTGGTCTGATCTTCCTGGAGCTGTTCTACCCGTTCAGCACCCAGATGGAGAGAATCATGGTCTTATCCGACGCGAAAAAACTTAAGTTCCCAGAACGATTCCAGAGGGAGCTGCCTGAAGAAGTGAGTAGCCGGTAGCAAACAGAAGTGCTGGCAACATCACCGTGGAAACGCGCGTTGCAGGAATGCAGTGCTATACAGATAGGTGGAAAATTCCAGTGGCCGCACTCTTTGTATTGTTATATAGGGTGACAAGTGTACCTTTTAATGTCGCCAGTGTTTAGCCAGTACAAAAATGTGCCCAAGTGGTAATGATGACTCTGCTTAACAATGAATATACCATGGATTCTTCTTCTGGACATGTATAGCACTGTAATTATGTACAAATAGCACTGTGTTCATAAACTCTGTGAATATGTGCAAGTTACAGCAAGCAACCCCCTGCTAATTTGGAGGAGTGATCTCATAAATAAATAAATAAATATAGAATTTGTAAAGCGCCTTTCCAGGTCACCCTGCTCAAAGCGCTACCTCCTCATTTTTTTGAAGTGAAGATTGAACAAGTGTGTTTTAAGAAGGGATTTGAATTGGGTGAAGGTCTCAGCAGATGTAATTGCTTTGGGGAGTCGATTCCAGAGATAAGGGGCAGCCACTTAGAAACTGCGATCTCCGTACTTTGATTTTTAGCGAGGTACAAGGAGACACTTTGAACAGGATGACCTTGAATTCAACTGTTTCTCATTGTACATAATTCCTTACCGATCCACGTTAGTAAATCCCAAAATAGAATTAGCAACCAAATTTCACACATTCTTTGTCATTGTTTCAGTGCAAGTTCGTGGAACTACTTCTGTCAAAGGAACCAGACAAACGTCCGAGTGCTAAGGAGATCCTTTGTCATAAGATGTTGGTCGACTTCCAACCCACTCCAAAACTACAGCGCTCTCGAACCCGGACAATTTCATCGTCAAGTGGAAGTGGGTCGGACATATCAGATGACAGGAATAAAAAATAAACAATGTGATAGAAGTCTTTTTGGCTGATTATCAGTCTTATTTAGGGATTTGAAATCTGTAAAATGAGTTTTCTGTCTATTTACCCTGTGGAATCAGCTGCAATCTCTTTGAGCATCTCGGCCCTCTGTATGTCGTGGCCAACCACCTCTCCGGGCAAATCCGGCCTTAAACTGAAGACCAACAAACGAGGTTATCGTCTGGACCATATATCCAACTGGCAGCTTCCTCACTGTTGAGAGGTTATTCCAGGGCTGAGTTGTTCAAAACCACGTTAGCTTTAACGGAGAAGTTAAGGCTTAACGTGAACATTTCAGTGAGTTTAACTGAAGGCCGGGTCTATTTGGCAAGCCGCTCGCCGAACAGGCATCTTTTTTTGTCCTGTTTGGAGAGCTGCTTGCCAAACAGCACTAAAAAGCCACCCTGTTCGGCCAGCCGGGCTTGCCAAACAGGTAAAAAATCTACCCTGTTTGGCGAGCTGGAGACTTTACTTTAATATTAATGAGTTCGACTCTCCATTCAGGACAAGAAAAAGTCGCTGTTTGGTAAGCCGGGCTTGCCAAGTAGTCACTTCCTTAACTGAAAGAGATAACGTCCTTGAGGATACTTAACGTAACCGTTAGGGATAACGTGACTTTTGTGCTTTTGAACAACCGGGTCCAGGACACCCAAAGAGCTATTTTAGGATTCAAAACCGAGGTTGGATCTCTGGTTTCAGCATTCGAGCTGTTACATTAGTGCGTACCTGGGAGAAATTGAAGCTAATATTTCAATTTAGCAGCTCAAAAGCGTGGGCATAGTTGCAACATTGGTTTAAATGCCTGATCAAGTCTCCTTGGCAAAGCCTCGCCAGAGTGATGAAGCTGTCAGTTGTATCAACGGTCCATAAGTGGACTTTGTTTACAATTCGAAGCTGGGTTTGCTCGGAGAGGAGGATGGGCATGACTAGGAGAGGTTGTAGATACTCGGAGAGGTTGCAGCTGTTTCTAAAGGGTGATTTTGACTGACACGTTTGTTGCATTTTGACTGTCAAGACGTGATTATTTTATTATTTTGTAGGTGAAGGGACTTCATAGCGAGAACCAGAACAACTTGAACTCAAAATGATGTTGATGAGTTTTTTGCTGGTGATTTGTTAATATGAAGACTGATAAAACTTGTGTCTGTAAAAATTTGAAAGTTTAAATCCGGAGTAATGCACAAGCGGGACATTTTTGAAGTCGTATTCCAAACTGTGACCCACTTTCACGGCTTGGGAACAAGTCTATGTAATTTCCCATTAGCCGGTTAATCAGCATCCTGAGGAAACAGGGGGTTAATGTTTGCTCCGCCGACCCTGCAGTGTTCCAAATGTGGATTTTTTTTGTCAATTTTGACTTCAAATAAAAACTATGTGGACCGCTCTTGACGCCATCTTGAGTTTAAGTCATTCATTGTTCTCGTGAAGACCCTTAACGAGCCTACTATGATATCTTGGTAATGAGGATCAAGCTACTTCCATATTTCCAGTCAGATCGAGGTGGGCTGCAATTGAAACTATTCATGGTCTCCTGTCCTTTATGACAGTGGCCAATTTATATTCAGTTGTAATTTCACTGCATTGTCATCAGTTTTTGCAAATGACATGGAATAATAGCAGGCATAGTGAAATCTTATCACTGATAGAGCTATTTTAGTTGAAAAAATTGTACTCTAAAATGTATTTCAAGGTGAAACTGTAAATAACGTTTATTTTCTATGAATTCTTACCTTGTAAGTAAATGTTAATGCTTGGGTGTCTTTACTTCATGTATGTGAGTGCATTGAGATGAATTGGTTCTATCAGGGATATGACAGTACCCAGAGCAAAAAAAATGGACAAAAACCTTCATGTGAAAATGCTGTCCTAGGAAATGCCGGAACTTGCAAAGTATGCCTCTCAAATGGTTATGGATTACATGTAGGTTGATTTGCAAAATTAAGAGGCCTGCAAAACTTTTCCGGGTTATATTAACTTAGTAACCAAACTCTTAGAGAAAACACCCAGCAGTATATTTGTTGGTGATGTAGAGTGGCAGTCCAAGTTTGTGAACTTGCGGGGAGTTGTGTGAGGAACAGAAATGTTGGGATCAGTTTGACCAAATTCTTAGGGTTCCACAAATATTTTAAAGATACTATTGCTATGTTGAAGGAATCAAGGCAACGCTGGCGGTCTTGGTTGTCTCTCTGCTCAGTCTGTTTCGTTTAATACTAGAGGGGTTGAGAGCAGCGACTTATCAAGGATCCTTACCGAATACGAATATGGATAAAATTTCGTAAAACGAGGACAATTTTTTTGTACATTTCTATCCTGATACGTATAAGGTTGATAAGTCCGTGATCAAAACCTCCCTACTGTCTCCCAGTGAGGGGCTATATGTTGTCCTTCCTCAGTTTGAGTTGTACAATCACAATAAACATAATTATAATCAATGATTTATGGTCGGATGAAAACTACATGTTTTGTGTTTCTTTTCCAACAGTTTTTAGCTCAGCTGACGAAAGTCAGCAGAGCTTGTGAAATTACTTTGTATGAAAACTTCATTCTTCGTGACATCATTTCTGACTCAATTTGCTAAGTGGGCTTGACCTCAAAAGCTTTTGGGGCCAAGCCAAGCTTACGTAACCATGAGTAAGGGCGCATGACAAGGCGAACAAAGTCCAAGAGATATATGGTATTATTTATTCATATTACTCAACTCCTGTGTCACGTTTCAATTCTTTGACCAATACCAGGTCCAGTTTCGTTACATTATAATCATATAAGGACCATCATGTTATTTAATAGTGAATTCTCTTCAACGAAATTAACAGAACTAAGAGACCTTTACTCGACAATCAGGAGACAGTTCATTTTAGACATGACGTAACCCCACCCGACACTCCGTCTCTACCCTTGGTTTCCAAATAGATTCACATTCTTACACCTGGACATGAAAGAAGTCCTATTTTTTGAGACGCAAGACCTTGGAGAGCATCCCAGTGATTGGAATGCATGAAGCTACCACAGGGATCGACGGTAAGTCTCAATATTTGAGAAGCCCTCCCACAATTTAACAGTATCGTAGAGCCCAGGCCTCATCTTATAGCGGGCGGTTAGTTAAAAGTTAAAGTCAGCAGGGCTATTATTAGGCCGAGCGGCGAACGGCTCCTCCGGCCAGAGCTTATCCCGGTTTCCATAGCGTTGAGCAACTAGGAGTATTACTCCCCCCCCCCCCCCATAGGATGCTGGTCTATCGCAGGTTAACTTCCCAGGCAAGCCTGGTACCCATTTACTCCTGGGTGGAGAGAAGCAAGTAGGGTTAAGTGTCTTGCACAAGGACACAACAATGAAACGTTTTGATCCGTCTGAGTATCGAACATTTTCCAAGTAAAGTACCAGCCATACATATATTATTTTGGAATGCCGCTCAGTTGCCTCATTGAGAGAAAAATTTGTAAAAAGAGATATGAAATGTCAACTGGAGGTTTATATACATTTATTGTTTTGGTAAGGGATCATTGAACATTTTTTACAAGAGTACAGAGCATACCCTTCTTCAGAACCCCTTCTACACTGGGCAATGAATAAGAAATACAACAATAAGTGGTCTCTGTGAGCAGTACCACACAAAGCAAAAATCTGCAAAGTTCGGGCAAAAATTCCAATTCCGAACACCACAATTGTGCCAATGTTAGTGTTGTTTCAAAGCCCAAATTGCTTAACTACTGAATTCTTATTACAGTACTGCCAGGACGTCTGGTGTTTAAGAGAAAAATTGGATGTTTGGCAGATTAATAACTCTTTCGTTACCCTACACCGTATATAACGGGTTCATACACTGCGTACTACTGGTCCGCAGTAATCCTGATGCTAAATTCTATCATTCACCTCTGACAGTCCCTATGTGTATAAGTTTTTGGTTGGTTACACCTGAAAAAACAATATGGCACCACTGCACTCGATTCAATGAAGACCTTGATCAAAAATGTAACATTCCGTCTTGAAATGAATCATATTTATAGTCAGAGGTAAACCTTCATATCACAGTTTTTAAAAATCAACGCTAAAGTTCGTCACCACTGGTCTTAGTTGCTGAGTTCCAACTCAAAAATCTCACAAAAGTCACATTTCTATCTATCCGTCCAAACTCTCCACTGCCTCGGCACAAACTGATTGAGTCTATCATCACGGGTGTTGCTAATTTCTGATAAAAAAATCTAACAATAAAGTCACATCCCCATCTCTCCGTCCAAACCGTCAACTGTTCTGGCACAGTTGTTGCAGGCATCCTTAGTTTTCTTGAGCGTCTCAATGGAGTGGGGGTTGTAGAGCGAGACGAGGTCCACCTGCAGCATGTGACACCGAACTGAAAACACAAGAAGACGATTGGGGTGAAGACAAAATCAACTGAGACATGGTTGAGACATTGTCTCACTCTCATGCTCTCACCAAGAAGGAGTCAATAGATAGATATTTGATGTCGTCGCACCAATTATTAAACGGCAAGCATGGTGTTTGTTGAAAACACTTTGACAATATGGTCCCTTTTTGATACTTTCTCGCGAAACAATGATGCCAATGATGTACAGCTGCTCTGTTGAGCAGCAATTGTGCACACACAAAAATGGTACACTGGTGGTTGGGAGCAACTATTTTTGTGGGAACTTTTGTTTTAATATGTGAAGTAATCACCTTACTTACCTCGATAAGTGCATTATTACTCTTCTCCCAAAATGCTGTCAGGAATTCAAAAGCTAAGCCCCTTTTTGGATTAGACCTATGGCCCATCGTTGAAAAAAAAATGGTTTCAGTCTGTGAGTGCAATACTTACCACTAGTTTTTGTGAGCTTGTCCTTGATTTCATTCAAGTACTTGTTCATCTCTTCAAGCTTTGCCACTTGTCTTCGATGCTCGTAGGTCGACCCTGGTGGACTTGTTGGCATCTGCATCCTGTTGGAGTCACCAAGGCCACTTGGGCTGCTGGGCGATGGAACTCTGGAGAGAATGGGAGAGATGCTAATTTGTTAATTTCAAAGAAAACCAAAAGCAATAATGTTGATAAAGAAACTGAGCCTTGGCAGAGTTCTCCACAGGGTTTTCTCAAGGTAGGGTAGTAACCTTGATATTCAAGAACTTTTGCCAGTGTACAACACGAAGTAGGAAGGCCTGCAGAAACTTGATTTTTAAAGTAGGGTGGTCCTATGCAGAGAAACCCTTTACAAAATTCTTGAGTGAGGAAGGGCGGCTCTTCCAAGGTAGGCTGGTAAGCTGCCAAAGAAGTAGGGTGGGCGGCCCTGACAAATGGCCTTGTGGAGAATACTCCTTGGACATGGATATGTATAGGGCCACCTCTTCTTTGCCTTTAGCATTGAACGCCTAGGCCAATTAAGGCTTTTGGGAACGCAGAAATAGACCCCCCCCCCCCCATCCGAAGTGACGTCCATTCATTTATTCATGCCGGTCAGCTTACCTTAAATTTTTATTCTTTCCTGAATCCCCCGAACTCAGGAATGTGGTAGGCTTCTTGAATAGGATTCCATTTATATCAGACATGATTTAGATCAGCGGATGTTGAGCGAATTTAGAAAGTCCGTCAGGGCGTTCGTCTTTTTTGGGACGCTTTTTTCAGTCAGTTCAGGAGTGAAAATTTGGGACGCAACGTACTTGGCACACAGTTACACTACAGTAAATTGTCCACTTCTATTTTAGACGTTTCTCGCCCTACAAGTGATAGCCACTGGCTAACTTAAAAGAATCAATAAATTAGGAAGATACGGGAAAATTTGAATTTAAATCGCCCGCTTTCTACACTTTTTTTTCTTTTTTTCTTCTCTTTCCTCTAGTGCTTTTGACTGATTCCTCATTTGCCGGGCGTAAGTCGCTGTCATTGATGTCTTCGGCACCTTCACTCACACGGCGTCTTTTCACAATCGGGGGGAACGGAATGGTAATCGTCATCTTGTCCCTTGCTTTCGGTATGGAGCTATTAAAATCTCCCTGAGCTAGCTTGGAGGGCTGTGCACGGCTTGACATTTCAGTATGCCCTCTTTGACTGTACACACTTCCGGTCCCGGTGAGGATGAATACATCACTCTGCCCGTAGTAAATTGCACTTCCGGTGAGGTTGAATACATCACTCTGCCCACACATGTAAAGGCAGGATTTCCAGAGAGGGGGTCGTTTTCCACAAAAAAACTTGGGACAATTCAAGGTCTACTTTGAAAATGAATTTTAGCTCAATTTTCCACGGTCAATAACCGACGCTCCCCTGCAACGACTATAGCGGATCGGATCCTTTGTCCCAAATACCACCAGGGACTGGAATGCTCTGCCTCAACCAATGCTCTGCCTCAAAGAGGCCAAAACACTACAGGGGCATTCCGTGCTAGCCTACCTTAAGGCTAGCCTTTTAAACGGCGGCGCACCACACACCTCACCCCCCTCGTTACTTATACACTTTTAGTGTCCTAGGCCTACCCGAGTAATATGTAAAGAGCAATCTCTAGTGAACTCACACAACTGTTTGACATGGGCATGGGGGAGCCCCCAAAACCCCGTCCTTCTGACATATATAGCCAGTACATTGGGGGATGAGTCCCCCAAACCCCCTCCCCGTTCTCTGAAAGTGACAGGTTTTAGTCAGTACATTGGGGGGAAGGCCCCCCCCAACCCCCCCATTGGACTCTAAAAATAGAATTCCTTGGAGACGCTGAACAATAAGGCCCCATAAAGAAATAGTCCCCGCCCCGGTAGCTGTCTCATATCTGCTGAAAGAAGCAGCTCTTTGTGGTGAAATAATAATTGAATGCATGTCATGACACCCAGGAGCTTTTTCTCATTTCTGAAACAGTTGCATGGTTGGAATGAATTGCCAAATCAGTCCGTCAAATCTCTATGCAATGAAAATTGAAATGTCACAACTGTCTCCACCGACGTTGTCCTGTATGTCCTAGCAGACGATTTTTAAATAAATGATGTGATTGATATACCATTGGAATGAATTATTTCTTCAATGATATGAAAGTTGAAAACCCTCTGACATGTCTGAGTACAAAAATGCAGAGGCAAGACACATCATGCATGTCATGACACCCAGGAGCTTTTTCTCATTTCTGAAACAGTTGCATGGTTGGAATGAATTTCCAAATCAGTCCGTCAAATCTCTATCCAAATGGAACTTTAAGACCACTCTATAATTGTGCAGTAGTGTTAAAACTGACTTTTTTGAAGTAAAGTACGTAAATCGAGAAGAAGAGGACGTTTGCTTTGGTCTGCAATAAAATGTCACATCTGTCTCCGCCGACGTTGTCCTGTACATATGTCCTAGCAGACGATTTTTAAAATCATGATGTCCCACACCCGCACTTCAGTGGCGCCGGTGTGAATGAATCTACTTGCGTGAATGGTCAATGGCTCATGACGTCATGAAATAATTGCGTCACGAGGAAGGAAACAATGGGAATCATGGTAACTGTGGTTGCGGTGCGTCGTGAAAGCAGGATCGGCAAGCGCGGCCCGTATGGAATGCAACAAACTGTACCGGAACCGGAACTGTCATGGGTCTGCACAAATTTTTTCAGATTCGATGGACATGATGGATATATGAATTTTGTTTACACTTTATACACATACGTAACCATTACACTCACTACGTTGTGTGAGTTATAAGAAGAAGAAGGTGCAGCAGCCTCACCCAGAGTGTGATCACGAAAGGAGGGGAGTCTACCCCAATCATCTATACTAGGCCTATAATGGACGAATTGTTGTCGCGAAAAAGGAGGTGAATTGGGTTTCAAAATGTGACCTCAGAAATGCGTTGAATGTTTGCAACTTTTGGCTTAGTACATGTGGATCCTATCCAGGAGTGTCCTTGAAGGTGGTGATAGGTTGAATATATCGGAATATCTCGGATAGTTTAGGAAAGTTTCCACTTTCAGGAGAGCATGCTGACTGAAGAGCTGCATGTATAGTCTGAGGTCCCGGTTTCGTTACCCGAACGGTACAGCTACACCCTTGTGATAGAGAGGGCGACTCAGCGTACGTTTCTTCCGGTGTCTCCGGTTTCTTCCTTCTCACATTAAAATTGCACGATATTGTTTTCTTTGATTTGGGAGGGGAAAACAGACATCCCCTCAAATTACCACTTGAAGAACTGAAGAGGAGCCTGAGCAACAATTTAAGTATATCATGGTTATGGCGTGCGGGGAGAATTTGATGTTGGAGACATGAAAAATTATTTATTGTCCATTAAAAAGGACAGATGGCAGTTAGAGCAAACTCAGATATTGTGGTTTTAGCATTTATCAGCGCGGTTAAGACTGAACTCGAACGTAAACGTGAATGACGTTTATGTTGAAATGAATTACCAACACTAACGAACAGAGCACATGTAATTTATTTACATTATTAATCAACAGTTATTATTATGAATTTACAGGTTAATCAATCAACACGTTAATGATCACATGCAGGTTTAATATCGATACTGTATGATATCATGGTCATCCCTCTTTATGACGTACTTCGGTATACTACGCAGGTGGTCAAGCGACTCCCAAAACGTTTCCGTCAATCTCCAACCATGTCCCGCAATTAGAGAGGTTCGGATTTGGATCCGAGAACTAACACAAACGAGGTGATTATTTCTCGGGTTGATGTCATCAAGACTGTCAAGTTGATGACGCTGTCGTGGTGTAGTGGCAAGGAATCTCGACTAGCGGTCAGGAGATCGCTTCGATACCCACGTTCGGCGTAAGACTCTGGTCTGGTCGCTTCAGAATGCATGCCTTACTCCACCCAGGTGTAAATGTGTACTGGTCAAAAGTGCTCAGATTGTAGGGCTGGTAGAGCATTTCGTCTGAGGTAACCCAACCGAAAACTTCCATCGAATCTTACACTGCACGATACAACATCAATATTTATTCATGTAACAAATGAAATGGCAAGGTACAGCAGTTATTTGATACAACATTCACTATTTTACATGTCATTATTCGTCTCGGACTAAAATCGAATCTCGAATAAATCGTTTAAATTAAGTTCTGAGTTGCTCACAAATATCGCATACATGTCTTGCTTATAAACTGATAATCAGGAGCATTATTAGTGAGATTGTGAAACGTCCCGAGTACGTTCGTATTTTGGGCAGTTCTTAACCTCTCTATTTTCTGTACAAAGTAAGGGAATATGGTACAATTGTAGTCCCGGTACAATTAAATACACCCTCTGTGTGCAGTAATGTGTACTGCCTGCGAGCTGTTTTCCACAATGAAGGGGCTATATATAATTGTACAACGATTATAACCTTACCACATGACTTTACCTTACGAGTATATCTGCTTTCGTTACTAATACCGTATATAATCTGTATATAATCAGTTTTAGATGTTAGATATGTATTCCTAGTACATTTGTATTTTTATCTTCGTGGTTTCCTGATTGTGTTCCGACAAAAGAATTTCATTTCATTTTGATTTTGTGTCACTTCACTTCATTTCGTTTCGTTTCGTTTCGTTTAATATAATATGATATAATATAGTTTCGTTTCATTTCATTTCGTTTCATTACCTCCATTTTATTTGATTTCATTGATATTTAGTGGACACATTTGGTAATTCTAGC
The DNA here is from genome assembly GCF_910592395.1 of Lineus longissimus. Taxonomy (NCBI): domain Eukaryota; kingdom Metazoa; phylum Nemertea; class Pilidiophora; order Heteronemertea; family Lineidae; genus Lineus; species Lineus longissimus. The sequence continues at coordinate 14,216,774 of NC_088313.1, forward strand.
GAAGATGGGCATATGTACAAAGGGGTTTAACGCTGTCTAAAAGATCACAGATTATGCTATGACAGTACATACACTCTAATACATAGAAATGCATTATGCTTTATGATACATAGTACATTCTTATACATAATACCATAAAGAAATAAACGTGAAGTTATCACTTCAGTTCGCGGCGAAGATCCAAGGCGATTTGACCGATTTTCTTAGAACCGCCAGAAGAAATTAAATGCCAATTCACACATCTGTGGTTATAGCTTTGTGGTTATTCCTTTATGATATTAGCCCTTGTGCATAACTGGTGTGAAAGCATATCTTCCCTCCTAGCAAAAACATCCAGAGATATGATATGTTGTAGTCTCTTAAGGAGACGGGTTGGCATGCATTGGAGACCTAACAAATATATGGTGGTAGGAAAACGCAGATATACAAATACATTAACTTTTTAAAATCATGCGTATTCTTATATACAACATCATAATATTATTGTCAACACCAACGGCCAAATTGACCGACCTATCCACCGCTGTGTCGGCGCAATTGACCAGATACACTAGATTCGAAATTATCACTTTACAGTGTCCACCCAGTTAAGTGAGCTTGATTGCCAAATACCATATTATATTATTTTCTCATCAATATCCTGAACGGCTCTTCAGAAGAAACCTGGGGGACAAAAACAGCTGTGTCACGCGCGCTCAACGGACACTGTATATCGAACATGCAATACTTCTCCGAGTACAATGAATCAGCGCTACAAGCGGCAGACGTTGGAACCATTCCAAATTTTGTGTCCAGCTTGCGCATTAAAAAGTCGTTGTAAATGTAGTTATGTATTCGCATGTACGGAAGCGTACGCATGCGTATAACCAGATACAAAATTTTAAATATTTGGTTCTACTTCCTGCCGATAGTGGCGCTGATTTAACGCCATCAAAGAAGACAAATGGAAGCGTTCTAAGTTCATCTTAATTGTAAACTGTTTTGGAGAAAGTTTATTGATTTTGAGGTTTTTCAAAGTCGAACGATGTTATAGTTATGGGTTCCTCCCACACAAATGCGGTAAAATCCAGATGGTTTAAAAACTAACTTTAAAGCCGTGAGGAAGAAACAAACCAAAGGAGTCTTGCCCATGAAATAAAATACTCTAGTTTCGCCGAACTAAGACCTTATCTGAATGTTCAGTTCGAGTTAGATATTATATGCAAAACGGTCATTTGGTGACATTCAACACATTACTACAACCAAAATTAAATTGCCACATGTTGTCCGATGGTCATGACATCATCATCCTGTTCCGACTTTGTTTAGATGTCGATGTAATTAATCAACCGGTCTTAGTTCCGTGAAACTAAAATAGAGCATAAACATCGCTGTGTACAAATTCAAATAATGGTCAACAAATAATATCACTATAAATCATACAAATATTTCAACAAAATTCAAAATAGGAATTGTAAATTATAACAAGTTGGTATAACCAAGGACCTGGATTTTGTGGTTGTACATTTTTAAAACCGTGGTTGTAATTGAAGTATCATTTTCTGTGCATTTTACATTGGGCCTCGTTCTAGCTACAGCGGCTTTGCTGTCCTAGCCATAACCACTTTGGTTGGTACAAAATATGAAAGCGGTCACAAAGCAGTTTAAATCACTTTCAATCAATGAGTTGGAGGTGTTGTGGAATAGAAATTGATGTCACATGGCGGCATTGCTTGTCACAACAAACACCATTTGGGTGACAAAACGTAACACCGGTGTAACGTCTTTGAGTGTTTCTATTTCTGAGTGTTTCGACTCTTTGTTTTAGAACACTGAATAACAGATTAGCACGTTTAAAAAAATGTAAGTCATGCTCTCTTGAATTCTATTGTATGGAAACACTAAAATATGGGGAATAACAAAAACGTTTCACCGGGAATGTGCCGACTCTAAACAACAATAAATCAGCAAATTTAAACATGTAATCAATTATCCTTGGAACAAGGTCAGAAGTTGTTTTAGGTTCTCCGATCTGAGACCGTTTGATTATTACTATCAAGAGAACAAACCATTGCCAATCCAGAACTCGTCGTCGTCACAATCGGGCGGAACTGAACTATATTTTCACGCTACATGTAGCTTTAAATCATATTATCACGAAAGGAAAATCAGGCAAAACACGTCACTCTCTCTCAAAAAAAATCACAAAAGATAAAATGTAATAAAGAAAGCCGGAATAATGGGGAACCCCTTGCACTATTACAAATCGTTTTGGAACACTTTGAAAGAAGCGAAGTTGTAGCGGAATCATAATTAAAAACACGCCCACGCTATAAGTATACAGGCAAAAGTGTCTAACATCGAAGCTATGAAGGGTATTAACTATCACAGATTCTACCATGGGCTTTCAACGATCTATGATGGCGAATCTCTATCATAGATTCACTGATGGAAACCACATGGCCGAATCTACCATGGACCCACCATGGTGGAATGCGTTATTAAATTTTGACGTATCATCATAGGATTTTAACACTTGTAAACACAAACCACGCTGTCAGTGTCACCTTTCATAGAGCTGAATAAAATGCCCCAAAAAGCCACAGAAAGGTGCAAGCAACAACTGGTCAGAAAAGGAGACCAGAACGTTGTTGGCCCTGTGGAGTAAAGAGTTTTTAACCAATTCCACCCCGACCGTGAACAAGGCGATATGGACTGTTACACTATTGGGTTATTATAAACTTTGATGTTTATGCGCACTAATATGGGACCCACCGTCATAGAGGCTCTGATGAGATTTCAATAAGAAGTTTCCATGGGCCATCATAGAACCTATGATGGCCCATAATAGAATCTACGATGGGAGATCCGATGTAAAACGTGATATGTGATGATCATCATAGATTCTATTCTATGGGCCCATGATGCTTTGACGAAAACCTTTGCCTGCACCCAAGCCTCGCTTTTTCAGTTTCTTCCGTGTTTTGATTAAAGAATTTTTGTTGTTGTATCCAAAGCAGTTCACCTTTAAGATGGACAAACCGCCATCTTTGATTCCGAAGCCCTTTCGTTCTGGTGCCGAACCCACAACCTCGAAGACACGTGACCTTCATGCTCTGCATGCAGGAAGGCAGGGGATTGGTCATCCTGAATGTCTGTTTGACGCCATGCGTTCAAAACGAAGGCAATATGGCGTTGTAGGTCGATGTAACCCTGTTTGCGTCTCAAGCAAATGCCCGGTTCAAGACAAGACCTATGACCGATGCCGCGTCTGGAGGGAGAGCCATTAATCATGGATAAGTAGACCAACAAGTCCCAGAAACTAAGAGCACGCCAAGAAAAATATCTGCGAAGTCGTGTCGGAAAGGTCTTTGAAGGGTTACGCCATTCGTAAATGCTGGTGGTCCAGGAAAAATAAGTAGGCCTAAGACGTTAAACAGCTTTTACTAATTGCTTTTAAACTTTTGATTTAATTTAATTGCCTATACCACGAACTTATAGAAAGAAGCCCGTACTAATAAACATTCGCGAACTCAAAACTTGGCGTCTGAGTTTGAAATGGCAAATCGCATTTCCTATCAGTTCATCTACTCGCTCGTGACTCAATTCGGCAATCTTTCACGGTTATCCTTATAACGGATGTCCCAAGAAATATTTCTGTGACGTCATTTTCAGACAAGCAATGTTCGTCAGGATGTCCAACTCAGGGCAGTGGACCAATCAATTGGTCTGTCATGGGTAGTCGGTCTAAGGACGGGGCATGAACCGGTCTCGCGGGCTTCAAACAGGGCGTGTCATTCACACTTATCAACAGACCTATTGCGCACATAACAGTTTCAACTACTCAGAATGATAGGGATGAGGACGAGGAAGATGGAGTTAATAAGAACGATGGTAACAAAGTAAAAGATCAACAAAAACCGGTCCAGAATACGGGCCGCCATTTTCCATTCGTCCTCTAGGGCGTTCATGTAGTCTTGTCCCATCCTGTCATCACTCTCGTAGCTGTCGCGCCGGAAGTCCTTGTTGACGATGTTGTTGATATAGGGCTCTGGTTCCATGATGAGTGTCTTGCTGATGATGTTGTTGGTGGTGTGGTGGTTGGTGCTGAATCGCCTCATGTTGTGCGCGTGGATGTGGCGCTGGCGGTTCATGCAGATTACGCGGGCGAGGTAGGAGAAGATGAACTTCCGGACATTGTCTGACATGATGGCCCGCCCGCCAATATTGTACACGTGGATGATGATGACGGAGAGGATGACTGCTAGGGCGGACATGCCCATCAGCACACACAGATAAAGAGCTGAAAGGTAAAAAAAATCAGCTGAGATATTGTATTTCACTCCATAAAATGGGATTCCGAATCACTTTGCAAACCAATGATTTTTGTCGCCGCGACCTGCGACGTAGCCATGGCATAATGGACGTATGTAAATGGGTGACATAATGAACGTGTCACTGCGCTGACGACCAATAGTGCTGCTGGCCAAAAGCCACTCTTGAAAAGAAATCATACTGGAACAGGAAGATACCCTGATGTTGCTTCGAAGGATCTTAGCAGTTCTTTTCGATGCGCTAAAATGAAAACCCTTCGATATTTGAAATATGGTTTCGTGCAAACTGTCTAGTTCCCAAAAACATCGCACATGCAGCAGAATGTTGTAACTTTTTTCTTTAGCGGGCAGGTAAATTCACAAGTTACACAAGCTGAACGCGGGCTAATCCAAGAGGTCATCCGATCAGGGCAATCTCAATAACACCGACCCCCATGAATACGTTTTGTGGGGGTCTTTAGGCCTAAACCATCGAGGGGTGAAAGAAGTTTGTGAATCAGTTAGAGAACTTACCAAGAAGAGGTAGCTCATCAGATGTCTTTGGGATGTTATCAGCGACGAGTAACAGAAACACAGTGAGTGTCAAGAGGATGCTGATGCCCAAAGACACCCTCTCACCAGAGTCCGGGGGTACACAGAACACAGTCACAGCCAACAATGAGATCATGACGCACGGCGTCAAAATATTGATGACGTAATAGCCACACTTCCGGGTTATATGGAAGTCAATGTGGATCCGGGTCGTCCAGAAGCTTTCATATGTTGGTTCCTTTTCCCAGATGGCCGTGACGTTTTCTAGTCTCCATTGGTCGCTACGTTTGTAGACATCCAGGTTGACCGTGTCCCCGCCGGGACGCTTTAAGAGCTGGACCTGATTGGCCGTGTGCGTGAAAGACTCGAAGGTCATCTTGCAGTGTTGTCTGTCGAAGGGGAAGTAGGTGACGGTGATGCTACAGGATGTCTTGTAGGTCCCCCCGGGCGTCCACACCATCTTGCCCTTCGAGTTGAGGATGACGCCATACTTGACGTAACTTGCAAAAATGTAATAGCCGTAAACTCTGCAAAGAAAAAGCTTATACATATACCTCGTTTTTTGTTGTAATTAGTATTTTATTGTATAACTCGATGAATACTGAAAATTGAATGCATATATCTATTATTGCAGTCATGCATTTGTTTTTCTTTTTTGATAGGTGCTACGTGCAGGGTTCAAGGTGTACCTAGAACACTTTATTAACTGTATAATCACTCCAAAATGAAAAGCAAATCAACAATAGTGCCATTAGAAATTGCTAAAAGAGAGCTTTCCAATCAATGGTCGCGACAGAGTGTGGGTTTTGATGATTATCATTGTTTGAGACGAATTTCGAAGTGTCTCGATTCAGATGATGCCTTTTTTGACACGAGAAATCGCCCATTTGCAGATCACTGTATGCTCCTCCGAAAACGCCCGCAAACGAACAATTATTGTCGCAGCGAACTACAATCATGATCGCATGCAACAATTATCGCTCGTTTTCTTGGCGCTTTATACTCACGCGTTGAATAGAGCAATGTCCGGTAGCCACACTGTCTGACCAGGGACAACGACCTGCTCAAGTCCCCCGTACTCCTTAGGATCCCACGCAAGTCGGTAGTCGTCCCACGACTGTGGAAGGAGAAGAATGAATTAGACAAGAAAACAACACCGTAGGAGTAAACATATAATCATTTTTTTTTAGATCAATGAGTATCTCCTGATTCCTTGCCAATTTGTGGTGAGTAAACATCACCCAACTTTGACAATTTATTTAGCCCACCCCAGCCGTATATCGCGATGAAACCATAACCTATCATAAAATCTGGATTAACTATTTAATGCAACGACCGGTCGCTGACAATGTGACCTAGGATCACGTGACTTGACGTCATCACGTTACCTGCTGTGAGTCACTTACCATTACCAAGAACCAACGTGTGTACATATATTCCATTTTTTCGTCCTGAAATGTACAGCAAATTAAGTACATGCATTATACATGTATACAATCAGTCATAGGAAATTAGAAGCAATATTCTTTTGCCTATAACTGCAAATCTGCTTTTAGCAGCACTGTCTACCTGATCAGACATTCTATCATAATTTTATAAACGCCTATCGCAACCTCCAGTAGCATCTTTTTTCATTCGTAGCTGGCTATCGGGTAGATTGATGCAATATCTGGCAATAGACTTCGTGCTCGGATGCATTATGCTAGCACCAGGTCCAAACAGATGAATACTGCCTTTAATGTACTGCTGGGGCGCCAGCGATCTTTATTTGACAGTAATCGACCTTCATTTTGAAATCCATCTGGACAGAATACACTTCTTGATTTTTGCCCCTGTTCCCCATCTTACCACTGTCATAATCTTCTTGAGGTAGATCTGAAGCGTGATATTGCTGGGTTGTGTCGAGTTTGCACTCGGCCGGACGAATTTATTGTAGTGTTTACCCAAGATGTCACTGAACAGGCGATGCTCGTCGCTGTCTTTCGGCCGGACTGAAAAGATTTAAAACAGAAAGAACTCATCAACCGATTTTTAACATTTCTTTTGGGAATAAAAAAACTGACGGTTACATTAGTGCCACTTCTGTTTGTTTGTTCGCTTATAAATGATTGATTTGCTAGTGTAACATTACTCCAATCAATAACAGTAGCCGCAACGTCTGAACTTTGATGCTGCTAGCATGACGTCACATCCGCTAATATGGCGGCTGCTTTTTTGAACAGATGCTGGAATTCTTTCATGCAGATTTACCTGAGTGCATGTACATCGATGTACACTTTTACTACAGATTGCACAGCGAGTTTTGGGTCAGATTAGGTTGAACAGGACAATGAGTTAAGATTACCAATTTTGTTACGCTGTACAACAGAAGAAAGGGGCTTCTTAGTATGATGATTCAGCACTTTTTACCTTGAATCAAATTACATTATGGAACATATACGTAGATTTAAGATACGTTTGTTTCAAGTAAGCGTGGAATAAGGAGTGTTACATATATATATACATTTGGCTTCAAGCAGTGTTACCAGATCAAAATATTTTGTAACAGACATCTTGGCGCGTGCAGCAATGTAAACAGATTTCTATCTTCGATTCTAATTAGCAGACGATAGCTTTGGGCGATTATGACGGAACGATTAGAACGCCTGCCAATGTAATCACGATTTGCACCTTTAATGCTTGTAATCGCCCCAGTTGCTGTAGGGATGGTGTCAGATTTTAAACTCAGGGGTCGTGACTCCATGTGTTACATTTAGTTATCAATGCTTTGAAAAAAATGGTACTGCTTGCTTATATTATGCATTTCGTGAAAATGTGGTTTTCAGAGGCAACTAGATTTTAAAGGGTACGCCGGTCGTAATTATTGGTGTTCCGGAGAAATAGAAATCTAAATACACAATATCGGAGTGAAGTTATCGTCATGGGTCTCTCTTGAAGCACAATTTTATCCGCCACTCAGGAAGGACACTTTTTTGGGGGGGGGGGGGCATTTACGACTGCTACATACACCGCTCCTTTCATGTGCTGCTGCAAAATCTTCAGGTTTTGGTGACTACAGGTGTGTACACACTTTTAGAAATGCAGGATTTTTGAGGTGTTAAAAAAACCTTGAGGGCGTTTTCGGCAATCACGAATAATGCACCCCATACGTAGAGGTTACCGAACGACTTCTACGGGGTGGATATTTGTGTTGAAAGGTTAAGGTAAAAATCCTTTATTTCGAAGAATTTACGTGTTTTCAATCAGCTACATTTATCCTCGCACCATCAACCGCTGTGTGACTAATCTAATATTCTGACAACAGCTATGTCTCGAAACAAAATGAAGCAGTAAAAAGCGAAAATTCCTTTTTACCGTTCTCCGAAAAATAGCTCACACACGTGCTTAAATTGGATACTACACATGCATCGTATTTTTTTCCTCACTGTATCTGTTCGTAATCCTTAAAAGTTTTGTCAACATCGATGAAACTAAACTAGATTAAGGAATCCATTAAACCCCGCTGCAAAATGTAATAATCTTAGAAAACTTCAGAGACGTGCTTAGTACTGTGACCTTTTCAAATTGATATCCTCAATAATTCTTTTTTCTCAACAAACGCATCCGGCGAATCAATGTCGTATTCTCCGCGGAACGCCATACCTCCGTGGAGACAACTATCTGATTTGCGTGGGGAAAACAACAAGGCACAGGAAAAAAAGAAAAAAGAAATTTCGCGTATGAAAGAGATACGTTCGTATTTAATCGTGGCTCAGGAAAATACAAATGCAAGTGTTCACAATGTCATAGTGCAGTCATGATGCACGCAAATTTGTTGAAACGTGGTATCTACAGTGTTTGTACATCTGTCTTCACAACGGAAATGTTGAAATTAATATTCAGTAACAGCTAGGTACACATTTATACATTGGAAATTTGTGTAATCCCCCCCCCCTCCCAAGAGACTTTTGCCCCCCCCCCCGACCAAATAGCTAGCCGTACGCCTCTGCCTGTGACGCGGAGTGTGGATATGGAACTCCAGCTATGTGAGGCGCGGATTGTTGGAATGCTGATGCATGAGCCACGCGGTGAGGAATACCGATGGGAACGCATCCCGTAAATTAATTCAAATCAAATTACATGTTTCTCATCTGCATGAAACCCATCTGAAGTATTCCTTTGTAGATTCGTAATATATAAATCAAATTTGCAGTTTCGGATCATCTATTTAAATGGAGTCTTCTCAATTATCTTTGACGGAACAGACGGGCGTGTTACTGGCAAGACTCGTGCTCTTCCCAGCGTATATTCACATATCGTTATTTTCTAATAACCGCTGGCATGGCCATTACGTACATTTCCCTTTGCCAGTTTGGCGGCCCACCCGCCCCCATGAAGCTGTATCGTGGGGGTCGATCTTATCAAAATGTGCTCTGATAACAATGAAATTTAGAAAATAAAGGTTTCTTAGCTTCTGGAATCCTTTTAGGGTTTTTCAACTACCACAAATATGCACCCCGTAGACATTTTTCAGGGAAAAGAAACCACTAGGAGTTTGTCATTTCTCTGAAAAATTTCTACGGCTGTTTTGTTGGCTGAAAAAAACCTAAATGGTTTTTCAGAAGCTCAAACACCTTTATGTTTAAGAGTGAAAGGGTTAATTTCTACTTGGTACCAATGATATAAGCCCACAGTCACTGAGAAAATTAGCATTGCATGCGTCAAAGTTCACCACTGACATGCAACCAAATGACCCCACTTGTTGTGCTCCCGCAGACCGATAAATATACACAAATTATTTGCTGATTGACTTATTCCGCGACGCCACCCAATACAATGCGGATTGACACTCATCAGTGATATTTATTCGATGATCGAATTAGGCTGCGGGTAGTCTTGATCTTCATGCGACGATTCGTACAATCCTACTGTCTGGCCTGCCTCGAACGCCTGTGATTACTTCTAGTGGGGTGCTATATAGGGTACTAGTGCACCCACAGGGCACCCTAGCATTAGGGTGCAATAGAAATCTTTCTTTAGGGATGCACTTGCAGTACGAGTTACCTTGACTTATTTTTCTTGTTGCTAACTTTCAGACGGGACAGTGATGACTGGGTGGAGCAACAACCAAGCATTGGAACCGCATTTTACATCGAGTTAATCAATTTTGTTTCATAGCACCCCAAGCCGAGGTTAAATAATGCCAACCACCGAGAGAGAAAAACTGACAGGGAAAAGTTTTAGTGCACATGACTTGTTGCAAACAGGGCCAAAGTCGAAAGGATATGCTGGACAGGTCTGAGATGAAAGAGATCTCTCGATTATTGTAAGGCATATTTATCGATGACTGCGTCCCTGCCAGTAAATGGAAGAAAGAGAAGAAGAGGATTGGATCTGCATTTGCCCGATTCGACAAGTAAATCAAATCGGGAAACTTGGGAGACCAATATCAATATCAATATCAATTTCTATATAGTTGCTCCTTTAAAAAATGTACAATTATTATGAGGTTTACACTAGTAACAAACATTGGGAATGTGGTAATAAAGTCTAAACTATGATGGTATCTGTGGAGGTGATCCGACGCCGTAACTTTGTTATCACAATCTAACCGAATCAGTCCAACTTGTGTCCGCTGACTCCCTTCTGTAAACCAGGGATGATTTGATTTGGAATTTGGTCTGCAGGCGAGCGTGTCAGGTGATGACGGTGAATAACAATGAAGTCTACACTCGAGAATGCAGTAGGTCGACCTCGACCATCCCCAGCGCCAATGCGGGGGAAATGGTGGGTTTTCATGGAGCTGCAGCATACTGTATCAGTCTGGCCGTTTGAAGTCGACGACTGTGCCGCGCGCCCATCCAGATATATGCAAATATGGACGGAAACTCTCCCATATGGATGGCACCAACAATGGATAATCCATTGTTTTTGGTACCCATATGGATATTTCGTTTTTTGTCATTTAAGATGTTGAAAACCGTTTAAACTTCACTGTTGCACATGGACAACTCTTAAGGGCTGACCGAAGTGCTGGCCGATTTAAAGGAATGCAGCAAAATACATACAGTTCCTGAGAACCTATTCCATTTTCTGTCGTTAAAATAGGGACAGACCGTTGTCCAAATTGTTAAGCTGGCAAACATTGCTTTTATCTTGTATTTTTTAATCTTTAATCTCGTTAAGTATTAACTGATGAGAAAAAGATTATTTGTTGGCGAATCTGCCATGTCTACAAGACTTCGCTTTCCAATTTTAGTCTTATGCTAATTGGTCCTAACGACGTCTGCATGCAGGAGGCTGGCAATTAACAGTGATCAGTACATGTTGAGTTTCATTAACAAATTAAAATTCGAATCACGCAGGCTGCTATCTGTCTCTGCTAATTGCTCCCTTGTTGTCAAGAAAGTAGAATGCGCTTCACGCAACGATCGAGTCGACTTTATACACAGTGTATCAATAAACATAATACACTTTTAGCAACTTGTTCAAGATTTTGGCAACAAAATTCGAGACTATTTCATACGTCTGTGTAACAGAGTGTGTTTCCGAACCAGTGACAAGAAGAGAAAAAAATCTCTTACAACGAAAACTGGCAAGAGTTCTCAGAAAAAAATCAATTTATCAACATCTGATTCAATTTTAAAGAACCGTTTTGGGATTCAATTTAATAATCATTTAATGGAGATAGATTGCGATTCCCAACTTGCCTGCAGTTTTTCAATCTAGTTTATTTACTAGACGATGGAAGTAATTTATACGTTTCGTCTGGGTGTATGTTTTTATGATCACCATGGTACACCGTTGTCGTTGTCGAATGAGTGTAAAGAAACGAGATACTGCTGCATTAGCCTAATTCTTCCAAACGTCTTTCATCCGATTTTCTTAACTTCTCTAATCTTCATTCTACTTCCTGTTAATTTACTCTGTCACGTTTGAAAAAAAGGTGGGTTATTTTCAACGCCAAATTGTCCGGTTGTTTAAAGGTGAAAAAGGTTATAGCAGAGTCTTTCCAATCGCTAACTTAGTTTGCATAAAGATAGAGATTAACCCAAAAACTAATCCCTCCTTATAAAGGTTAACAGCCAAGTATTGAACTACCAGACGTTATTTTTTAAGACAACCCCAATATCTTTTTCCATAAGACATATTGTCCCTGGTCTATTTACAATGTTTTAAGACGTTAATCAATTACCAAAATTATGAAATTGGAAGTGCGGAAATGAAAATGCGTAGGAACAAAAAAAATATTGATTCCGAAAAATAAGCTCAACTGGGACGCCATAGAATCGGGCAACAGTAATCATGGTTTAAGAAGTTGACCTAATTGAATTCGTCATTGATAAGAATCGAAGACTGCATGAAATTTAAAAAAAACGTTGATTAAAGTTGTGCTGATCAGTCTTTTAGGTGCCTCGTAAACAAGCGATTTTTGTCGCTGCGGCCTGCGACAATTACCGATGCGATGATTGATAAGAAGATTGCTCGTCAGCGCGTATAATCGGTAATCGCCGGGTTAATTTGATACTGATCACAAGTTAAAGCACTCATCGAATCTTGTGGCAGGGGCCTACATGTAACATGAAAATACAAACAAGTGATTTCTGTCGCATGTGATCATAATCGCTGGTTGCAGCGACGGCAATCGCTCGTTTACGGAGCTAGGATAAGCCTACCTTGGTCAGCCGATACAGATACTACATTACATTTGTAACATCTAACATCCTGAAGCGCATTTTTAACAATCCGATGGACCTTAAGACTTGCCCGGATTAATGATGAAAGAAATTCATGGCCCTTTTATCCGAGTATCAAAAGCCCAGCATCAAAAGGGATCATTGCGAAAATAGATAAACAGATATAGGTAAGGTGCAGCAAGATTCTCATTAAGATGCTGACCATGTCATCAGATAGTGCATAATACGTCACCAGATAATGCCAAACACGTCATAACGTAGTGTGAAGTTGCTTTACAGCACAAATTTTTGGGATATGCAGGCTGCATATTGAAGATAACTGTTTCGTTTACCACAACGTAAATACGCATGATACTCAGAAATGGCACACCGGCACAGACCTCGGAATGGCCATTCACAGAGCTGGTTACTCTAATCCAGACGATTTGGTAAAAAATATTTTATCCGTGGTCTTATACCGTTGCGCATTAATACAATCCGACCCATTGGTATTTGGTATGTTCGGAAATTGTTCGTTCTTAAAAAGTCTCACGTTTCAAGTGCACATGATTCGATCTAAACACAGTCTCAGGCGTCAGATTGCGAGAACACGTATCGGATAAATGAATTGAGAAACTCTGAAAGTGGTTGCACTTGAGACCTGGCCACTTTCTGTAGCACGGCGGCTCGCGTAATCACATTACATTTGGAGGGCTGTCACTAGAGCGAAGTGCCACAAAAATGGCTGCGAATTTTGGGACTTAGTCGTATCAGTACTTATGTCTTAAATTAGTTGTTCGAGTATGCAGATAGTTGTTGATCATGGGAATGTTGAGAGATTCAATAGACCAATGGATGGTTACAAAAAGTAGTTGGTGAAGATCAATGAATTCACCCAAGTTTTATTCATTTATTGGATATAGATCTTTGCACTTCTCTTGAAAATTGTACCTATCTTAAATCCGAGAAATGCCGTATCAGGGTGAAATCCAGTTTACTCGGCGAACCACTAATAGTATTGCGAAAGGATTCTGAGGGGATTTTCACAAGCTCATTTCGTATCCTAAAAGATAAAGAAAGTCCCGTTCTACAGAGCGTGAACTATCTTAATGGATTTTGATAAAATGTTAAAGGCATACGCCGTTCGTTAAATATTTGAAATTGGTAATCGAATTTGAATTGTGTTTCACTAGAAAGTGATAACATCGACCTTCACGAAATAGCTTGCATGAGGGTCGATGGGTCAAACCGGCAATTGCAAATATACGTACATGTAATGCACGAACATTTGCTTGAGGTCCGTAGTCTCACTGAAAGTTATTGACCACGCAGTGTAATGCATATAGTTCCGTTTTCTGACGGAGGTATGTTGGAAAAAAATAGATTGTTATTGTACCCACAACCGTATTTGTATACAGAACAAAACTATTCAAACGCAACCTGACCCTGCCGTCGCATCGTCTTGCGACTGCATGGCGCCTTAAAGAGGTTGAATAGCGCCTCCAGAAGCAAGCAACAGCGTCACCCGTAGCAGAAATAAGAACTGCTTAGTGACGTCATGGTTTCCATATACGGCATCTCATTTGCATATTTTTACAACCTTATTTACTACGAGTTATAAATATGCCAGTAGCACGTGGATCATGCCGGGCGGTGCTGTCAGGTGTTTCCACTATGGGTTACATAATCGGCTACAAAGAGGCCAGTGTTCTAGTAAATGAAGTTAGCAATGATAGCGAAAGAATGTTAGTGTATGTTACGCAGTCAATAGCGATAGTAGTGAGTTGGAGAGAGGAGAAAATGGAAAATGGAGAGAATAGTAGTATGGATTTCGAGTCCCAAGAAGAAACTTTGCAAAGTTTTCATCAAACTGATAATCATATTCCTTCCTTCTCTGTCTCCAACAATTAAAAGTTGCTGCAGTCAACCTGATGGGTTTATCTGCGAGCGAATCGACGAGACGAAGCATTTTTCAAGCATCCGAATGGTACCTTACAGATCCGCAAGGGGCGCGTTACCGAAAATGTTGCAAAAATCAATAACGTGATCGTAAATATTGTCATATTTTTCAAAATGAGAGTATGTAAATGATATGCAGACGGTAAACCAATGAAAGGCCAGTATCTATTGAACCTTACAAGTGATTTGGGGGCCTTGAAACTCCTTATATTTATCAATGAAACCTTATTCCCGCCTAAGGTTTTGACCGGGCCGTCCAAAACTCCCCATTTTTTGGCGGGCCATTCCCTTTTTAAGCTGTTGATTCTTGTGTTCTGTGCGATACGATATTCTCCCTAGTGCCGTTATAGAGCGCCAAGCTTATGGTAAGATCTTTAATGGCATGCACCCTCCCCATAAAAAGCCATTATGAGAAAATATATGTTTGCATCATGTTGCATTCGTCGGTAAGGGACGTATTTTCAAATCCGTTTACTCCTTTCAAAGTTTGTATGCATGAAAAATTTTTGTATACGATACGGTTCCGTTTTCTGACATATGGCCTATTTGTGAAAAACAATAGACACGGATTAGCAAAATCTGTAATCGTCTCAACCCGTTATCGGATCATTTTGCTCCTGGGGCCGTGAGGTGATGATGACCCGTGTGTTCTTCGTGATGCGATCTCCCTGTGGTGTTACAGAGCTCGATCCCGCTTCAAAGGCTAAGATTTATGACGGGCTGTACCCTACTGATAAAAATACCCAACAAGTGTCGTTATGAGAAAATGCTCCGTGTTAGCCTTGTGATATTAGCCAGTGGCTAGCACGCCCGACGATAGCTTGATGACGAGTCATGTTGCTCATAATAGCATCACAAGTGGTGGCCAGATTTAGAGTCACCCGCGGCATTCTAATAATTGTGATGATAGCGCTCTCATGTCAGAAGTGTGAATGATCTGTCTGTCAATCATTTCCTATAAGGCCAATAAAACGAGATTAACATGATTTGCGTCTTGTCAGTGGCCAATGTATTTTTGACTCCGAATAAAACCTTTTTATAAAAATTTTATCATTTTGCAAAAGGATATTGAAGAACATACCACTCGTGCCACCAAGTGATATATTTCGTTTCGGCTTTTCAATCCGGTGTAAAAGTTTGAAATGTACAGATGTGGATTACGCCAACTATGTCAATTTATAAGTAGGTCGGGTCTATTTGGCAAGCAGCTCGCCGAACAGGCATCTTTTTTTGTCCTGTTTGGAGAGCCGCTTGCCAAACAGCACTAAAAAGCCACCCTGTTCGGCCAGCCGGGCTTGCCAAACAGGTAAAAAATCTACCCTGTTTGGCGAGCTGGAGACTTTACTTTAATATTGATGAGTTCGGCTCTCCATTCAGGACAAGAAAAAGTCGCTGTTTGGTAAGCCGGGCTTGCCAAGTAGTCACTTCCTTAGAAGTAATGCGTTTTTCGAAGACGTCTGTTGACCCTGCCCCCTCCCCCCCTGCCCCCTGCCACTGAATATGACCATGCTAAGGTACATGTACATATGTACAGGTACTATTTCCATGTGCATGTACTGTCTTAATATCCAGGTACATTGTACAATGTACTCCATGTGTACCACAACCATTCGTCTTGGAGCCCAGATAATCGAGTCAAACACTTTCATGTTCCCCGTGGAGTGCTGTCGACAGCAAAACGTGACCCGCGGAAAATAATCTGTTTCCCCCCGAGAAAAAATCAAGGTAGGGGATGAATACGTTGTGACATTGACACGATTTTGGTTGCAGGCGGAATGGTCGGGCAACATTGGCATACATCGAATCGCCGAGAGATGGCAATGAATACAGGGTGCCGCTATGGCATGGCTGTATGGTTTGAAAATGCAAGGGAGGAGAAACCAAATGCTCCAAATCTCGCTGGTACGAATAATATCATCCTTCATCCCAAGTTAAATCAGACCCTTTTTCTGCCAATTACCACCGCAGGCCACTCGTTTGACTCCTTAGCCCCTTGCTGTAGCCCCCCTCCCATTTAAAAATTGCTTAAACCGTTACGGAATCGTGGCAGGGTGGTAACATATATTTCATGACCCATCCAGATAGCTTATACCAGCATAATACCATGATACATAAGGCTGATGCACTATGCGAACTTTTACCTGTAGTGCTCAAGGACTGAATATCTGGCTTGCCATACTGAATCTTATAATATTGGCCACCGGCGTCTTCAATGCAACAAACTTTCATCTAGATTTGAACAAGTGTCAGCCAACAGCACAAATGACAGCTATGCAGACTCAGTTTGCAATTTTGTCATGACCATTACGTTACTATTGCTGGAAAGTCAGATACACCCGCTAAAGTACGAGGATGCCAATTTCGAAAGCCATAGTAGATCGGTCCCCAATAAACTTGCTCGCATCATTTGCCTACTGCACGAGGTGACATCAAGAGACAAGGCGAAGCATCCTTGAGTTGATGCCCAATTTAATGATGAACTCAAACAGTCCAATGATGCTTGGAGACTGAATAACTCTAGCAACCATGGATACCCAATCTGCTCCCGTAGAACCCGTTTCTTTACTCGCTATGCATTTTGCTACTGGCAATGGCGAATGGGGCACATATGCAAACTTAATTCACTCAGTGAATTTCCAGATGAGAGAGTTTAAGGGTTGACCATAGGCAACATCATTTTGGCTAGAACTTCAAATCCTAAAGCAGTTAGGACTGTTTCGAATCGAAGTGAATGCCAATTTCAAAGGTTGGACAACACTTCGTTGTTTCCCAGAGAACATCCTTCAAGGTTTTAAATGGGAATTTACATTGCATTTCATTCTGAAGAAGCTCTAGAATTTGAAGTTCGAGCCAAAATGGTTGTACCTACGGTCAACCTTCTCAGGCAAAAGGAAGTTCGAGGTGTTTTGTCGGGTGTTACTGCTACACACTGATTTTATTTAGTTTCTGGTAGCGTTGGTTTTTTAGCTTTGCATTTCTGTCGAAACGAAATATAAGTAGTGTTGAAGACTACTCATCGACCCCTTTACCATCTTTAATAGAAGGTTACTTTAACCACTGAAAACCTTTGTGCAGTCGGATGATCCAATCCCCCAAAAATGCGAAGTATGGACCAGTGTCAATCGCCTGAGTCGGAACTGATATTGATCGCTGCATAAAAGATGCTTTCGGTGTAATCTCAAGTCCGTCTTCAGTTTGTTAATGTTGACATTCCGCGTAACAGGATGGCGGATGTTGCTGTTGGGGATTAGATAATCAGGACATATGGCAGCCAAGATCAGGGCCGTGTTACTAGATCATGATAACATTGATCTCGGATTTTGAGCCATGTTTTATGCATTGTGCCATCAGTTCCCACTTGTCCACACTCGCAGTCGTGGTAGTTTAAAATCGATTCTTGAAGAGCATCGACTTCAATGGTACGACATAGATCGAAAATGCCGAAATGTAAGATTGTTTTGAGGAGAACTATTTTAGCCAATTCACTCTGCCACCTGTACGACCTTCGTCACAGTCGTGTGGTGGTTATGTTAACTGATTTTTCAAGATGGCCACGTCGAATGGTTTCGGAGGGACTATTTCCACCTCGTTTCACGGTACCCCAAGTCTCATCCCCCGTACCCCCTCTAATATCAAAATGACTTGTACATACAAGACTATACTGAGTGTCTCAAAAACCAAAAGGGATGACACCCAATGTGCCCATCAAAACCTGCTCGGGTGCAGAAGTGCTTTAAAATGCAACCGGCTTTTTCCAAATAATGAATGCAGGTAATGAGATACAACAAACTGGAATCCAAATGTATGGATCTCAGCTATACATCATGCAGAAATCTGGCAAAATTATGTTTTATGCTTTGGGAGTTATCTCAGATCAAATGTATATAGTACTTATTTTTGTGTCACTTTAGCAAATAGCTATTTCGCAATAACGAATGCAAGTATATAATGAAACTAAAGAAACGGAAAACCTAAAGTATTAACCTCAGCCACACCTGGCAGAGATTTGTTAAAAATTAAAATCATACTTTGGGAGATTTTCGCGATGAAAAGTGTATAAACTTTTTTCTGTCACTTAATACAAGCACAATACTTGCTAGTTCGCTCCAAATTATCAGTATCAGTTCTCTTGATATCTGTTATGAGTAGTATAGCCTGGTATTTTTCATTCCGACATAAGATACAAACATTCTCGTTATAGAAAGCCACCGCAACGCCACAGAACTGCACACAGCGCAACTTATGCAATCGCAAGTCACCCGTGAACATTTCAATCCGGGCTCCACCAACCAGCAAACATAATTTACATATCACCATCATTCTTCAGTAAGACAACATTTCCGGATACCCAGGGGTATTCCTCTGATGTTTGATCTAAGGATTGTTGCAATCCAGTAATCGCGGTTAAGTCATTCCATCAATATGATCTGAATGAAAATTATGGGTAAAACATTGCCTTAGGAACATGAACCGACGTAAGTGATGTTTTGACCTCGTGCTTTTCACGCAGTACTCTTGTACTGTTGGTGTTATCCGGAGCAAAAACCTGATAAGTCCAAATACTGGAGAAATGCTCTAAAGGTGGAGTGACTAGTTTATTCAACAACCTATAATATAAGGTATATGAATTTAAAATTACCTGCATGTATTTATAGATAGAGATAATATCAGTGTAAACCTTTTCCGTGACCGGATTTTCAGCTATTGGATAATTCTGGTAGATAATGCTGATCAAAGCAGATCTGCGCTTGCAGGTACAAGCAGATGAATACTGCTCGAACATGTCTGATATACTTCTGCTGTCAGCTATATATAGCAAAGCAGTATGTGTTAGCTATCATAACGATGTTTCATCAAAGGATTGCAATCACGGTTAAGTCATTCTATAATGATGAGGAATGAGAATGGTGATGAGTTAAAACTGTCTTGGGTACTTAACCGATATAACTACTGGTCGATTTTTGAAAGTTTGTTTTTCATTTAACCTTGCTTCGCGAATACTAGAAACAGAACGTCTCATTTTAGTTACCATTGTAGCGATATAAAGAGTTTTGTATGTATCTGTATACATTGACGTGGTGCATTGAATTTTGACGTTTTCCGCTCTCTTCGGTTTTTTCCTCGACCAATCTGGTTGAAAGGCTCAGTTTAAAGGCTTCTAAGCTTCTAAAAAGAGTTAAAGGTTTTTCGGCCAACGCAAAAATGCATCCCGTAGAGGTTTTTTTTGTAAAATGAAAAACCCAAAATGGTTTTTGAGGTTGTGAATTACTACCTCTAAATGATTTATACATTGCTGAAAAGCCTTTACGCCGTGCCTATAAGTGTTGGTCGAAAAACCATAAGGTTTTCCAAAAGTTCAAAAAGCTTTATTTCTAAGAGTGTACGTAAGATATCAAAATTTTATTTCCAGGATTCCGACCAGTTGTTCGCTCTCCAGTACCCCAAACGATGTGGTTAAACATTTACGAATAGACTATAATGATGTCAATGATCATCATTCCCCAAATATGACCCGAATGACAATGAGTTCAAGGCAGACATTGCCTTGGGAAATTAAAGCGAAATATGCAAATGTGGTATGTTAGCGTTTTTACCCAATAGTATTCAAACTTCCCGTCATGTAGTTGAGCGATAGAGCTAAAATGTTCCAAATTACGTTTCTTTGCCCTCGTCGGTCAAGGCCTATCGACCCCATGAAGTGGTTTCGTGGGGGTCGATGTTATAAGATTTGCCCTGGTTCTCCTTTAATGAAAGAGTAATGGGAATTTGGGCCAAGGTCGCTCGCGGGCGGGCTTTGTTTAAAGACAATAGACTGTGTATTAAGCTAAGTTCGAATTCTGTTAACTGCGATGTAAGAGGAAAATAACGTAAGGGCAAGATTTCAAGATATCCACAGAAAAGAATCGGACCTCTGGCCAAACCTCCCAAAATCGTCCAAGGGCTCCAAAATGAAGAAAACAAACTTTCATTTTACTTCATCTGGAAGCCAGTTTCGTACGAAAAGACCCAACATATCTCATGTCCAACAAAGGATGAGGAGCGCGCATTGAACTTATAGCACAGAGTAACAAAATTTCATTCCACGGCCATGTGATGTATTCGAAATATCCGCTAAATCATGATGAGATACTTGCCTTTCTTCTACCAAAAAGAAAGGTCAACTATCTTGAACATGTTGAACGCTCAGAATGATTTTGTAACTTGAAGAAACCAAGTTCAGTGGCATAGACAACTCGACCTTCTTGTTTTCTCTCTTCGAGCTAAGATACTGAAATTGATATAATCAGAAGTGATTATTACCGTCATGTGATAAAAACGTTCTCAAGGAAGCATTTGCCTTATATTTTTACAGTACGAAAAGTGTGTAGATAAACGACAGGTAAAATTATTAATGAATTAGTTAGTCTTAAGGTTCACTATAAAAAGGATATTATTTCCGTATCATCTCCGCTCATTTAAAACCTTCAGTGAAAGCAAACATCTGTCAAAACAAGCATGTGTGCGGCCTCAAAATTTTACCTGCGTCATCAATAATGCGTTAAATGCGCTTAAAGATGCATTGGCGTCAGAACTCACTTCAACATAGCATATAGCAAACGTCTTTTTAAAGCACCCCGCAAACGACTGGTTTTTATTGCTGCGACGTGCAACAATTATCGCTGCAATGAGCGCAAAACGATCGCTCATCTGCGGCCAGGTAAAGGTGGTATGATCGCAGGTCGCAGCGAAAAAGACTTTTGTCCCAAGCACCTGCGATTACCTCCGCAAACGAAAATTCTGGTAGTATGAGAACACAACAACAAAGATTGCTTGCCTGCGCTAACTTCATTTACTGTGAAGATTCACCTATTCGGACAAACTGATATTTGAAGAAAACTTACGAACAACTTACCACAGCAAGATGGTTCCGATGCGGACTGAAAGCTTTTCGCAAGAAATCTTATTCGGAGTAACTCGACTTATAAACCTGATTATCGTTCTAATGTGTTTTGTATCTCTGGAAGTGTTTAGTAAGTTGGTAAAAGTACATTTTAGGCGTCGTGAGGCATCGCGGATGCAAAAAGGAGCACGGCGCGGGAAGAACCATTGGCACTATACTAGCACTATATAAACCATCACAAGTAAATCCTGATGACCCCCCTTGCAGACTGCAGCGCACGGGTCAAGGGGGAGGGGTTTGACTTCGCCCTTCCTACTTGAACCCTATTACGACGTACATCAGACACCAATACGTATGTCAGACACCAATAAATGAGGACACCGAATTTAGTGCTAACTACTAGAATATTGTGACTACGGTAGCCTCGTACTACAACGTCACTGGATCAGGAGGTGCAATAGGAATAATGAGAGTAATCTGATTACCACAAAGAGAATATAACTTGGCATTTATTGTGGGACACACTTCAATTTGGAATGCTGGTCCTGAAGTGCAATTCGTGGACAGGAGGCGACATCAATCTGCCATAAATTCATCACTGTTCAGGTGCAAATACACTTATTAGTTAATTAATTTAAGAGACAGATTTATTTTATCGTTAGTACGTAATAGAAGAAGCAACAAGTCACTTAGATCAAGCAATAAAGTTTTTACATGTATCACTGGACGGCTTACACTCCCTCCGCAGTGGATTTCATACAGTGCTGGTAATCACAATTCCTTGAGAGAACAGCTTTCGACGTGAACGAAAACACTGCCTCTGGAGCGTAGAAACAGCTTGGAGACCTTCCACAAACACCATAGTCACCACGATGAGTTGGTCTAGTTAGTCTACATGGCTACGAGAGTGGCTACAGAGAGAGAAGTGAGTTAATCTACACAGACACCATCCTAGCGAAGCAGTAACCGGTTATCTATATCTCCGAGGAAATGGTTATGGTTTGCCATCTTGCCGAGTCAAAGTATACGCCCAGCTGTTAACGAGTCACTGGAAAAGGTTTTTGAGTATTGGGATTGTTTTTCAATGCTTAACCAATCTAAACACTTTGTCATCTGGCTACCATGAAATAGTAACCTAGGTAACGATATCATTTTATGCAAGTCAATACAAGTGTATTTCATAATTCAAGAAATATTTTCTTTTCTTCGAAAGTTTTCAACACATTTTGATTAATTTGAATAATGTGTATGTTCCACAATTATGTGTGAACCTTTGACTGGCCAAGATGGTAAAGCAATTTCCAAGAATGATACATCGTCGTAGGCCGCAGGCCAGGTAATAAAAAGAGGCTTGGTTTATTAAATTCTTGACAACATTTCGGGGGCAGAACGAATATGCTATCTTGATTCGTTAGGTGCTTACTTCGCATAAAACATAAAATCCCGCAAGAAAAGTCACTCCTAAACCGGATATATATTGACGTTTGTAACCAGAAAGGTCTGTCAACTGAGCTAAACAGAAATGTTTAGTTCATGAATTGCATCCTAGGTGGCAGCACCAAATCGAGCAGATTTTGCCACCTAGGAGCCAGTAGGTGAACTAAAGTAACTGCAGTTTGTATGGGATATCCTCGGGAATCTAGTACATCCGGTTAATATAACGAGCACCTATTTTTTTGGAACTTTTTTATGCGATGCGATCACCTATCATGATAAAAGCATCACTCTACCACCGAAATATTGTCAAGAAAGACTGTTTTTTTATTTGGCCGACGGCCTTTCATAGATCATGGATCATAGATGCAAAGAGACTCTGGTTACTGATTTTCCAGGATTGACATGTTAACGTTGAACCAATACGACAAGTTATCTCCAACTAAAAAGCCGCTTACACAGTTGTTGACATCTAAACTGAACTTACTATACTTGCTGCGTCGCCCGGCACCTTTTGGTTCTGAAAGGCAAGAACATGAAAATGGACGTGAAACGACGCGTATGGTGGAAGGAAGCATGCAGACTGGCATACTCCGGCGCAGTGATTGTAGTAGTGTGATGCGGCGGTCGTACTGTCACTGCCTGAAATGGCCGCCATTGAAGGTGAATGTGCTGAAATCGCTCATCCAAGTAACTACTGGACCCTGACTTTTTGCGCCCTTTTTTATTAAACACATTTCAAAAAGGTTATTTCAAGGGTATTTCAAGTCTCTTTTCAAGGCCTCAAAACAGGAATAAATATTCACCTTAGTAATATCAAACAGGATAGAACAGTCTCGCACATTCTTTTTTTGCTCGAGCATTCTTGCTTCGTACATTTGTGTGCACCATATATGCAACACACACGTGCAATGGACGCCATACTGGCAGTGATAATATGCTTGAATATCATGGGTTTTTTGGAGATTGGCAGCCTGGGCTTCGTGCGCACGGGGCGAAAATAGCGCTGTCCGGTTATGTGAAAGATGGCACCCTCTGTCTCGGGATATATACCTCAAATAATTTTAAAAGATATATAATCCCTGTCAAAGTATCAGACGCGGTCCCTACAAAAAGTGGCCGACTCCCATATTGATTACCTTGTAAAACAGGGGACTACACTCTCCTTGACCCTGGGTCAATCGATTTGCATATATGTTACATGTATTTTGCAATGTATACGCGCCATATACACAATAGTTCTCAAAAAGTTTATCTGCCGCCACGCTTTTGCCCTATAGCCCCAACCTCGCGGTTCTTGGTGAGACAACCAATACCCCCAGCTCGCTATCAATTCCTTAAACGGTTATTTGTTCGAGGACAGGAAGTGAAGTTATGCCCTCTGCCGCTTGAGGGTATAAACAAAGCAGACTTTGTGCTCAAAGACTATTCTGCGCAACTTCGTATTCAGAAATTCAGAAATCGGGTATAACATCTCCAAGCCATACACGCATCTTAAAAGAGAAATCATGCTCTTAACTGGGATTTAAACCGCGCAAGGCACAACGTTTGTCCTCAGTAACTATTCGGTTTGAGACGTGCCTTGGTTATCAACTAATACAACCCCAAGATATCTTTAAGAGCTCGTAACCTCCCATCACTGATTTTCTAATGGTGTTTGCTTAACAATTCTGAAGGATTTTGATCATTCGCGTCAGCGGATCAAATGCGATTTGATAATGCAACTTGGGAGTACGTTTCCGGTAATATGGGGCGAAGATAACTGAATGAGGGCAGATGTAACGCAGTGGAGGAGAGTTGATCTCATGAACAAGAGGTCGTGGGTTGTTTCCCAGCCGAGTTATTGCTCAATTGCTTTCCCGACTGGTCGAGTTCAAGTGAGCGCCTTCTGGTGGCTACTCGAAACCCCTCTTCAAAACAATGCAATCACCACGTTATTTAGTGTACTCAGTTATTCCGTACAGGAAGTAAAAGTTCTGGTAACTTGTATCAATCACAAAAGAATCACAATTAGTTTCCCATTCACTATTTCGCATCAAAACTTAATAAAACAACTGGAACTTGACTCAGCCATAACAAATGAATAAATGTCTTTACACAACCACCGTCCCATCCCATAAACAAACACAGATATTCATCATCGCGCAACAATGATTATGTTTTGGCCAGGAGAAAATAAGCGATTTGCCCTCCGCAAACACTGCGTACATAATTAATGTTTGTGGGCCATGCTATAGGA
This sequence comes from Lineus longissimus, assembly GCF_910592395.1. Lineage (NCBI taxonomy): Eukaryota > Metazoa > Nemertea > Pilidiophora > Heteronemertea > Lineidae > Lineus > Lineus longissimus. The sequence goes on from NC_088313.1 coordinate 14,241,785, forward strand.
GAATTGTCTGAATTCTTGTTATGCCAGATGATTCGGACGTGAGTTTATACAGTTGCGACAAAATCGGTCATGACACTGAACAGATGGGGCGCCAAGATCAATACAGTCTGACATGGCCTCGTGCTGTTGGCATTAGAAATCGCCGAATCAATGATTTGAGCACCATGTAGAGCGGCATAGTGGTCATTGCTTTTGTTGCCAATTACGGCGCAGTTAAAAGAATTCAGGAAGCCCAATACACAGTCTATCGTCTTTAACAAAGCCTTGGCCTAAATTCCCTTTGTTCTACTGTCTAATAAATGGGTTATTAGTTCTAGTCTTAATAACATCGACCCCCACGCGACAACTTTCACGGGTACGATAGGCCTAACTGGCAAGAGCAAAGACACATAAGTTTAGAGCGCCGGGCAAATATACAATAGATCGTAGGTTCGACATTCGGAGGGATAGCTGCACTCCAAATACATCCTCCAACCAAGAGCGAATGAGTACCAAAAACTGGCAGAAATAGTGTTGTCTAGTAGTAAAATGAGCACAAAATCGTGTCATCTTGTCTATTCCAAGCTGGTACGCTGACAACTAGAGGTGTTGCCATTTAATGAAAACTTGAATTGGCGGAAGTTCCGATTTTGATTTCATAAATGTTATGATGCTATGGGAAATCTCTATCCTTTCAACAACATAAGCGTCATTTTTTTATCTTGACTTTCAAGGTTTAAAACAATAGATAATGCATAGGTTCCTAGGATGTATTTGTTTGACTAATTCGGTTACCCCATCACCATATGGCACGCATTGGGAGTTCAGGGCGAATAAGTGCCTAATTTGGCTAATTATCAGTTTTTAGGACTTGCGAAGGAAAATCAAATGCAATATTCATTCCTCATTGGCGACACCAGGTCTCCTGTAGATATTCCAAATGACCTTGCTCTACATTTAGATTTTGTATATGCACATATTTCTAGTAATCAGATTACGATATACAACACTGACTGCTTATGTCTGTCATTCGTGTAAAAGTGAGAGACATCGGGGAGATGATTCGACATGACATTATCACTCCAAAGAGTCAATCCCCAGCTGAACAAATGATGTTATCGACCCTTCTGTATCCGAGGCAGGCCGTTTCCAACTTTTGAGCAGCTCATGATAATTAAGAATAAAACCAGAAGACGTTTTTGGTTCAAAAGCAACTTCACATCATTGAGAGAAATATCAACAGGATACCGGTTTGTCGCCACTTCTCTCCACGACAACCATGTTGAAAACCACCAAGGGTGCGAGCGCAACGCAATGGCAGATTTTTGTGACGTCATTAAATACCCATCAAAAAGGCCATGGCCCTCTCCTTGACATTGTTAGAGCAGCTGCGTAACGTGATCACGTAATTCAAAAACGCTCTTCGTAGATTTCAGATCTCCAGTGGCTCTGGCCTTGCCGCATTATGAGTTGCGAGTAGTTCCATTGCATCCGATCAATAAATGATGACAACAACATCCAATGATTTTTAAAGACATGAATGATTGAAAAAATATAGAAACTCAAACCGTTGATCTAACGGGACACGTGACGCTGAGGCATAACGTCTGACGACAAGGCGAGAACAGTGTATGCAAGGACAACAGCGGAGCAGAAACACCGGAACCCAGATATTTTCAGTTATACATCTATACCAGCAATGGATTAATCCATTGTTGATGCAGGAAGGATAATAGTGTTCTTTTAGAGCATGTCAACGAATGGTTTAATGAATTGTTGATACAGAACTGGACGTATTGGTTGTCTCAGCCGAGGTTTTCTGGGAAAAATGACAGCGCCACCCGAGCAGTGTATGATGAGGAGGTAACAAAACAGACAGTGAGGTATCAATTTCTATTCTAAAACAGCTCAAACTTGATAGATATTTTTGGCATATTCAACCGAGAATCAGGTTGCAACAAATCAGATACTATTAGTTATGGTTGTCCACCAAAACCTCTGTGGTCAAAACAAGGCCAATAAAGGCATGATGCATCATAAAAAAGGCATTGTCCTTCGATCTTGACAATTTTGATATTTTCAGACACATTTTTTTGGAAACGGTATTGGACTATATTCCACTCTACTTTGACCATGCAATCCCTCCCAAACATACATGAACACAAAACAGTACATATTTTGTACGTTGATCACTGCCAATGTAACATGGAGCCATCTGAACGGCCATATCCTAAAATTGGTTTCGGTCAAGTTCGAGGTTGTTCGCCAAATCATCAATTATCATGGTGATTGTCGACGGTTGTCCTCAAAGGGGTTTCATTGTTAAAGGTACAACTTGGGCGTGTGATTCTGGTGGCCAGGAGGATGATACGCCCCACTTGCCACCATGCGCTGCCACATGTAGTAGGCCTATCTCACTAATAAGGATATCTAAGAATGATTTTCGCTGGTGTTGCGAGGTGGTTTTTGACATAGGAAATTTAGATGGACTTTCCACTTTTGGGTTTCATTCCGTTCTAGTGCATTGTTTATTGCAGTAAATGATTTTCCCACAGATGGGGTTAAATTATCCTCTCTACCTCTGCTAACACGGACGTGCTGCTGGCCTTTCAAACCATTGTTGTTGCTCGTTTATAAGAAGCTGACAATTGGCGGACGCCGAGAGTACACCGATATGGCCATATCATATATCAGAAATGATATAAGCACGGGGACTAACAGAATACCTATCATAGCCCATAGGCTGTTTGGCGACGATAGTCGGGTTATTGCCGATAAAGAATGTTGATGAATAGCACTGAAATTGTATCTAATTTCGGACAGAGTGTCCGGTTATCAATGCATTTTGAATGGGCATCGCTCTGTGGGAAAATATCCTAGGGGTGACCTCGCTTTTTGTTAGCGTCTGGGGTATCATTACATATATCAATGTGTCCAATAAACATGAGTCCGGCAGGCAAGCCTGCATTATACGCCACTTTGGTGTGCTTAATAGGGAGGTTGAGAATAACCATTTTCAAGGATCCTTTACGTGTACTGCTCTGTAGAAAGAGTAACAATTTTGCGTACATTTTTATCCGTATACGTATAAGAATCCGTGATAAGTCCCTAATCTCAACCTCCCTGGTATCAGGCCGATCTACCGGCGTTTTGCGTATTACCCATCTTTGACGATCGGAAGAGACTTTAAGATTGATGTTCCACCGCCGGTAAGTCGGCATGGCTAATGTTAGCAGTAACAAGATTATGTGAATCTTCTCTTGTAGAATTAAAGATTATGCTGAAGTGGTCGATTCAACTGCACTGTTTGTTGGATTTGTAAAGTGTTCAGAGTCCATTTGCTCAATTAGCGTTAGCGACAAACACCAGCGTTCGTTCAACTGCACGTTATCCCTTTCAGTAAAGTCATTCAAAAAAGTAGGCCTGAAACCGATACCCACAACCAATAATGCCAGTTCCGAAAGCCCAACAGGAGGTTTGAAAGTTCGAAATTCGGAAGAGGGTCGCCCACTTTGACAATTTGAGAGCCATTCTCAAATCGGCTCGAAGGATATTCTCTCTGCATGCCAACACAGATTCCCATTACCTATGCAGTCACAGGCCCGTTAAGATACCAAATTCAAACAATGGATTGGTTTCGTGAAATCAGCTCCAACAAGATTGCAATAAAATCATGCCGATCTACCACCGGCGTTGTGTGCGTGTATCCAGGAGAACGGAGGGTATTTGGGATTGACGTACACCGCCGGCATGACATGAAATCTAGATATGAAAAGATTTGTGTGTCAATTTGTAGATTGTGCGTATTAATTAATCGACCGCAAAGATTCTCGTGTCTTCACTCGCCTGTGATTACTCCAAAGATTCCTCGAGTAGGACTTCAGTATATAATGGTTACCTGTGTTGGCAGCGAGTGAACAGAAACCACACGCGTTGTCAAGAGTGACAGACGCCGATAATAATGTCCAACATCAATCTTTCCCACTCTGCAGCACACTGATAGCCTCCCTGTTCGTATAAACCCTCCGACAGTTTGCGCCCATTTAGACCAAGAAATTCCTTGATTGATTCCAGCCCCAACCTTATTCCCTAATTGACAGACATGTCACACGGTCATGTGACTTTCGATGACATATCTCACATTTTCACACATCGCCAACAGCATGTCGCAATAATCACTAGCAATCCATCAGGCGATATTTATCGAACATGCTTGTAAAGATAATCACGGACATATAATAAGGTCTTAAAAGGGCACGGGCGATGCAGGTCACAGTCAAAGTTAATGCGCCGGCCCCGTGTAAGCATGAGAAGGGCGGAGTAATCTGAGCCGACCACGTCCATCCGCCAGTGTTTGAAGAGCCTGGTCGCATGTGATTGTGGCGATAGCTAATGACTGATCAGTATAACCAATAGCGGGTTCCAATCTGACCAGTGCTTACCGTGTTGGTGAGACTTAATTTCTCATCATTGGCTCCCGCGTTATTGGCAGTTTTGGTGCTGTTGATGATATGGGTATTGGGTGTCCCAGTATTAACTCAAAGAGACGTCACTAAAAGTACGTTTAGTATGGAGAACAAAAGAAGAATCAACAGAAAACCCAAAACAAATGCCTATTGTGTTTAGTTAGAGCAGTTGCCGCAGCTGATGGCTGCAAAATTCCTACACGAGGCATGATATACTGTGTAAGAAGACATAATTTGCATTAACTTATCCAACCCCATGACCTATTTTTGAGCAAGCCGATTGGCTTGTTCAAACGAAAACATTTCAACATGGCTCGCGTATCTGAAATGTGTCTTAGTACCCGAAATAGTGCCGATGTCTTACAACTGTAAAATCATATTACTGCAAATGTTGCAGCAAGTATTAGCAAGTATATAAATTACTCACAACATTTTGATAGATCAAGACACGCGGAAAGTGTTCACCTGTTAATCAGTTTAATCAACTGAATTATAATTAAGGTAGTTTCAGACATACTTCGATCATCTGGATCATCTACTAATCGTATCTTCTCCACGCAGTCGGCACCTGGTTAACTGTAGCAGTTCTCTCGTTTCCCCGTTTTACTTCGTTGTTAACTTAAAACTCTGCATCTGTTCCATGTGCATCACACATACATAGAGTACTCTATTAATTTTCATACGCACATATATTAAAGGGGTACCCCGTTCGTGTTTAATCATGGTCAGGAAAATAGAAATGCAGTTATACACAATGCCCGTAGAGCAGTTATCTTGCATGCAATGTTTTTTAAACTAGGTATTAATAGTATTAATGTATCTGCCTACACAACGACAATGCTGAAAATTGTATTCAGCACGTGTGTTTACGCAGTTGGAAAGTTTCAATTCAATTACTTATTTCTTTTTTTTAACGAACGACGTCTGAATACACCCTGCTATCCCCTTTATCTTCCAATTATTTTGAGAAGACTAGAGAATTCTTTTGCCACATAGATGCACTCGCTGGGCAGAAAGGGGGCCATTAACCAGGCCAATAATATAAAACAGTTTGTTTGATAATTTCAGATAGGTAGGCAAATCGAAGCCAATTCTGGCAGTAATAACAATCACTGCTAACCGCAAAGCTGCATGAGGCCAGGGGCGAATACCTTAGCACAGTTATATTATCGGAGTTACAATGTGGAAATTATATGATTCAGGTAAGCGTCGATGAAGTATATATCGGCGGAAATTCTATATACCTAGGCCCTAAAGGCAAAAACAAAGGAACCGAGCAACATCAATTGAACAGCAACGATTTTAGCTATCCATCAAATGCATGGATTTCCTAGTATGAAAAAAGAATTGGGTGAATTAGAAAGTAATTGTGGATAGAATGCTCTGAATCACGAATGATAGCTTGACGCAAGGACCCAACGCGCTGCGTAGTGGCAAAATAGCGAAGCTGGTGAATTATTTATAACGGGGCACCGTGGCCTTATCATGACGCGATTGTGGGGTTGTAACTATTTTGCTGTATATTGTCACGAGGAAAGAAAAGCACGCGACCTAACGCCAACCTAATTATGTAAAGTGATAATTAGAAGGTATATAGTTCAGGAAATGTTAATTAATAATCATTCCTTGTCGTCTTTTGAGAGCATTTTTAATTGTAAAAAGTATTTGCCTATACGTCACAGAGTCTCTGCAATGGTCATTTTTATCACAGTAGTCTCGCGCAGCCAGACCTTCCTCACTTATTAGTCTGGCGCAAGCCAGGCGTTCATTGTACTTGACTTAGACGTTTTCCACCACAATGTATCTGGAGCGAAGAAACACTGCGCAAGGTTACCTCGAGCTGGAGCTAAGAATAGATTATGCTAATGAGCATACTTCCACATTGAGTTTTCCCAGAATGGTGCATATTGCGCGAAGCTACTTAGCCTGATACCATTTGTAGGCCCCGCGAAATGGCGCTGAGGCGGCCGCTGTAATCAAGAGAGTGGTTGAGTCACTCTATGTTATGACGGACCTAACCAAAATTGCTTACATTTTCGCATTGCTACAATGAAAGACCTGATACTGAAACCACATGTCTCTCGACTGTGCTTTAAGAGAGACTGGCATCATGCCTAGTCTCTCTTAAGCACAGTCAACAGACACCACTATACCCCTCACACTCAGAAACCACAAACGCCCAACCCTTCATGCTACCTTAATTCTTCTGGTTACGGTATATTATACATACATAGGGTGCGTTGTCATTGTCGGAGGACAATTCCACAAGGGCCGCAAAACCGATAAAGAAATTTTACACTAAGTTCCACTGCTGTTTTTCATCAGGGCATTATATCAAACAGCGTTGGGGACAACATATTTTTTGGCTTTGTTTTCAATAAAAGCAAATCACTAAAAAATTGTAAAAAAACTCCTCATGCATTGTACGTTGAAAACAGGCGCAGAAAATGTTCTTTTCAGTGGAAACCAAACTGCATTAATTTTTACAAATTGGCTGGTTTCTGACAGCCTAAGCTCAGGTAACGATTAACCATAAAGTGCAGTCGTTTAGTCTAATGGCCTTACAATGTCTGTATCCCCCGGACCAGACAATCCAGGTCATTTAGAACCTGCCTGGATCATGGACAAGGTGCCAGTAGTCTTGGGAAAGAACAGATTTGGCCGACGTAAAGTCTCTGAGACGTGGATTGCGCCTTTTACGCGCCGTGAATCAATGATAAGCAAACCTCTGGCGAGAAAATACATAGAAAACGTGACGTCCATTAAGTTTTGACCATAGGCACCACCAGTACAACTTGAAATCCTAAAGCTAATAGAACTCTTTCAAAACGCAGTGAATCCCAATTTCAAGGGTGGGAGTCAGTTCTTTGTCTTCCAGAGAACAGCCTCTCTGGTTTTAAATGGAAATCACCTTAATTTGAAGAAGTTCTAAGTGCGTTAGGATCCGAATGCATTGCAACCTCACATTGTAGACAAGACGGCATGGGAGGTTGAGTTCAGTTTCTCCCTGAAGATGGCGCTGTTCCGTACGGAATTTGTTGACATAATTCCGGACCAGTTGGCTTGAACTGCGATTAGGTAACCCATATTCTCTAGAAAATGCTCTCAGTGTTTGAATTAGACTCCAGTTATTTGAAAAAATGAAATCACAACAAAAATTCGTTGCTCAGCAGAATATGGCATCTTGTCACTGTGTATACCATAGAGATTACATCCTTTGCCATATTGCAAGACTTTTGAGTGATGGGTGACTTATGCAATAGCTTCCCTTCATATTGCTTGGCACAGTACATTTGGGTTTTTTTCTGATAATCCTGCCCTGGTTGAATAAAATGACATGTAAATTGGATGACTTGTTACGTAATAACTATTGGACCGTTTCATGCAGGTGTTTTTCTAAAATAATTCTCAAAGCCTCTATTTTCCATATCCAAAGGTGTATCCCCATATCATTGTTTAAAAAAAGTTATCAAGATTTTTAAAAGTAAAAGAATTTTTGATACCCTGTATAAGGTCATTCATTATCGAATTCAAGTGCAATAAATGTAATAGCAACTCTAGGAGCATCAGCTGTTCCGCCTAGTAAACAATGACCACTGGGATTTCAAACTGATCGGATTCAATTTCAAAATATTTCGTCAATCTGAATTCAAAATTTTATCGGTATCATAATAAAACATGCTATAGTAAATGGTCAAGATAGGGTACCACTTAGTGGCTGAGGGAATAGCAAATGATCATCTTCAGATCAAGAAAACCTGCGTCTCCAATCCCCGTACCAATAAAGAAGCTTAGGGGTATCGATTGTCCGATTAGTAATGTTGGCCCTGATCGATTTCACCAGATGTTTTGTTTCCATGGATCATCTTTGGCGAGTGTATTGTGAAAATAGTGAGTTTTCGCTAATCCTCCAAAACGTCAACGCGAACCACGCCTCTCCCATTGTTCGACAAATTGATCAGGAGCTCGAACAATGTAATAGGCCCCGTTCGCGTTCGCGTTTTGGAGGATTTGCGAAAACTCCCTATTAACCAAGGAACGATTATCACGTCCAAGGAGCATGCGGCGGAAGTGCGTCACTTCTAGGTCATCGCACTCGAGAGGATGCGCAATATTTTCTATCGTGCAAAATGCACAATTTACGTTCAGAGTACGAGACTTCGGCTGGCAGCTCTGTTTACGTTAGCCGTGTTTTATAAAACGCCGCTGCCGTACAACGCAAAGAGAATTACGAGCGAAAAACCCATATTTATCACCAGGGCCACTGTGGCACATTGCTCATACATGCACTCATGAGAATCATATTGAATTAATTAACGCCAGTTACCACTGACAAATAATTCATTCCGCCGCTTGATACCTTGGGGTTTCGAATCGTCTCCATTGATGGACGATTAAATGAGTATTGTTCCCCGAGGATAAACAGTCATTTAAAAGCGATACAGTTAGTTTATAGCGATATCTACGTTTGATTATTATTCAAGGCAAGGACGACAAATTGTGTCAGCGCAGGATTATGGTATGCATACAAAATTGTATTCAAAATATGATTGTTTCCGCCTTAGGGAAATTTTACTAGGCAATTTTTATAATGGTAATCTCCATATCAATTTTTACTCTATACAAAACTTGATCATTAACCCCTGAAAAACTATTCAAAGTTTTGTCTCTGTCGCAATTCAAACAATTGATATATGGGCCCGGCTGTTCAATACAAGTTTTATCACTAACGCTGGTGTTAACTTGACTTGGTGTTAGGTCTAAAGGGCTTCACTGAAGGAGATAACGCCAAGTTAAGTTGCAATTAATTTGACGATCTCTTGTAAATACATTGTATTGTATCTTCTCCAACACCAGCACAAAATGCATGAATCAATACACTTCTCTTGTATGTATCAAAAATTGTGTATGACATACAAAATAAACATTGATAATAAGTTTATCGTTAAAGAATTTATTCCCAACCCAATATCTCAAAAACATCCACGTCATTGGCCTATTCTGGACCAATGGCTTTTCCTTAACCTTATCATTAATCATACTTTTTTGTATATACAGTGGAATCTCCCTTAGTGGACCCCTCTCTAATAAGGACAGCCTCTCTATTAAGGACACTAGTTTTGGTCCCAAGTTGGTAGTTGCCATTCGATTATACCTATCTAAACAGGACACCTCTCTATATCGAGGACACTACTTGTAAGTCATATGGATGTCCTTAGAGGGGTTTTACTGTGTACGTATATCTGTTAATTCACAGAAAATCACTCTTGTAAAGGTTCGGATTTCATTCCTCCGACGCCATATTGAAGATCCCTCATCACGTGAAACACTACATAATGTTCCAAAATATAAGCTGAACAACATCAGTTCCTTTTCGAGCCAGATTCCCGGTGCCACGTCACGAGCCACCTCCTAACCCATTTCTATCCACTCCCACGCCAATCAACGCCAATTACCAATCAATATCTTCAAGCATCACGGAGTCAGGGGTTCGCCTTATTCCGCGTCGTCACACTGCATCTTTACGAAACAGCCCAGATGCCCAAAGGTGCAACCGCTACATAACTTATTAGTGCGTATTGACTCACCCCTAAGTAGGTGATCATTAAACGGGGCAGAGGAATAATTACCCGGAAAAACAAATTATCAAATATTCAGACAAAATTCGATTTTCCCGTTGTTACAAAACGTCTTTAGCAAGAACTGTTAGTCAATACCTACAGGGGTTATACTTACGAAGACATACAAATAGTTATTGCGTATACACCAGGGGGTGTTGACGAGTTGGGGTTATTAAGCCAAGAAAATTATTTTTAAAGAAACAGCAATTGGAAACTAGCTGATTAGTGGCTAATATAGGATGCGGTTACGTATGGGGCTTGTATCGATGTGGTCATGAATTATTTTGCGGGTGACTGGTCAGTTTCGATTTTCATCATGTGACTTTATCAACCAATATTCGCCCGCCAAAAAGCGATGAAGGGGTTGAAAATGCGTCGTTTTATTTAAGTCTGTGGAATTTGGGTCGGACTTTGGTTTCAGCCCTTTCGGCGTCCAGCAGCCAGCGCAAATATGTTTAGTACTGTACTCAGTTTTACTGGCCCACCCAATATATTTAGTCGCTAAGATGCAAGCAGAGAGATTGTCAATAACTGAAAAACGTCAAGAAAAACAGAAAAATCAACTTGCATTGACTGAGATTTCAACCTTTTTTAGATTTCCCTTGTTATGTTTTTGAGTGCTTTCGTTTCTGAGCGCCTTTTCCCTTACTTTGGAACGCTGAAAGGCAAATTGACAAGTTTGGCTCTGTTTTTCCCGATTGGAAAGTCATGGTCTCTCTAACTAGGGAAACGCGAAATAATGGGGAACAATAAAAAAACGATTACACTGCTCTAATGATCCAAGTATTCCAGTATGCATAAAATCATTCAATTAGTTTGGAAAAATGACCTCTTTCCATGCCGTATAAACGACTCGTTTGCGCACTTCCGGTATCTTTATTAGGGAAAACCGCATTGAGTCCTTGCACAGTCACATAACTACACACAATTTGGATCCCTATTCGTGGAGTACGTCCCGGATGTGGCACAAGGTGGGTGATGGTATCACAATCATACCTGCTCATTCAACCCGAAATTAATTGATACACACAACCAAGAAAACCTCCACATATATTACTCTCTCATGTCGAGTTATAATGCGTGTTTTCTGGTGACTTATCGATAGCTAATTGATTTGTTAATTCTGATATCATTACGCGCCTGTTTTACTTTTGGGACCTCATGGTTTAATTTGGGTCTGTGTTGGCCAAGTCCGCACCAAATGGAACTTGATTACCTTGCTTTATTGGTGTGCTTATTGAAGTCTCTCATTCAGGACTAATGAAAGAGGAAGATGCCGATTTTATTGGTAAAATGATCCGACTGATCAAACCTCATTTGAGATCGCTTGGTGATGATGATTCAAGCAATGTTTATGGAAGGATCCGGAGGTCCGGATTTACAAGGAAATTCGATACTAATTACCTTTCATGTGGTTTCAAAGCAATCACGGTCAGGAAATGATTCCTCGCTTGTACAACATGGCCTGGTTGTTCAATGCAAATTTTGTTATTCCTTCAGTTAAGCCACCTGGAAAGGGTCGATGCGTGAAGAGCTAACTCGGGTCAAATCGGAGTCAACATCGGAAAAGCGCGATAATTCAGTCGGATTTTAAATTTTTTTTCTTTCTGTGCAATTTGTTGATGGAAACTACTTACATGTACGTAGAATAGGAGGTGACTGGGCAGCCGACAGCTGGTTAATAGTGCCCTTAATAATGCCAATGGTCCTTTAACGCAAGGGTTTTCAAAAGCTTAAAAAATAGGTTTCTTCGAACAGGCTCTAAGTTTGGTACCGTCCTTACGGCATGCAGTAAAGTCTTTGCAACTAAAACATCGATAGAACCAAATCCCAATGTGCGAAGATCCTGTACAATCAAAAAAATTGCAAAATTTCAGAATACTTTTCAAATTCATCGGGTGCCTTCCTCCCTCTGCAACTGTACATGCAGATTTTCAGAGGAAATAATTCGTTGACATGGTCTTCACCTCATGTATCAGAAGGGTCACAAATGTATGTCTGGTGCGGTTTAAACAGTCCGGTAAGTCCTTATTAAAGACAAAGTTCACCCACCATTATTGTTGTAAATAAACTATTAATTAAATTGAGAATTTAATCTATTTGACCCCCGATTCTCTAATTCTACAGGAACGAAGAAAATATAGCTAACAGCCAGTATAATGCCTGCTAAAGGGTCAATATGCGTGATACATAATTAACAGCAGTACTTTTCAGACTAATGATTGATTTAGTTTTTTGTATTGATATGCGTTTATACAATGGGGAACAGACGTTATTAGCGTGGTAGGCCTATTTTATTGCAAGAAACTATACGGTGAGGCAGAACAAACCTTTATGATTGGTTCATTTCAAAGCATAACCACGGTTAGGAAGAATAGACCCTTTTGATTGGTTCATTTCAATCATAACCACGGCACTGATCACGGTCAGGCAGAACATAAACCCTTATGATTTGTTCATTTCTAATCAGTATTAGGTAGAATAAACCCTTATGATTGGTTCATTTTAAATCATAACCACGGTTAGGCAGATTAAATCCTTATGATTGGTTCATTTCAAATCAGAAACACGAAGCAGAAATGGAAATTTTCCATTGGTCAATGCTGGCCGCATGTCGTACATGTTTTACATATAATGGATGCTCCTTCTCCTTCGTATAGCAAAAACAAGATTTGCAGGGTGTATTGTGTTAAAACTCGCTTTTTTCTTGGCTTACAAAAATTGGTGGCGTTACTGAAAACGCATGCTACAATTTCTTGAGAAAATGGATGACGCTGTCGGTGTAATCTTGACTGGAGTTACAAGGATCTAACCCGATCAACAAATTATATTGTGTGATCACAGCCTAGGTCAGAGAACGATAGGGTAAAACTATTAAAAAGGGAAGATCGAATTAATTTTGACACCGCTATCCATCTGAACACATTATGCATTGTGAGAATTCTTCCCAAATCATGATTTTTCATATACACATCGAATTATAAAAACAGATTTATAACGATGATAACATAAATGATGTTGTGATTTATAGACGACTTACCTCTGGCCAATGTAAGTCCAACGAAAAACACTTGAAATAGACATAAGAGCAATAAATCCGTTCGCATGACGTTCGCCATGCTGCTAGTCCGGTGGTTAGTGTTTGCTACAACTGAACCTAGCACGTGCTAACTCTCAGATATAAGTGTGGCTAATTCCCTGGCGGCAATTATCGGAAACGATTAGTATTGATGTTTTCCTCCTCAGGAACTAGCCCATTCAAAAAGGATTCGATCCGCTAAGCTATCGAGGTATATGTGCAACCTCGAAAAAGGCCAGGAATTCCAGCCGAACGCAATTTAGTCTACTGCGCCTGCGCAGCTTCTGCGCGGACGGAGGCCCCGAATCTGTCAGTACCGTATTTACTATGTTACACCCGTGCGTTGAGCAGCTTTTCAAGCAAAATGTTCTTTGGCGTTTGGCAGTATGGTTTGGACTCAAAAAATCCTATGAGGCCTACTGATATACAGTACTTCGAAATTCTTTCAAAGGGGTCACGTATCAAGCCCAGGATTTGACTGCACATCACAATGTCATCAAACCATATACAATGGTAGGTTATTCATCGATGAGCCAATCAAGTATAGCTGCGTCTTGCCGTAATGCATTAGATATTCGAAACGAATTTTAGCTCGCCTTCCGGGTGTCTACAAAACCAAGACCCAAGACCCAAGACCTACAAAACCAAGACCCATCAACATCTTGGGTCTTGGGTCTTGGTTTTGTAGGTCTTGGGTCTTGGGTCTTGGGTCTTGGTTTTGTAGACACCCCAATAAACAGTTATGCCAGGATGGACAAAATATGTACAGTGGCCAGCGCTTGCTCTTTGTTTTATTCTTTACTGACTGATGCTGTCAGTTTGCGTTCTGCATCTCTCCATGCGCCTGGCTTTGGTCCGACAGTGGCATTGGGTACGGGAGTGGGTAGGTGATATGCCTAATATGTGAGGGCCTTATTTGGAACAGGACCTGCTGTCACTGGTCTCAATGCATTGTGCAAAATAGCGTACTCCAATCAATCTATTGGGGTTTGCATGTAGATAGCAGCAATAAGTCCCTAAATGCAGTTAATGTCGTGTTTAACCTTTAATAAAACTTCAGTAACGTTAGAAATTTAATGTAGCTCAATCATCGTGCCCATTTAACTAATGTATATTATAATAATATAATAATATTTTATTGCGCTTAATGTATACAAGGATACTATGGCAAAATATAGAATACAGAATACAGCACAAAATACAGGATACATTACGGAAAAGAAAATACAGTAGAGTATACAGGAAAGAGCGAGTGTTATGTCAGAAGTAAACTACTTCTTAAATCCCATATATTACATTTCAACTTTGCCCGCTCCATGGGTATATGCTAGTAATAGGAACGCTCGTGATTATTTCCGGCAGAATCGCTCCCATGAAAAACCTCAGTGGAGGATGCAGCTTTGATATCTTAACTTTTATCATAAGCAATAAAATCCGAGGGGTTAATCGGAACTGAGATGGGCGATTTTTCTATTCCACCCACAGTTCAATATAAACAAATTTGTAGATAGTGAGTTTCCAACTTTTGTCAAATCTGTGCTGCCTCTTCAGTAAACACAAACAAACCCTCGAACAGTGCAGATTTGCGTGCATATTTGTTTTGACTACATGTATTCACAATTATAGATGAAAATACAATGTTTATACAAAATGTGCTTGTATCACCAGTAACATGAATAACATAACTTTACGCGTTCTTCTCCTTCTTACATAATTTGAAATACGTCCAGGTGTACTTGACTAGAAAATACAGACTGAACATCATGACATGGAAGACAACAAGATAAAAGATGATGTAGTATGCAAAGACATCCAGCATCAGTACTTGATACAGGGGCATATCAAGGCTGGGCGGTCGGAGATGGGCACCTCCGAATCTCAATACATGGTTTACCCAAAACACAAACTTCTCTGTAGCCGGCGGCATACTTCGAATAATCTCAGAACATTTTTTAATGTTTCGTGCGTACGTTTTGTTGATAATGAGTTCCTTCATCATTTGGTAGAGTTCATCAGAAGTTATTGTCGTCACATCGGAGACTTGTTTTCCGTACGTATGCTGCTCCACGCGCATTGCGTTGTAGTATTGGTCAATGAATAGCGGAATGACGAGCATCGGGACACCGTGATAGACGGCCTCGTTCTGACCATTGTTTCCGCCATGCGTTATGAACAGTTTGAGTCTTCTGTGACCGAGGATATCATTCTGAGGAA
This sequence comes from Lineus longissimus, assembly GCF_910592395.1. Taxonomy (NCBI): domain Eukaryota; kingdom Metazoa; phylum Nemertea; class Pilidiophora; order Heteronemertea; family Lineidae; genus Lineus; species Lineus longissimus. Next base: position 14,257,144 of record NC_088313.1, read on the forward strand.
GCCACTGTAGGAGTTTGACGTTGTCCGGAATCGTCCCCGTCATCCCATCAAGCCGATACTGAACAATCGCCCGCTGGGGAAGACGACCCAAGGCGTCGAACATTTTCTCACCAATGACATTCCAAACCTGATGTGATGCTTGTTTTGAGCCAAAACTAATCAGCACCACGCCATGCTCAGCCCCGGCCACGTACGCTTCTAAATCCCGGGGTAAAGGTTTAACAGGCTTGCCAGTAGTGGCGCCTAAAAACTGTAAATTAGGCCCGGACACCCGAGGATAATCCAAGCACAAGACCTCATAATTTAGAAAATACATCTCTGCCATCCCGACAAGCTTCTTCATAGAGATTTTTGGTTTGTTTTTTGGACAGTATTTATCCATATGGAAAGCGTGCATTTGATAGTAGGCGTTGTAGTACTTTTTAAACCAAGCTTTAGCGTTTTCTAACCTTTGCCAGAAGTCCATGCGGTTGGAGAATGCGGTGAAGATCTCAGGTTCGATTGATGGCATTCCAGTTGTCCCGTGTCCCCATGTAGACGCTTGAAAGCACATCACGGGGACAAACGGGATGTCGAAAATGTACGGTATCATCAGATGACACACGAGTTCATCCGCCCCATCGACGACAACCAAGTCGAATTTCTGTCGCCGAATGGTCGACATGATGACACTGTTTTGCATGATGGCCTCACATATCCGACTGGTTGCCATTTTCCACGGATCGGTCTCCAGTAAAGCCCATGCCTGCTCAAGGTCTACGCCTCCAGCTGACAATTCGTCAAGTTCCGTGAAAAGATCATTCTCGCGCTTCCACGCGTATGTCAGGGGAACAATGCCTCTGTCGCTGATTGTTTTATTATTTTTGTCGTTGGATATCATCCAAACCTCGTGCCCATCGTCCTTCAGCGCCTCTCCGAGGATGGTGAAGAGGTTCATGTGGCTGACACATGGGTCGGGGATGAATAGAATCTTCGAGGTACCAACTATCGCCGTGACAGTTGTCAACATGAATAACGGTAATGGCCACATATCTATAGTTCATCCACAGGTTTTACACCTCACTGAAAAGGAACAAGATTACAAACATTATGGACAAAGCCCAAACTCTTTCACCGGGTCTCATGCATTGGCAAAATAGTTCATGCATGGATCATTGATGGGCATATGGATGGATCTATGTTGAAATCACAAACCATGTTTCATACTCGGATCCCATCATATATTCTATGATGGCCCATTGGTGAACCACTGATGGCTCAAGGACTATCCACTGATAGGAGTTACATCATAGCCCACTAACGGTCCCATAAAACTGAGCGTATGCAGGAAAGTACAAACCCACTTGAGTAGTACGCAACAGTCCTCAGAATTCTAGAAAATAAGAGTAGGTCACCAATTTTGATATGAATTATTTGATGGCCCCTCTTGATATATTGGTAACGATTACTATCCATAGATCAATGATGGGTCTATGGTAGACACGAACATGGGTTCCATTCTTGGATCAACATGATGGAGATTCTCCAACATCTATCCAAGGATGAGCCCACGGATTAATCCGGTTCCAAACGGTAAAAAAATACGCTCCAGTATATGGCTGGCTCGAGTGAACACAATTCAGATTTATGCCAGTGCAAAATTCCGCATTATGGTGACCCTTAAATCAGCCAATCATAACCTAGGGTCTCCTGATTCCCCAAATCGACTGACAAACATAACCTCGGATCTCCTGATTTACGCCGCGGCTCTTATTTTCATCATGGCACACAGCAGTAATCATTAATAATAATAATAATAATAAAATAATTTTGCCAATTTAGGAAGTGACTACTTGGCAAGCCCGGCTTACCAAACAGCGACTTTTTCTTGTCCTGAATGGAGAGCCGAACTCATTAATATTAAAGTAAAGTCTCCAGCTCGCCAAACAGGGTAGATTTTTTACCTGTTTGGCAAGCCCGGCTGGCCGAACAGGGTGGCTTTTTCGTGCTGTTTGGCAAGCGGCTCTCCAAACAGGACAAAAAAAGATGCCTGTTCGGCGAGCGGCTTGCCAAATAGACCCGGCCAATAATTTATATAGCGCCGCTTTAAATCAAATTGTCAGCGGCGCTTTACAATACATACATAGACATAAAACAATTTAACCATAAAACACATTGAATAAAACACTATCTAGTGGAAATATAGGTTAAAAATGTGCGTCTTTAAATATTCTTTAAAAGTTGCCATTGTTTTGGACAATCTATTTTTTTCTGGCAATTTGTTCCAGAGCTGTGGGGCGCTGACACTGTACGCCCTATCTCCGGCTGTCTTCTTCTTGGACTTACATTGAGTAAGTGTCGGTGCCGCTCCTGCCCTTGTTGTTCTCTGGGTCGAAAGAAGCGGCAGCCGAAGTTAGGCAGGGCCAACGCCATACACAGCTCTGTAAGCAAAGGTTAAAAGTTCAAATTGAGTTCTAGTATGAACTGGTAGCCAGTGAAGTTGACGGAGGACAGGAGTTATATGGTCTCTTCTCTTGGTGTAGGTAACCAATCGTGCAGCTTGATTTTGAATTTTCTGCAGGCGGTTCAGTTCATAATCAGGCAAACCAAAGTACAACGAATTGCAAAAGTCCAATTTAGATGTAATAAAAGCATGGGTTAAGGTAACTAAAAGTCCGGCAGGGAGATATTTTTTCATGGAGGCGACTTTGCGTAAGTGGTAATAACCTGCGGATACAACACTTGATATTTGATCATGAAAAGTCATTGTGTTGTCAAAGATAAAACCTAGATTGCGAGCTTTTTTGTACGGCAGAATTTCAGCATTGCCCATGTGTAGTACAATATCACTTGGTCGCATTTGATCCTGAGAAGGGGACATGAGTAGAAGAAGCTCAGTCTTCAGGTCATTTAATTTAAGTTTGTTTTCACTCATCCACTTGTGGACCACGCTAAGACATGCCTCCACCCTGATCATGACACTTGGTAATGATGACGTAGGAGTGAGCTGGAACGCACGCCAGTTTTGAGTGTCATCTGCGAACAAGTGGGAGGTAAGGTCATGGGCGTTTAGGATCGCTACTAGTGGCTGAGGGTAACAAGAGAAAAGAAGCGGCCCAAGCAAGCACACAACCTACCTGTTCGCCGAAAATTAGAAACGTTTCGGAAGCTTTTAAACATATACCGTTCATGTGACGGTCAGCCATTTCGTTATCAACGGCGGGGTCACGATGCACTCTCGCTCTCGTGATGTTCAGAAATAGCACGCACCGCACGCCATGCAAATAACGACCATCAACTCCTTAGGGCGAGATTTGACCACCAGCTTAATTTGCGTTCGAGTGTCCCAAAAATGCAATGTGGCCTCTATTTGTTGGCCTTGTATCTGACCAATTATAATTTACTGCAGTGTTTAACCTGCATTGTAGGACATTAGAATAACAGCACCTTGTTGAAAGGTTGAGCGAAAAATTTGTAATTACCGACCAATTTTTATCTTTAAAGGGACACTATAGGCAGCAGCTAAGTAGGCAAGATAAAGTTAGACAAAGTCGCCAATAGGGGACTGTCCCGTCTTTAATGACGTCAAAACTATTTATGTTTGGACGAGGAATATGTTTAATGGTGAATTAAACATGACCCATTGCCCTTACAGTGCATATTAGTCACCCGAAAATAGCCAATTTAACCCCACTGCTCCTGCCAATAGTCCCCCTTTAACGTGAATTGTTTTTGGTGCCGTACGGAATTTGAATCACTGTACTATATCGAGGGCAGAACAGAACGGTGTTTTGTTAAAAAAGAATTGGGAGGGCAAGAAATTTTGCTACAATGTTTTGTGAAACTGTGAGGGAAGCCTTTTCATTCAAAAAATCTCTTTATTTGTCAATTAAATTTTGATGAGATAAAAATGATATAGATATCTTCTTTAGTCGGGCACCATTTGTTGGTGAAATTTCTTTCACTTTGTAGCCATCATCCAAGAAATCATACTGAACTTCCAGCGGTATTGCTTCTGTGCTGCCTCTCAAGTAAACACGAACAAGCCCTCGAACACGAGTGCAGATTTGCGTGCATATTTGTTTTGACTACATGTATTCACAATTATAGATGAAAATACAAAGTTTATACAAAATGTGCTTGTATCACCAGTTACATGAATAACATAACTTTACGCGTTCTTCTCCTTCCTACATAATTTGAAATACGTCCAGGTGTACTTGACTAGAAAATACAGACTGAACATCATGACATGGAAGACAACAAGATAAAAGATGATGTAGTATGCAAGGACATCCAGCATCAGTACTTGATACAAGGGCATATCAAGGCTGGGCGGTCGGAGATGGGCACCTCCGAATCTCAATACATGGTTTACCCAAAACACAAACTTCTCTGTAGCCGGCGGCATACTTCGAATAATCTCAGAACATTTTTTAATGTTTCGTGCGTACGTTTTGTTGATAATGAGTTCCTTCATCATTTGGTAGAGTTCATCAGAAGTTATTGTCGTCACATCGGAGACTTGTTTTCCGTACGTATGCTGCTCCACGCGCATTGCGTTGTAGTATTGGTCAATGAATAGCGGAATGACGAGCATCGGGACACCGTGATAGACGGCCTCGTTCTGACCATTGTTTCCGCCATGCGTTATGAACAGTTTGAGTCTTCTGTGACCGAGAATATCATTCTGAGGAAGCCACTGTAGGAGTTTGACGTTGTCCGGAATCGTCCCCGTCATCCCATCAAGCCGATACTGAACAATCGCCCGCTGGGGAAGACGACCCAAGGCGTCGAACATTTTCTCACCAATGACGTTCCAAACCTGATGTGATGCTTGTTTTGAGCCAAAACTAATCAGCACCACGCCATGCTCAGCCCCGGCCACGTACGCTTCTAAATCCCGGGGTAAAGGTTTAACAGGCTTGCCAGTAGTGGCGCCTAAAAACTGTAAATTAGGCCCGGACACCCGAGGATAATCCAAGCACAAGACCTCATAATTTAGAAAATACATCTCTGCCATCCCGACAAGCTTCTTCATAGAGATTTTTGGTTTGTTTTTTGGACAGTATTTATCCATATGGAAAGCGTGCATTTGATAGTAGGCGTTGTAGTACTTTTTAAACCAAGCTTTAGCGTTTTCTAACCTTTGCCAGAAGTCCATGCGGTTGGAGAATGCGGTGAAGATCTCAGGTTCGATTGATGGCATTCCAGTTGTCCCGTGTCCCCATGTAGACGCTTGAAAGCACATCACGGGGACAAACGGGATGTCGAAAATGTACGGTATCATCAGATGACACACGAGTTCATCCGCCCCATCGACGACAACCAAGTCGAATTTCTGTCGCCGAATGGTCGACATGATGACACTGTTTTGCATGATGGCCTCACATATCCGACTGGTTGCCATTTTCCACGGATCGGTCTCCAGTAAAGCCCATGCCTGCTCAAGGTCTACGCCTCCAGCTGACAATTCGTCAAGTTCCGTGAAAAGATCATTCTCGCGCTTCCACGCGTATGTCAGGGGAACAATGCCTCTGTCGCTGATTGTTTTATTATTTTTGTCGTTGGATATCATCCAAACCTCGTGCCCATCGTCCTTCAGCGCCTCTCCGAGGATGGTGAAGAGGTTCATGTGGCTGACACATGGGTCGGGGATGAATAGAATTTTCGAGGTACCAACTATCGCCGTGACAGTTGTTAACATGAATAACGGTAATGGCCACATATCTATAGTTCATCCACAGGTTTTACACCTCACTGAAAAGGAACAAGATTACAAACATTATGGACAAAGCCCAAACTCTTTCACCGGGTCTCATGCATTGGCAAAATAGTTCATGCATGGATCATTGATGGGCATATGGATGGATCTATGTTGAAATCACAAACCATGTTTCATACTCGGATCCCATCATAGATTCTATGATGGCCCATTGGTGAACCACTGATGGCTCAAGGACTATCCACTGATAGGAGTTACATCATAGCCCACTAACGGTCCCATAAAACTGAGCGTATGCAGCAAAGTACAAACCCACTTGAGTAGTACGCAACAGTCCTCAGAATTCTAGAAAATAAGAGTAGGTCACCAATTTTGATATGAATTATTTGATGGCCCCTCTTGATATATTGGTAACGATTACTATCCATAGATCAATGATGGGTCTATGGTAGACACGAACATGGCTTCCATCCTTGGATCAACATGATGGAGATTCTTCAACATCTATCCAAGGATGAGCCCACGGATTAATCCGGTTCCAAACGGTAGAAAATACGCTCCAGTATATGGCTGGCTCGAGTGGACACAATTCAGATTTATGCCAGGGCAAAATTCCGCATTATGGTGACCCTTAAATCAGCCAATCATAACCTAGGATCTCCTGATTCCCCAAATCGACTGACAAACATAACCTCGGATCTCCTGATTTACGCCGCGGCTCTTATTTTCATCATGGCACACAGCAGTAATCATTAATGATAATTATAATAATAATAAAATAATTTTGCCAATTTAGGAAGTGACTACTTGGCAAGCCCGGCTTACCAAACAGCGACTTTTTCTTGTCCTGAATGGAGAGCCGAACTCATTAATATTAAAGTAAAGTCTCCAGCTCGCCAAACAGGGTAGATTTTTTACCTGTTTGGCAAGCCCGGCTGGCCGAACAGGGTGGCTTTTTCGTGCTGTTTGGCAAGCGGCTCTCCAAACAGGACAAAAAAAGATGCCTGTTCGGCGAGCGGCTTGCCAAATAGACCCGGCCAATAATTTATATAGCGCCGCTTTAAATCAAATTGTCAGCGGCGCTTTACAATACATACATAGACATAAAACAATTTAACCATAAAACACATTGAATAAAACACTATCTAGTGGAAATATAGGTTAAAAATGTGCGTCTTTAAATATTCTTTAAAAGTTGCCATTGTTTTGGACAATCTATTTTTTTCTGGCAATTTGTTCCAGAGCTGTGGGGCGCTGACACTGTACGCCCTATCTCCGGCTGTCTTCTTCTTGGACTTACATTGAGTAAGTCTCGGTGCCGCTCCTGCCCTTGTTGTTCTCTGGGTCGAAAGAAGCGGCAGCCGAAGATAGGCAGGGCCAACGCCATACACAGCTCTGTAAGCAAAGGTTAAAAGTTCAAATTGAGTTCTAGTATGAACTGGTAGCCAGTGAAGTTGACGGAGGACAGGAGTTATATGGTCTCTTCTCTTGGTGTAGGTAACCAATCGTGCAGCTTGATTTTGAATTTTCTGCAGGCGGTTCAGTTCATAATCAGGCAAACCAAAGTACAACGAATTGCAAAAGTCCAATTTAGATGTAATAAAAGCATGGGTTAAGGTAACTAAAAGTCCGGCAGGGAGATATTTTTTCATGGAGGCAACTTTGCGTAAGTGGTAATAACCTGCGGATACAACACTTGATATTTGATCATGAAAAGTCATTGTGTTGTCAAAGATAAAACCTAGATTGCGAGCTTTTTTGTACGGCAGAATTTCAGCATTGCCCATGTGTAGTACAATATCACTTGGTCGCATTTGATCCTGAGAAGGGGACATGAGTAGAAGAAGCTCAGTCTTCAGGTCATTTAATTTAAGTTTGTTTTCACTCATCCACTTGTGGACCTCGCTAAGACATGCCTCCACCCTGATCATGACACTTGGTAATGATGACGTAGGAGTGAGCTGGAACGCACGCCAGTTTTGAGTGTCATCTGCGAACAAGTGGGAGGTAAGTAGGTCATGGGCGTTTAGGATCGCTACTAGTGGCTGAGGGTAACAAGAGAAAAGAAGCGGCCCAAGCATGCACACTACCTACCTGTTCGCCGAAAATTAGAAACGTTTCGGAAGCTTTTAAACATATACCGTTCATGTGACGGTCAGCCATTTCGTTATCAACCGGCGGGGTCACGATGCACTCTCGCTCTCGTGATGTTCAGAAATAGCACGCACCGCACGCCATGCAAATAACGACCATCAACTCCTTAGGGCGAGATTTGACCACCAGCTTAATTTGCGTCCGAGTGTCCCAAAAATGCAATGTGGCCTCTATTTGTTGGCCTTGTATCTGGCCAATTATAATTTACTGCAGTGTTTAACCTGCATTGTAGGACATTATAATAACAGCACCTTGTTGAAAGGTTGAGCGAAAAATTTGTAATTACCGACCAATTTTTATCTTTAAAGGGACACTATAGGCAGCAGCTAAGTAGGCAAGATAAAGTTAGACAAAGTCGCCAATAGGGGACTGTCCCGTCTTTAATGACGTCAAAACTATTTATGTTTGGACGAGGAATATGTTTAATGGTGAATTAAACATGACCCATTGCCCTTACAGTGCATATTAGTCACCCGAAAATAGCCAATTTAACCCCACTGCTCCTGCCAATAGTCCCCCTTTAACGTGAATTGTTTTTGGTGCCGTACGGAATTTGAATCACTGTACTATATCGAGGGCAGAACAGAACGGTGTTTTGTTAAAAAAGAATTGGGAGGGCAAGAAATTTTGCTACAATGTTTTGTGAAACTGTGACGGAAGCCTTTTCATTCAAAAAATCTCTTTATTTGTCAATTAAATTTTGATGAGATAAAAATGATATAGATATCTTCTTTAGTCAGGCACCATTTGTTGGTGAAATTTCTTTCACTTTGTAGCCATCATCCAAGAAATCATACTGAACTTCCAGCGGTATTGCTTCTGTGCTGCCTCTCAAGTAAACACGAACAAGCCCTCGAACACGAGTGCAGATTTGCGTGCATATTTGTTTTGACTACATGTATTCACAATTATAGATAAAAATACAAAGTTTATACAAAATGTGCTTGTATCACCAGTTACATGAATAACATAACTTTACGCGTTCTTCTCCTTCTTACATAATTTGAAATACGTCCAGGTGTACTTGACTAGAAAATACAGACTGAACATCATGACATGGGAGACAACAAGATAAAAGATGATGTAGTATGCAAGGACATCCAGCATCAGTACTTGATACAGGGGCATATCAAGGCTGGGCGGTCGGAGATGGGCACCTCCGAATCTCAATACATGGTTTACCCAAAACACAAACTTCTCTGTAGCCGGCGGCATACTTCGAATAATCTCAGAACATTTTTTAATGTTTCGTGCGTACGTTTTGTTGATAATGAGTTCCTTCATCATTTGGTAGAGTTCATCGGAAGTTATTGTCGTCACATCGGAGACTTGTTTTCCGTACGTATGCTGCTCCACGCGCATTGCGTTGTAGTATTGGTCAATGAATAGCGGAATGACGAGCATCGGGACACCGTGATAGACGGCCTCGTTCTGACCATTGTTTCCGCCATGCGTTATGAACAGTTTGAGTCTTCTGTGACCGAGAATATCATTCTGAGGAAGCCACTGTAGGAGTTTGACGTTGTCTTGAATCGTCCCCGTCATCCCATCAAGCCGATACTGAACAATCGCCCGCTGGGGAAGACGACCCAAGGCGTCGAACATTTTCTCACCAATGACATTCCAAACCTGATGTGATGCTTGTTTTGAGCCAAAACTAATCAGCACCACACCATGCTCAGCCCCGGCCACGTACGCTTCTAAATCCCGGGGTAAAGGTTTAACAGGCTTGCCAGTAGTGGCGCCTAAAAACTGTAAATTAGGCCCGGACACCCGAGGATAATCCAAGCACAAGACCTCATAATTTAGAAAATACATCTCTGCCATCCCGACAAGCTTCTTCATAGAGATTTTTGGTTTGTTTTTTGGACAGTATTTATCCATATGGAAAGCGTGCATTTGATAGTAGGCGTTGTAGTACTTTTTAAACCAAGCTTTAGCGTTTTCTAACCTTTGCCAGAAGTCCATGCGGTTGGAGAATGCGGTGAAGATCTCAGGTTCGATTGATGGCATTCCAGTTGTCCCGTGTCCCCATGTAGACGCTTGAAAGCACATCACGGGGACAAACGGGATGTCGAAAATGTACGGTATCATCAGATGACACACGAGTTCATCCGCCCCATCGACGACAACCAAGTCGAATTTCTGTCGCCGAATGGTCGACATGATGACACTGTTTTGCATGATGGCCTCACATATCCGACTGGTTGCCATTTTCCACGGATCGGTCTCCAGTAAAGCCCATGCCTGCTCAAGGTCTACGCCTCCAGCTGACAATTCGTCAAGTTCTGTGTAAATATCATTCTCGCATTTCCACGCGTATGTCAGGGGAACAATGCCTCTGTCGCTGATTGTTTTATTATTTTTGTCGTTGGATATCATCCAAACCTCGTGCCCATCGTCCTTCAGCGCCTCTCCGAGGATGGTGAAGAGGTTCATGTGGCTGACACATGGGTCGGGGATGAATAGAATCTTCGAGGTACCAACTATCGCCGTGACAGTTGTTAACATGAATAACGGTAATGGCCACATATCTATAGTTCATCCACAGGTTTTACACCTCACTGAAAAGGAACAAGATTACAAACATTATGGACAAGGCCCAAACTCTTTCACCGGGTCTCATGCATTGGCAAAATAGTTCATGCATGGATCATTGATGGGTATATGGATGGATCTATGTTGAAATCAAAAACCATGTTTCATACTCGGATCCCATCATAGATTCTATGATGGCCCATTGGTGAACCACTGATGGCTCAAGGACTATCCACTGATAGGAGGTACACCATAGCCCACTAACGGTCCCATAAAACTGAGCGTATGCAGCAAAGTACAAACCCACTTGAGTAGTACGCAACAGTCCTCAGAATTCTAGAAAATAAGAGTAGGTCACCAATTTTGATATGAATTATTTGATGGCCCCTCTTGATATATTGGTAACGATTACTATCCATAGATCAATGATGGGTCTATGGTAGACACGAACATGGCTTCCATCCTTGGATCAACATGATGGAGATTCTCCAACATCTATCCAAGGATGAGCCCACGGATTAATCCGGTTCCAAACGGTAGAAAATACGCTCCAGTATATGGCTGGCTCGAGTGGACACAATTCAGATTTATGCCAGTGCAAAATTCCGCATTATGGTGACCCTTAAATCAGCCAATCATAACCTAGGATCTCCTGATTCCCCAAATCGACTGACAAACATAACCTCGAATCTCCTGATTTACGCCGCGGCTCTTATTTTCATCATGGCACACAGCAGTAATCATTAATGATAATTATAATAATAATAAAATAATTTTGCCAATTTAGGAAGTGACTACTTGGCAAGCCCGGCTTACCAAACAGCGACTTTTTCTTGTCCTGAATGGAGAGCCGAACTCATTAATATTAAAGTAAAGTCTCCAGCTCGCCAAACAGGGTAGATTTTTTACCTGTTTGGCAAGCCCGGCTGGCCGAACAGGGTGGCTTTTTCGTACTGTTTGGCAAGCGGCTCTCCAAACAGGACAAAAAAAGATGCCTGTTCGGCGAGCGGCTTGCCAAATAGACCCGGCCAATAATTTATATAGCGCCGCTTTAAATCAAATTGTCAGCGGCGCTTTACAATACATACATAGACATAAAACAATTTAACCATAAAACACATTGAATAAAACACTATCTAGTGGAAATATAGGTTAAAAATGACGTTTCGGAAGCTTTTAAACATATACCGTTCATGTGACGGTCAGCCATTTCGTTATCAACCGGCGGGGTCACGATGCACTCTCGCTCTCGTGATGTTCAGAAATAGCACGCACCGCACGCCATGCAAATAACGACCCTCAACTCCTTAGGGCGAGATTTGACCACCAGCTTAATTTGCGTTCGAGTGTCCCAAAAATGCAATGTGGCCTCTATTTGTTGGCCTTGTATCTGACCAATTATAATTTACTGCAGTGTTTAACCTGCATTGTAGGACATTAGAATAACAGCACCTTGTTGAAAGGTTGAGCGAAAAATTTGTAATTACCGACCAATTTTTATCTTTAAAGGGACACTATAGGCAGCAGCTAAGTAGGCAAGATAAAGTTAGACAAAGTCGCCAATAGGGGACTGTCCCGTCTTTAATGACGTCAAAACTATTTATGTTTGGACGAGGAATATGTTTAATGGTGAATTAAACATGACCCATTGCCCTTACAGTGCATATTAGTCACCCGAAAATAGCCAATTTAACCCCACTGCTCCTGCCAATAGTCCCCCTTTAACGTGAATTGTTTTTGGTGCCGTACGGAATTTGAATCACTGTACTATATCGAGGGCAGAACAGAACGGTGTTTTGTTAAAAAAGAATTGGGAGGGCAAGAAATTTTGCTACAATGTTTTGTGAAACTGTGACGGAAGCCTTTTCATTCAAAAAATCTCTTTATTTGTCAATTAAATTTTGATGAGATAAAAATGATATAGATATCTTCTTTAGTCGGGCACCATTTGTTGGTGAAATTTCTTTCACTTTGTAGCCATCATCCAAGAAATCATACTGAACTTCCAGCGGTATTGCTTCTGTGCTGCCTCTCAAGTAAACACGAACAAGCCCTCGAACACGAGTGCAGATTTGTGTGCATATTTGTTTTGACTACATGTATTCACAATTATAGATGAAAATACAAAGTTTATACAAAATGTGCTTGTATCACCAGTTACATGAATAACATAACTTTACGCGTTCTTCTCCTTCTTACATAATTTGAAATACGTCCAGGTGTACTTGACTAGAAAATACAGACTGAACATCATGACATGGAAGACAACAAGATAAAAGATGATGTAGTATGCAAGGACATCCAGCATGAGTACTTGATACAGGGGCATATCAAGGCTGGGCGGTCGGAGATGGGCACCTCCGAATCTCAATACATGGTTTACCCAAAACACAAACTTCTCTGTAGCCGGCGGCATACTTCGAATAATCTCAGAACATTTTTTAATGTTTCGTGCGTACGTTTTGTTGATAATGAGTTCCTTCATCATTTGGTAGAGTTCATCAGAAGTTATTGTCGTCACATCGGAGACTTGTTTTCCGTACGTATGCTGCTCCACGCGCATTGCGTTGTAGTATTGGTCAATGAATAGCGGAATGACGAGCATCGGGACACCGTGATAGACGGCCTCGTTCTGACCATTGTTTCCGCCATGCGTTATGAACAGTTTGAGTCTTCTGTGACCGAGAATATCATTCTGAGGAAGCCACTGTAGGAGTTTGACGTTGTCCGGAATCGTCCCCGTCATCCCATCCAGCCGATACTGAACAATCGCCCGCTGGGGAAGACGACCCAAGGCGTCGAACATTTTCTCACCAATGACATTCCAAACCTGATGTGATGCTTGTTTTGAGCCAAAACTAATCAGCACCACGCCATGCTCAGCCCCGGCCACGTACGCTTCTAAATCCCGGGGTAAAGGTTTAACAGGCTTGCCAGTAGTGGCGCCTAAAAACTGTAAATTAGGCCCGGACACCCGAGGATAATCCAAGCACAAGACCTCATAATTTAGAAAATACATCTCTGCCATCCCGACAAGCTTCTTCATAGAGATTTTTGGTTTGTTTTTTGGACAGTATTTATCCATATGGAAAGCGTGCATTTGATAGTAGGCGTTGTAGTACTTTTTAAACCAAGCTTTAGCGTTTTCTAACCTTTGCCAGAAGTCCATGCGGTTGGAGAATGCGGTGAAGATCTCAGGTTCGATTGATGGCATTCCAGTTGTCCCGTGTCCCCATGTAGACGCTTGAAAGCACATCACGGGGACAAACGGGATGTCGAAAATGTACGGTATCATCAGATGACACACGAGTTCATCCGCCCCATCGACGACAACCAAGTCGAATTTCTGTCGCCGAATGGTCGACATGATGACACTGTTTTGCATGATGGCCTCACATATCCGACTGGTTGCCATTTTCCACGGATCGGTCTCCAGTAAAGCCCATGCCTGCTCAAGGTCTACGCCTCCAGCTGACAATTCGTCAAGTTCCGTGAAAAGATCATTCTCGCGCTTCCACGCGTATGTCAGGGGAACAATGCCTCTGTCGCTGATTGTTTTATTATTTTTGTCGTTGGATATCATCCAAACCTCGTGCCCATCGTCCTTCAGCGCCTCTCCGAGGATGGTGAAGAGGTTCATGTGGCTGACACATGGGTCGGGGATGAATAGAATCTTCGAGGTACCAACTATCGCCGTGACAGTTGTTAACATGAATAACGGTAATGGCCACATATCTATAGTTCATCCACAGGTTTTACACCTCACTGAAAAGGAACAAGATTACAAACATTATGGACAAAGCCCAAACTCTTTCACCGGGTCTCATGCATTGGCAAAATAGTTCATGCATGGATCATTGATGGGCATATGGATGGATCTATGTTGAAATCAAAAACCATGTTTCATACTCGGATCCCATCATAGAGTCTATGATGGCCCATTGGTGAACCACTGATGGCTCAAGGACTATCCACTGATAGGAGGTACATCATAGCCCACTAACGGTCCCATAAATTGAGCGTATGCAGCAAAGTACAAACCCACTTGAGTGGTACGCAACAGTCCTCAGAATTCTAGAAAATAAGAGTAGGTCACCAATTTTGATATGAATTATTTGATGGCCCCTCTTGATATTGGTAACGATTACTATCCATAGATCAATGGTGGGTCCATATGCATGGTAGACACGAACATGGCTTCCATTCTTGGATCAACATGATGGAGATTCTCCAACATCTATCCTTGGATGCGCCCACGGATTAATCCGGTTCCAAACGGCAGAAAATACGCTCCCGTATATGGCTGGCGCGAGTGGACACAATTCAGATTTATGCCAGGGAAAAATTCCACATTATGGTGACCCTTAAAACAGCAAATCATAACCTAGGATCTCCTGATTCCCCAAATCGACTGACAAACATAACCTCGGATCTCCTGTTTTACGCCGCGGTATAAAGCTGAATTGCGTTGTGGGTATAAAGCTGAATTGCGTTATTCGGCAAAAGCATTCAACCAATCAGATAGCCGGGAATTGTGGACGGAAGTGTCATTTAAGGACGGACGTGAGAATTGTGGGCGAGATTTGTTGATGTCCTTTTCCATACACGATTGCAGGTTATAGGCTGTAAATTAACGCACTTCACACATTTGCAACAAGATGACAAAGTCATCGTAAATTTTTTAACCAAAACTCTAACTGTTTTGCAGAGTGAGAATACTATCTTTCATCATGGCCAACAGCAGTAATCTTTATTACCTACCTGTTCGCCAAAAATTGGAAAGGTTTCGGAAGTTTTAAAATATACCGTTCGTGACAGTCCAATCTTGACACTAGAGGCGCTGATTTCGTTCCTCACCACAAAGCCTGCGATGCCCTACGCTGCGTTTGTAGTTCTCTTAAAATCCACTAGTGAGTGTCAGTTTTTATCTAAAACGATCATATTTTGTTATTATTAAGAACATAAAACGTTTTATGAGAGAAATTATTAGTAATTCGGCCTGAATTAGATTTACGGTCTGAACTGGTGACACAGTTTATGACGTAGGATTTTAAAAACCCTGAACCTCAGGATGCTGACATCCAAGATGGCGGCAATTGATCAATTCCAGTGTCTGAATTTTTTTAATTTCGGCACTTGGGCGAGTTTGGTGACAGTCAGCCATTTCGTGATCAACTGGGGTCACGATGCACTCTCGCTCGCAGGAGGTTCAGAAATAGCACACACCGCACTCCATGCAAATAACGACCATCAACTCCTGAAGGCGAGATTTGACCACTAGCTTAATTTGCGTAGGAATGCCCCAAAAATGCAATGTGGCCTCAATTTTTTTGCCCTAATATCTGACTATCGTTGAATTTTGCAAGCGTAAAATTTATGATTACCACCCATTTTTCTCTTTAACGTGAATTGTTTTTGGTGCTGTACGGAATTTGAAAAACTGTTATACATGTGTATCGAGGGCAGTACAGAAGTCGTTTTTGGCTTTGTTGGGCAAGATATTTTGCGACAATGTTTTGTGATACTTTTGTGACAGAAGGCTTTTCACCAAAAAATCACTTTATTTGCCAATTAAATTTTGATAAGATGAAAATGTGATAAACGTCTTCTTTAGTCGGGCACCATTTGGTGGTGAAATTTCTTTCACGTTATAACCATCATCCGAGAAATCATACTGAACTTCCAGCAGTATTGCCTCCGTTATTCTGACTTGATTACTACATGATGGATGAATCTCTTCAACAACAGTACACGCATTTAGTCTATTATATCCCTAAAACAAGTACATGGACATTCATAAATGTATACGATAAAACAAAAATAGAAGTTGGTGTAATATTTCTTTTCATTTTCAATACTAAAGGCTTTTTCTGTACTTAATGTCTCCGTCTTTTTGGGCCCGCTGTGCAAAAACTACTGGGCCAATTTCTTCATAGATTGCTTTTTCTCTTCAAACTCACTTTAGGGAATCTAGGTAATAAAGGTACAGGACAAAAAGGTACAGGAAAAAAAGGTACGGAAATAAAGGTACAGGAAATAAAGGTACAGGAAATAAAAGTACCGGAAATAAAGGTACCGGAAAAAAGGTACTGGAAAAATAGGTACACAAAATGGCATAAATAGGTAAAAAAAGGTACACATTATTTTTTCAAATATCATTTGAATTCTCTCTTTTTCTATTCATAACTTTAACTTTATTTGTTGCGTAAGCATTGCATAGGCCTTAGAAATGGTAACCTTAGAAATAGGTATATCAAATTTCCAGTATACCGTTATGGTTTTCAATAGTGAAAAACACGACTATCAAGATCATGATGATTGTAAAGATACTAGGACAATTCCCTCTGCAAAAGGGTTAACTGATAAATGTACCAATGTTCAAGTTAAATTGCAATTAGATGTTCGCTAACAGAACTCCCAGTGGTTTTACTAGAAATTTGTTAAAATCATTGGTCCCACATTATCTTTTTTGCACATGTATATTATCCTTTACCTAAGATTGAGATACGATACCGCTTTTCCATTCCTTCACCTTAGACCAAGATACTTAGTCCTACGATATATATATACATGCATGTCTTTTTTCACAGGCATCTTTCCTTTACCTCAGATTAAAATCATCTTTTTTCCACAAGCGGTCTTTCTTTTTACAGTAAATGCAGTTGTAGACCATAGGGAGTTTTCGCACAGCCCTCGAACCGCCCCAACGCAAATGCTTATTCATTGTTCGACATCGTTTTCAGGCGGTCACATTGGCGTTTCGGGTGACTTGTGAAAACTCCCCATTACAGTAATCCGCAAACGCACTTGTTCCTACAGTTATTTATCTACATCCTTCGTAAATGGTCAATCTCACTTTCGAGCCAATATTTCATTGTCTGAGCAAACGAACGAGATAATGACAGGAGTAGGGAACCAACATAATACATGTACTAAAAAATAAGGCTTAAAAATGCACATCCACGTAGAGATCCTCAACTGAGGTTTGCGGTGAGGTGGAGACCCCGGAACGGCTTAAAGTCGGACTGATGGTCGGAGGATATAGCGGTTTTTGAACTTTTCCCGAACTCAAGCAAAACACCCTAGGTGAATTTTTGACTTTCGGCTTCGACGCCTTTCGGCGCTGGAACATTTTGATAGCAGTCCTCCTGAAGTTCGACCCGGTCAAACAGTACACGTAGAAGTTAATGAAGGAGTTTATGGTGGAGAGGACATAGGATACTCGAAGGATGTTATAGAGCAGTGAGGCATCCATGAAAGAGATCTCTTTGTTGATAGCATACAGCACGTTTAGGATGATCGCAGGGAACTCCAACACGAGAAAGACAGTCACAACGGCGATTATGCGCATTGTGATCGAGTCGGACTGTTGTCGTTGCTTCCGTGATGCCTTCCCGGCGCGCATGGTATTGGTTCTGACTGTCGTCGCGTGTCCCAAGGCTCGTTTCAGTTGAATATTGCAGAATATCATAATCCCTAGGGGCACGATGAACAAGATGATAAAATACAGCGTAATAACGTAGATGTAATAAAAGTGAGGATCCAAGACGATGTCTGATCGTCTCGAAACAGGTCTGAGCTTTCCTACGCACTCGTCGTAGACCCAAACAGAGTAATAATATAGCGTTTTTGGTGAGTTGTACACCACTGAAAGAATTACAAGGCAGATGATTGACATCCGGGCATTTCTCTTGGTGCAGATGAATCCAGCCTTCAGCGGTTTGCAGACGGCAATGTAGCGTTCCAGCGAGACAAACACGATTAGATAGACTGCCATTGTTTTACAGAACCACATGATCGCCCAGAGATATTGTTTCGTAACGTAGAAGAACTTCATATATTCATTCAAAATAACTTGGGAAGAATAAATGGCTGGGATGGAGTAGTACAGAGCGTAGGTCACCAGGACAGAAGAATCCGCCAAAGCTAGCGATTTCAGCAATACTGACGTAGATGATGGCTTCATTTCTTTGGCGAGGATGGCGTAACACAGAATATTGCCTATGAGTCCAAAAATCGCGATTGTCAGCATCACTGGTACGTAGATTATGAAGATAGCCACATCGAAGGAAGTCGTATCCTTGATCGAACAATTCGTCATGTTGGCGCCCGCCATCGTGGATGTTATCGTTGTTAGTGACATCTGCAATGATGACGCCGGCAGTGTTTGTAGGCCACTTACCACATGGTAAATTGTATTCGAAAAAGGGACGACGCGTGCGTCTATCCGACGTTTAAAGCTCGGGTTTTTCTGGAAAAGTGTTCTGTAATAAAGAGAAATTGAATGCAGAAGATATATTTTAATACCACTGTCAACAATGTTCAGTAAGCGAGAAAACAATACATGTACATGTATTGGCTTCTTGACGACATATGATATATATTGTAGCATATGAATATGTATTATAGGTTCACTGGTAGCAGCCAATAGGAACATTCTGTGCCATCTCATGCCAGGCTCTGTTATGTAATGCTACAGATAAAGAATATAAAGGATATAATACCGCGTTGTCATTGAGTTGGAACCTGGAGGGCGAAAGCCCATACATTATTGAATATCAACTGATAATCTTTATGATCAGATGGTTTGACCAAGAGGTGGACATCTTAGTAGGGCTGTTAGTAGGCCACGGACAGTAGAATACGTACACGTAAAACCTCAAGTTCTAGCCAAAATTGTGGTGCCTCTGGTCAACCCTAAAGGCATCCGACTACACATTTTTCTACCACCCCGGAATCCCTCACTTACCTTCCACGCTGATATCTATCCAATTGTTCAATTGGATGGACGGCAACTTGATAGTAAAATAGCCATGGTCGTTTGGGCTGTTACCATTGCGGGGGCGAGGTGCCCAATAAATACATGCACGTGTGTATTTATATATAAACGTATACACCCCGAGCTTGCCAAAATAAGACGAACAATGTCCAGTACAAAACAAGTGTGGCTTAAATGAGACGAAATAACCCAAAACAAGTGAACCTAATACCGTCAGAGTGCGAAACAACTGTTGCGTGTCAAAAAAAACACAATTATATTGCATCCATTAAGGTAGGCCTACTAATGAGTTCGATTGTTCGGAGCCTGCCTGATTCTCGGTAGTTTCTTCGTGGTGAAGTGAAGCCTATGCACATGTACATATGCACAGTATATGTGCAAGGTCAGTGTCCATGATAATCCCAGGGAGAGCTGGTGTTCACCAGTCAAGCTGTCCCTGGGATTTTCACGGACACTGACCTTGCAACTGGGCATATGTACATGTACATGTTCATGTAGAATGTAGGCTTCCACGGCACTATGGAAAAACTGCCGAGAATCAGGCAGGCCTTCCAGATTGCCGCGCTGGCCTAGCCTGGAAAAGGAAAACTTTTTCAATAAAGTTGGAAAAATTGTGTTGTTGGAGTCTTTCAACTAAATATCATTGTGTTCACGTGGTAATGAGGTTCTTCAAGGATGATTTGCATCAATTAAAAAAATTCACCACCGGTATTTCCTAGACTCCTAAAAGGATGGCGACCTAATTGAAACATATAGGGCTTATGCATGGATCCATTTTGTGCACCACAGAATAACCTTCTGGTTAATTCACCAGGAAGTTTAGTGCTTAATGTCATATTGTCTATGTTGCCATTACGCTGGCTAGGAAAGGACATTTTTTTTTCAATGACGACGTCTATTTTTTATCTCCGGCGCCTGACTTACTATTTCAGGCGCCTGACTTATACTATCTCAGGCGCCTGACCGACGAAAACAAGGCAGGCCGATACACGTGGTGCTGGACATTTTACATTTTGACTTATAAAGACGAGGTCACAGAGTACGGAAGTGTTGAAGCAGGGTATACAGTTTTTTCCAGGAAATATTCCATGAGGAGTGCACATTTTGTTTTTCTTGTGAGGCAGCCCCAGGGCCTCAAGTAGCACTATCCAGGGCAGGTTGGTCGATAAATTGGAAGGCCTTCTGGGGAATTGATTCTCGGCAGTCTGGGGATTCGATTCTCGAGAGTGCACTTGAACACATAGGTCACGCGGCTAATTTTTATTTTTCCAGAGCAATTTGCGCTTCCGCTCGAAAATGTAAATTTATTTTCAATTCGTACTCACGCAATTAAAAATTTTCAAATTCAATGATAAATTTCAAATTTGTATAAGGAACCTTAATGTTGAAATAGGGCTTTCTCCCTTTTGACTATTCACGCTTACCCAATGACGATATCCAATCAAATATGACCCAGTCACTGTGTCTGGCGCCATCGTAACGTAACGAATCAATGTTGATCGCCTAATGAACCCATTTGTTACAACGGACAATCGCCATTGCATAACTTCTCTACGAATATTCATCCCGTGGCTATCATCGACGTTAAAGGGACAATTTTGGCACATGTGGTATTTGCGTCTACTATAGACCAACAATGCTTTTGCGCAATGTGTTTATGAAGACATAGGGATTTTTTTCGCCAATATTATTTTTAAGTTTTTAAAATCACCTATGGCGAGGTTGTGCAGTTTGGTTCCGCCCCCCCCCCCCCCTTCCACACACACAGACACAAAATTCCTGGATCCGCCGCACCTGAATACTTCACCACAAATAACGTGACTACGACTACACCTACGGGTCTGCATCGGATCCGAAAAAGAAGAGTTTCGCAACCAATGGAAACCGAAATGATTTATGTGCATGGTACATGTACTTCCGAACGTACTGCGCACATCTTAAACACAAAATGAAATAAATTGAGGAAATCGGGAATAATATGACCGGGAAGAGGAAGATATCAAAATTTCCAAACCCTATCATTCATATAACTCACCGTCTCAACCGCTGCGTTAGTCCATTGGGGCGCCAGTAGTGTCCAATGGACGCCAGACGCTATGGTGTCGGGAAAAAATTCGGAAAAGTTCGTGACTGTTCGCATCAGTAGCAAGTACGAGATAAAGCAAGATCATGCGCCGCCCCCGATCCGCAAAATATCGTAATTGTGTTCGTTACCAAATTGTTTTTCAATTTCATTAATTTCTCCACTTAGTAAAAAGTATAGAGAAAAACACACAAACCGATATAGTATACAATGGTGGCAGACGTTACGACATAGTCGATCAAGGGTTGACAGGGAAAGGGGTTGAGGTATAGATTGGAAGTTACACTACATGTATATTAAACAGTCTACGGCGGGAGGAATTTGGCTAATTTTACAAAAAAAATCACTTTGGAACAAACATTTCATTTTGTTGACATTTGGTTGAGAACAATAATACTTTGACATGCATGGGCCTCTAAGACATCTTACGACCTAGAGCTTGATTTTTTTAGATTTCAACAAAATATGCTCAAGGCGTCGACAAGGCCGGTCATTTTTGTACCGCTAGGCCTTATAGCTCATATCGCGCTGTCATTTTCACAATTGCTCTCAGATTTTCATCAAACGTACAACTCCCCAGACAACATCAACAAACTGGAGAAGGAAACAACAAGTTGCCATCTTCCGACTACAATAGGCCTACTGGACACTGCCGTCTAAGAAGGATCTGAGAAAATTGGGCCTATGTGTGTGGTTTCTCTGAACAGACGCCGGAACACATCCAGCAGGAATATCCTCTGATTATCAACCGAGGGGAGGCTTGGCCGGATATCACGTCCCTCCAAGAAAAACTATGGGGAACAGTGGCAGATTTGCATCGTTCTTGAGGTCGAACGGTGTGAAGGTTTACTGAGTCGAACGATGAGAAAAAGAAGAAGAAGAAGAATAGGGCAACTACACGCGAATCGGTGACATTCTAAGTTCTAACACACGCGTTTTGCCGGGGGGGGGGGGTGGCAGGGGGAAGTCTCGTTGGAGTTGTAATTGGAGAGTTGAAGAGAAAACGAAAACTTGCAGAACTGGTGTTTTGTACTTTTTGAAACGGCCGGGTGACGAAACCCAATTCTGGCACAATGATCTTTTGAAAACCCCGCGCATTGGGCTATGACTGGTTCCAGTTATTGATTACAGTTTTGCTTAACCTCATTTTCAGCGAATCGGTTTTGGCATTGTGTACAGTTTGCAGCAATGATATATGGCGTGCTACGTGTCCCGGATACGAGGTTGGGTTTCCCAATACAGATTGTACTTCGTCATGATTCGTCATGATTACGTGCAGGATTTTTCGAAACTAATTTCAGTAAGGGAATTCCCAGTTACAGGTAACGCGCCGGCTGTTTCCACATTTTGAACCATCTTAGTGAAGATGACCAGGACAGGAGCATCGAAAAATAGCAACGAGGGCAATATTCGAATTCGGTGAGTGAATTTCTGCTTTTTTGGAACAATGTACGTGTATATGAATTATTGTCCGTCGTGTCAAAGGCAGGCATCTATAATATCTCTTAATCTCTCTGAGATATAGGAGGTCTTCACTTTACCCAGGGGTCTATTTCTCTATTAAGTATTTACATTTTGAGTTGAGAATTGGGCGACAATAGGACATTAATAGCTCTATGAAAAATATTGGGCGACTGTCATGTAAGTAGGAGGAAACCGGAGACCTCGAAGGAAACGTACGCTGTCGAAGAGAGGCGCGATCGCCAATGCACTCTATCATCACCTAAGTGTACCGGGGCCGACCGGGAATCGAACCCGTAACTTCAGAGGTGACAGGCGCTGATGTTTCCACTACACCGCTCCGACAGCCCGATAATCTCTAGGCCTACTGAGCCATACGGTTACCTTATCCGATACAATAGGGTAATGGACACTCCTTCTATAGAAACATGTAAAAGCGTATCACCGGCTAACTCGGGCTAAACTCCGCCGCACCTGAAGATGTTGACCACCTATAGAAGTCTATAGTCTAATGCACGCAGGGGCCGAGCGAAACACTACAAGTGAAGAAGACCTATATACAAATCGTTGTTGTTGTGGGTTGTACTCAGTCGTTGCGGTTTCTGAAAATATTTGACATTTTCCGATTTTGCCTCAGATCTCAGATAGTAGAAAAGGCGCGTTAGTCGTTATTTGTAGGGCTCACTACTCGATTATCGCGTCAAATGAGTGCACGCCGAGTTCGGGATTTACATCGACGAGTGCTGGTTACTCTAAGCTCCATCGTTCGCTTGACTGAATAATTTTATCTTTTTCAGATAATCCCATTAATGGTAGATTCCTATGCAGTTTATTTCGTCATCTTGATCTTCTTTCCGTACCGGGCGACAGGACGAGTCCGGTCCACCCACTACGTCCGTAGTGTAAGAGACCCATATCACGCAATACTGTAAACCCAGAAATATTCACAGCTATTTTGTTTCGCGGTTTTACTGCAACTTTTGCGTACTGTTATTGGCTCACCGTAAAGGGAGCTTATACAATAGGCAGGTTTCGCAAGCGTACAGTTTACGTTTATGATTACGATTTGACGTCATCCTGACGCAAAATTTGCCGCCGATGGAGGACTTGACGTAATGACGTCATCGACTGACGTGAGGCATCGAATACGGCCGAAAATCCTTTGATCGATCACTCAAGTTTAACCAACGCTAAATTATATATGCGCCATGCATTCCTCTTGAAATAATTGGACCGTATAGGTAATATACTCATAATAAGAGTGTCTAAAATTCCAATTAAATCCATTGATCACAAGCTATAACGCTGGGCTATGACTAAATCGTAATTTCACTTAAGTGTAGTAAGCAATTTATGCGTTAAAAAAAATCCCGTAGAGGCTTTTAGAAAACGTAATCGTTAACGGAAAACGTTAGCCTGTAAAACCGCAATATTACCGCTGTGTCCGTCGTCGTAGCAAGGAGGTTTTTGATTTGACCTAATTTTCAAGGTCACAGCTAGAGGTCAAATGGCGTAAATTCCCCTTTCGAGAATTACTATGGCACGTTTCTTAACCACTTAAGCTATGAACTTGGGGATCATGTGTACCAAGTTTAAACTTGGTAGGCCTACACATGATCCCCTATGTCTGATAACCTCTGACGCTGAAATTCGGTTTGATCTGATTCTCGACTTGGCCACCAGAGGGCCAAAACTGAAAAGGTAAAAAGTGCAATACATGTATCTTGCTTATTAGTGACTTGTTAATGTGAATTCCTAACCACCAAATATCTATACGGTGAGCGTAATGTCTTTGGCATTTCATCATTAATTAGAAGCGAGAAAAAGAATTCTTTCATCCCGGATCCAGGCCTTTATACAACCTGGCCTTTACTTAAGTAACGCACGCGACAAACCGCCATAATCGGGATGATTTCAGTACTAGGTTTACCCTGAAGATGGCAACACGATCGCGTAAGTCAAACTGACGGACACAGTGGACCGGCCTCGTTCCACAAAGCAGGGTGTACACTAGTAAAATATTAGCAACATTTACCAACATTTTTACAACAATTTAGCAACAAGCCCTTCAAGGGCCTGTGTACACTAGCAACAAAATAGCAACAAATTAGCAACATTTTCACAACATGTTGGTAAATTGTTGCAAACTTTTTAGCGGAAACAAAGGGAAAACAGGTATTTTGGAGGGGAAATGGATGATTCCAAGGAGAGATGTGTTTTGAGTGCTTCTGCAGCAATTTTAGCTGTCATTGTTGAGAGGCGGAAGAGGCGGCGAAAAAAACCAAAGAGAGTATGGACCAGGCCCTGGATCAGAATGAGGGTGGATCATGGGGCATATCACCGCCTGTTAAAGGAGTTGCGGCTGACTGACAAGCCATTATACAAAAACTTCCTGCGAATGGATAAAACTGCATTCAAAGAACTTCTTGAAAAGGTTTCACCACCCATTACGGAGCAAGACACTCACTTGAGAGTTGCCCAAGTTGCCTTGAGAGTTGCCATAGGCCTACCACTGAGCCCTTGATATCAGCCGCTTGTTCAAGTCACATGACCTCAGGTAGATCACATGATGCAAATCCTATTTCTGATTGGCTGAAGAGTTTGCAACATTTTTACAACATGCAACAAAGAATTGCATTGCATTTGATTTTCAAAAATTTTACAACAATTTTACAACATGTTGTAAGACGCGTTTTGCTCTGGACTACGCAACATTTTTGCCACATTTGTTGCAACTGGAAATGTTGTAAAAATGTTGCTAATTTTTTACTAGTGTACACAGGCCTTTAGTTAGTTATGATGACGCAATGGGCCCCCAGGAAGTTTAACAGTGACGAGCATACATGCATATGTCATATGTTATATTTATCACGATTTAAGTTTGGGCGACTTTGCCCATTACACTTTTAAATAAGTTTTTCAATTTTCAACACTCCTTCAATCATGCTTTATGCATTTTTCCCTTCTCATACCCCCTTTCCTAGTTTATCCCATTGTTTAGCCCGATAATCCCACTAACTAGTAACTAGCCTTCATTGGCCTGTGCTCAAAGATACTTCAAAATATATAATAATCAAATAATTGTCAATCACTCTTCCAATCTCTTTCTTTGAAATCTTCTTCTAAATTTATATGTGAACATTGTTTCAGTTCAAAATTATTTCCAAAGATGTTCTAATCGAAATGCTTTTTGATTTCAAAATATCCTGATTCGGCCTGATGAACATCCTCCTGACGAAGTCAGTGGTTTTAGGCTCATGCTTCCCGAAATTGGTGGCTTGCATTGGAACCAACTTCCCCCCCCCCCTTGTCCGTCATTAAAGGCATTCAAGTGTGTTGGTCAACCATGACTATCTCCTTTGCCCCTCCACAATAAGGCCTAGTTTCCCCTTATGACATCACTATTTCGGACACATTTCTGGAAAGGTGTATAGGCCCCTCGATATTTGATTGTACCTCCGCCTCTGCAGGAGGTATTTAAAAAAATTCACAGCGCCTCTAGTGTCAATATTAGTCAAGACTGGGAAATTCCCGTCCACTCCCGTTCCCAATGCTTTCTCTGTATTCCGCCTGCTATAGCCACTTGGTCACCGCCTTGCTCAAGTTTGTCGAATTTGGCATTTTTGTCGTTTTAAACGTGGATGCTTTTGGCTATAAACAGATTTAACCTACGGACGGTATGTCTCCAGTATTGTGAATATTCAAAGGCTCTGCTGATGACCAGTATGAAGATGCAAAACACGTTTTTCATGGAAAAAATCATCATTTCAATCATGATATTATCATATTCGATCTAAACTTCAACTTTGTTCGTTTTGTATGTATGCCCCTCTCTCAGAGTGGCTTCTAACTTGTCTATCATTTGTCTTTCTGTACATGTAACTAACTGTAGCTGGTGACAATTGCCTAAGAGTTGGACCATGCAGACTGTAGTTTCAGGTTGTCATGACGTAAGTTGGTAAGAAGTGATAACGCCGGCACGGACTCGAAACAACAAAGCGACGGTGTTGGTAACCAACCATGCACTTGTGACTTCCCACTTGGCACCAGTTCTGTTGTAGGGAACACGAGGAAGGGATCTCATCCTACAGTGGCTAACATGTACAACTACCCCTAGTAATTGCCATGTGACTGACTTAACCATGACCAATCGGCGCAATAGCAGTCGCGAGTTTACAAATACAAGTAGTCCGTTTTTCAAACCGATGGTATACCTGTATACAGGTCTGGTATCCCTGTAACCTACAAAAATTCCTAAAGGTCACCTCCTTATGATTTGAAAGGAGTGGTGGTCCAGCAACATCTGGGTTGCCCCAGTTATGCCCATTGTTCAGTCAATAGTTCTTTATCACTGTTTCAATAAAACCACGCAGCCAAATACCTGAACCTGGTTCAATTCTGACACGTGCCGGAAAAACTGGGTGATACAAATGAGTCGCATCCTGGTCAGGTTGTCAAGGTAACTCTTCATAATGATGAAAGTAATCTTTTCTTTTCAGGGATGTCAATAGAATGTCATCGAAGACGGAAAATAAAAATTCGAAAAATGGTGACGAACGACAGCAAACGTCGTTCGATTCGGGAACAAGTCTCGAGCAAGATCATGCATCCGTCCAGAAGCTCCAACATCTGCAGACTGCATTGAAACATCTGCAAGTGAACAGAGTAAAAGAGAAACATGAGCGACAGACGTTATCAACACTTTTTCAGGAAGAGAAAGAAATGAAAGATAAATTGTTACAACTAAATAAGAAGTTGACCTACTCTATTCAAGTGTTGAAGAAGAGGTTGGATGATAATCATTTACCGAGTTCTTTGGATGGTAAAACTGACACGACGAAGCCACAGACTTCGAAACAGTTGTTGTCAGATTTAATGAAGCAGAATGCCGAGTTGAAGCAAAGATTAACGGAGTGTAGCAATTTTGATATTCCTCTAAAGGAAACGCAACTACAGGTAATTTGATGATGAATATGGAACCATAAAACATCAAAAGTAGAAAAAGCTGAAATATTCGAGGCCTTGATTGGTCTGATTTATCCAGAGTTATAACTTTAGCCCAAAATATATATGATCATATATATATGATCAGTAAAAATTCCGTAGAAAGAAATTTCCTAATTAATTCAGTTATCTAAAAAAAAATACTTGTTTGAGGCCGAGACGTTATAAGTGTAATAATCTAGAGAAATCACCTTTTAAAAGGGTGGCCTAGTTTTTGTCCTACGGCACGTGGTTTTTTTCCGGTACCTTCATAGATGGGATTCCCTGAATCTGTTCCGGGTACAAGTCTTTCTCAGCCTATGTATTTCGGTTTCGTTGTATTTCTTGTGGCTTAGGTTGACAAAGAATCATTGCCATCGCGCAGTTATTGATATACGCACAGATTTTCTGAAAATTGGCATTTTCGGTATTTGAGAATCAGTCCACACAACAGCTATGTTGAAATTTATATTCATGTATTTACACATTTGGAAATTTTCTATTTCATTTTCAAGTCAAATATGAAAAGGACTACTCTGTCTGTTGATACTCCATATCAAGTATAGATTAATCCATACTTGTTATTTCGACCATGCCTTTGTGTAAACCATTATACAATACTAAAATGCCAAGTTTCAGCAAATTTGTGTGCATAACAACCACTATGGCAATGATTAATTTATATTTTAAACCTGAACCATAAGAAAATACTGTGATAACAAGAACTGCAGGCCTACAGCATAAAGTATCAAAATAGTAATACTTTTTTTTTCGATGGGGTTTAATTTTACTCCGTGGATCTGTATTGATCCATGTTAAAACAGTTCATTCTAATGATTAAGTAGTCCAAATGGGACATGTACAGTCAGACGAATATGGTTAGCAACATCCTCTTCAAAATATGGATCAGATAAAAAACAGTCTTGTGGACTATGACCGTTTTTTATTGATAGAAATATACGAGTCATTGGCTTGTGTCGTATCAAAAGTCAATAACAACCGCAATGCTTCTTGATCGGCAGACATCGGACTTGTTTTTATACAATCTGCAGTGTGAAATATCACAGTGTTCTCATTATTGTGTTCCCATTTAGCATTTATATTGTTCAAAATTACCGTAGTGACCTCTGATTAACCTTACTGGACTAGTTTAGTACTTACTTAGCACTTAGCACTATCACATGAGAAGGTACAATGGCTTGTGGGGTATTCCTGATTCCATCAGGAGACCTCAGCCAACCAAATAAACGTATGATTGGAAGTAGTCCAACTTCCTTGCCAATGTTTTATACATGTGCAAATGTAAATCTATAAAGTTTGGCAGGATACCACATGATGTGATATATGCCAATAGGACAAGGTTGAAACAGTTAATCAAAAGTGGAAAGTTTTTGGTTTAAGTTTTATCCTGAGGCTCTGTATTATTATGATATATACATGTAGTCTGCTGTTTGTTTTGTCAATTTTTACTGATATCAACAAGAAAGTAGTACTTGTAAAGTCTAGACAATGGACTCCATGAATATAAGGTAGACCTCACAAATAATTCAATATCTGATCTGACTCATTCCAAAGTTATACATACCGCACCTAAAAGTGTCCATCATTTGTGTATTCAGTCAATCCTCATTCCTCCCACTATTTCCTAATAGTGAAAGTATTTTCATCCACATGATGTGGTTCACCTTCAAAAAAAGTGCTGGGAGTTATTTCAAAGCAAATAAAAAGCGTCTGTGGTCAACTTGCTTATGACATTTTGAATATTTACCGGTATACAATGAGATGGAGAATTTTGGTACCTGCTACTAGTAGATTCGTTTTATTTATATATAAATGTAAAGTATAGTTCTCAGAAATCACACCAGTCGACAGGTACATAATGACGGAATATGTAACCAGTTTATCCATTTAAAATGGGTTGTAAAATGGAATATGCCCCAGTTTCTAATGTAATTCCGTTCATTAAAAATACACTGTAATGTGGCCTGATTTTTTTTCCATTGTAAAAGTAATTTCATTGACATGATCTAAAAATTCACCTTCGATTGAGGACAACAGATGAAAAGAATTGTGAACGTTGGACATAATTTGTCTCACTTTCACTAGTGTGTGCACCCAAATTAGTGGGGGGGGGGGGGGGGGAAACAAAGCTTTTTCTGGAGTACCAATCTGTCATGAGACCTCACATGATAGTTTTAGAAATCCCGAAATACTGATTCATGCCACATGCTTAATATTAAGTAACATAATTTCCTCTTGTTTCGCATGACATGAGAGTGATGCTGTTTGCCTGTCACAAGGCTTTGATCAATCAATGTTCGTGAAAGCTACATGTTATTGTTACCTCATTTGATTGCGATATCGGGATTTCCCATTTTACGTATTGGGCCTAGGCAGTATGCCAGCTGGCAGTCTTGATGTTAGTCATAAACCTGCATATCCTCCATGTACAGATGTCTAATGCATTATCATGTGTTCACTTTACCTTTGGGGAATTAGGCAGGTATGCGTGGATGGCACACCAGGTATCTCGACCTCCTTAACTCTCTGAAATCGACAAAGAATTTTGGGACGTTAACTTTTTCGGGGTGTGTTAAAGGCCTATGGCGTTCGTTAAAAATTGTAAATTTGTAATTGAATTTGAAAATCTTCAATTGCATGCATACATACTAAATATAAATTTCAGCATTGCCTTTGCGTAGACAGATAAAAGTACTATAAATAAAAAGTTTCAACAAATTCGTATTCATAATAACTGCACTACGGCATTGTGTATTAGTGGATTTCTATTTAACTGGACCGCAAGTAATTACGAACAGTGTACCCCTTAAAGTATTTTGAGCAGAGAGTGCTCTGATTGCACATTCAAATTTAAAAGAACTCTAAGGTTTTCCGTCGAAATATTGAAACGTCTAGATTTATCACTGGCCTGAGGGGCATATTCTAAATCTTTAGTGCATTATTTGCTTTTATGGCAAATTGCCATCAGTGAAAGTGTACCTGACTAAGTGATTGCATCAAAGGGTGACGGGCGTCTGTGTCAATGCCAGTTCTCCATTTCATCATTTCCAAATACGACAGATTTTGACACTGAGGTGTTGAAAGTCAATAGTTGTGAAATTGCTCACGTGTATCTCGAGAATTTCTGGGAGTGGGAGTATTTCTGAAGTGCTGAAATAGTAACAAAAATACATGTACAGTCAAGCTCATAATAACATCAACACTTACTTCATAGGATATGTTGCAATCTAATGCACCAAATTCAATGCAGTTTTTAGCATATTGTCAAGCTAATAACTCCATTGGATTTGGTGCATTAGTTTGGGAGATATTGTTTGGTGTAGATGTTTATATTTCAAATATGAGCTAGACTTGACACGTCCAGTGAAAAAACAAAATTAAAGGGAACCACAGAGTGATGTCGGGACATAGATTGGCTTGGTCATGTTACGTCAAAACATTCAAGTATTTTTCCAGTACCAGTACTTACCATTCCCACAGTATTACAAAGCCTGACTGAGGAATTCACTATCACTTTTTTGTACCGATGACAAATGCCTCATATTTCATCGATCAAGTCGAGGCTGTTGGTCTTTTATTGCACCACCAATCAGGGTGGGTCAAACTAACTCAAATCTACTCTGCTATCCTGCACAGAAACGTTTTCAAAATCAAAGCCAGATTTTCTCTTTCTGATCAAATAATAATAATAAGTACCTCTGTTATACTTGTATTTATAACTACAAAATAATGTTATGAATTTTAAATGTTTGTGAGGTCAAAATCCTTTCGTTTCAAAATGCATCCTTAGCTCGACTCCCTAGTTCAGTGCCCTTGTCATTTTCAACACATTTCTTGTTCTTTGCAGAGAATTCATGATTTAGAGGACAGACTAGAGAAAGAACTCTTTGAAAAGAATCTTTTAGAGGAAAGAATAAAACAGATGGGAACTTCATCAAATGATGAAAAAGATGCAAAAATCGTCCAATTAGAAAGTGAACTTGAACGACTAAGGGCAAACAGTAATGTACAGGAGGTTTTATCGCAGTCTCTTATGGATGAGGTTGTAACTGTAAATCGGAGGTTACAGGATACTGCAAAAACATACCAAGAAGTGGTGCTGAGGTTGCAGGGGAAGAATGTTGATGAGACGGAGGGGATCGTCGAGTCCCTGAGAAGTATTGAGGTAAGAGGACGAACATGAACATTTGAGTTCAACCTCTCTATCAAGGACACCATTGGGGACTTATGGCTGTCCGTAAAATATCGATGTCCTGATTAAAGGAGTCAAATTGAATAGTAATCAAGTTGGGACCAAAAACAGTGTCCTTAGTAGAGAGGGTGTCTTGCTATGAGAGGTGTTCATAAAGAGAGGAAATGATGTATATCAGGACGGTGGCTGATGTTGCGATGTCTCTGTCGTACTCGTACGCGATTAAAATCACAGATTGCATGGGTTTATATCGCCCATTTGTGGTGCGCTATAGTGTCTTGGCTCTAACATGTCTTGGCAGATATTGGAAGCAGATAAGGATGGTCACCATGGAAACCAATTGATAATAACAGTGGTTTACGTTCTTATAGGAGCTGCATCAGGGCTGGAAAAGGCCACACAGGGAAAATTAGTGACGTTTATTAGATTATTATCTCATTTTATTGAAGTCATTTGGACATCTAATGAATTTGATAACATGAAAAAAGAATTCTGGTTTATGTCTGTTAGACATCTTGAGAAATGATGTCCATTGGAAATCTTGCAAGATTTTATTAAACATCCATTTTAAATGTCAAATGGATATCACAATAATTTGCCTGTCTATGCTGTACGCCAAGACCCTTTATTCTTAGAATTATTGGATTTTGAGCGTTTGAAAAACCTTTTCGGCCAACACAGATATCCATTCTGTAGAGGTTTTTCAGTAAGATTAAAAATCCCTAATGGTTTTAGAGATTCTCAAAAACCACTAGTTTGCGTTGATCAACACCCCATTAAAGGTTTTTTGAAAGAGTCAAAACAATCGACGAATGTGACAATGTGATTGCTGATTCCGTTCTCCCTACTTTCGCAAATATATCTCTTAATGGTATTTTATCTTTTAGATTCGGTTCCCTGAAAGAAGAACGTCACCTCCACAATCTCACAGCGATTCCCTCGACGGCCATGATTCTGAAAATACCGAAGAAAATAAAAAACTCAAATCAGAAAATATCAAACTGAAATCTGAACTTACCGAGGTATGTATATAAACTATTTCCTCTGGGTTGCCTGGTTTCCTCCAACACTAAAAGTTACCCGAATATGATGTCTAAATAGCCAATAATAATGAGCAAAGTTTGCTCTCGATTCGATGGTTTTTACATGACGATATAGTTCTTCGGCAGGAATGATTTTTAAGAAAAACCTGCCAGAACATAGCGATAAATGTACAGTGGAACCTCTCTATCAAGGACACCCTCGGGACTGACAAGTGCTGTCCTTAATAGAGAGGTGTCCTGATTAGAGAGGTCAAAATGAATGTAAATGAACTATTTGGGACCGAAACAAGTGTCCTTAATAGAGAGGGTGTCCTTAGTAGAGAGGTGTCCGCTAAGGGAGGTTCTACTGTATATTGTAATCAGTGATACTGGCAAGGCAAATCTGGTGCAGTATGCTTGAATCTCGATATGGGGGAGGAATGCCAGTCCCCAAATTGGTACCCAACATGCACTGTGCTCAACCCGGTTACGTTGGTATTTTTTACCGCCATATTTTTAAGCCATGCTACATCACATATTGTATATCCAGTTTTCTTTGTGCCTCCCTGTAGTGCCATGTTATTTACTGGGTATAGACAGAAAACCCCTATGCCAAGAGTTATTTTTAAAACCCTTCAAACCCTTTAAAATTTCCTGTCAAAAACTCTAGTCTAACCAGTATAGATACAAGATAGCAATTTTACTACATCCTGATCCATACCATAACCTACAAAAAAAAGTTCACTTCGAAAGGTTTTCCCAGAAAATTTGGGCAATGCCGTAAACTTTAATGGGGTCATGACCAATCCTTCCTAAATGATGGAAATTTTCTGTGAAAATTGTTTCCTTCCTTGATCAACTACTAGTAAACATTCAATTTTGTAAATCAACAATGATAATCTATGAGCCAGTTTATGAGTGTTTTTCTTTAAATGATGATGTGTTCTGACCTATAATGTTGAGATTGAGAACACACCAGGAAAGTACTTGCGGGCAATTCTCGAGGCAGAGAAGCCTCCTCAATCTCATGCTTTCCAATCATGATTGTCCTGCCATTGGCAAGGATCTGTTGCAAGTTGCAGCGACAAAATGTGCCCGTTTGCGGAGTGCTATATTCAGTAGAATCCCGTTCATCAATTTTGAGCTGTACTCTTTGCCGTTGATAAAAGCTCACATTTTATCTGCAGCAATTTAAAAAACAATGTTTACTAAGAATGAATTGAATGATTTGACCTAAATCTTTCAACAATAACAATGCTTTTTCTGGCACAGATTGCATGGCATGCGAACAGCATTAACAAGAACAGCATGAACAAGACCTTTGAAAAAATTCGTGTTGATTGGCCGCAAGAAATCTTATAGGGTTTTTTAAGTACTAACTTTTTTTCACACAGGCTTTTATTCGGGAATTTCCAAAGCAGAATAAAGAGGAAGTTCCCTCCCTGTTAAATGATAAATTTTATACAGAAAAAGAGTTTTGCTTTGAGTGATAAAGTATCATTAACCTCTTTACTACCGCCGACCGCTAAAGCGGTCACAATCAAATACGCGTGTTTACCACCGACCGCCTGAACGGTCGTTATAACAGACCTTTCTGTGTGTCGTTTGGTATGATCTGGCTCGGCTCCACTGGTGTAAAGTGACGCAGGCGTCTGCTACCCACCAACTTGAACTAAGTCGTATAGATGGCGCTGTGGTGGTGGCGAAGACGGAGGTTTTGCCAGATGCACGTGGCGGCACGATACCAAAACAGGCCCCGGTATGGAACGGTTCGAATGGCCCGGTAGTCAAGAGATTAAGTCTCTGATTTCTACATAGGGAAATACTCGTTCTTCTGTAAAACATGGACGTTGGTCTCAACAGGGTCACCCAGAAAAATCGAAAAGAGTTACATTTAAGGGCTGTGTTTTCCCCGCATCTCAGTCTTTTAAGGTCTTAAGGTGCATTTTTGAAAATTGCACTACATTTATGAAGCAGAAATCCTGCCGTTGCGTGGGGAGAGGGGAGAGGGAAGGTCTTAAAGTACATTTTTGAAAATTACATTACATTTATGAAGCAGAACTCCTGCTGTTGGTTGGGGGGAGGGGGGTGGGGGGTGCAAGTTTGCCTCTGCTTTGCAAACCTTAGTCAAATTCAAGACTTGATCTTTCAGGCTGTTGATGTGAATAAGCGATGGAACAGTTACAACCAGCAGCGAGAAGCCTACGTAAAGAAACAACAGGAAAAGATCACACAACTTGAAGAACGATTAAAACGTCTTCAGGAACCGGACGGTGGAGCCGAAGACAGGAAAAAGGTATGCTTCTTCTTCTTCTTCAGCACTTGCCCTACACTTGGAGGTGTTCTTAGAGAGTATTCCTACTCCAAGGCGGGATGAGCATTTTTGTGTGCCTCTGTGGTTTGGTGGCAATTAGGTTTATTGGCCTACAGTGACTCCGTCTTTGGCCAGAGGTAGAGTCCATGCAAGCTAATCATGTTTCAAACTTGGTGGGGGTCTTTTAAACTTATAATCTTATTTCTGTCATTCATTCATAATGGGTGGCTTTGCATTGAAGAAATGGCTGCTTTTCATTTTGTATAGTGACCTTTTGGTATTCTTGTTGAATGTGATAAGTATTTTTACCTCAGCTTGTGGCAGAATTGGATAAACTCAAATCGGACCACAGCAAGACATGCAAGGTCGTCAAAGACCTGAAGGCCAAACTCCAGATCATCACAGAGCAGAAAGATGTCTACCAATCGCGCAACCGTGAGTTAATGCAGAGCATGGAGAACAGTCCGTGGTATCGAGAACTCAAGGACAAGGTGTACCACCTGCAGGCGCAGGTTCAGACTATGACGGAGGATTTCCAAAACGAGAGGAAAGATCGCGAAAATGCTCAGGGAAGGCTATCCGAGATGGAGACCGAACTGGCCTACTATAAACGCTACGAGGTAGGGGTCATTTCCAATTGTGTTTTTCGAATCGGTAATCCTTGACCTTGTCAATTTCAGTCATGTTAGTGGGTCAGGTTTAGCAGCAACTGTAGATTTTGATTGTGACACTAAGCTGCGCCAATGCAAGCGATTTTTGCTGCACGACCTGTGATCGTGATCGCATGCCACAAAATTGCTTGTTTGCAGATGTGAAACAACCTGTTTCATCATTTTGTCTGTCGCACGCCTTTTGCTTCAGATAAAAGTAAGAATGACTCACTCTCCGTAAAAACCTTTTTGATACCCCTTGAGCGGTTCTACCTTCATGTGCTCAAATAATTTCCATATCTGGGTTACTAGCGCCAACAACTGTAACCTGTTTGTTCTTGTCTGTTTGTCTAGACAGGGTTTTTCAAAATGTCATAGCTTATAGAATATTTATAGGTTAGATTGTACTTCTGGCTGAAAAAATTATTCATTCTCAAGTGTTCATGTGGATTCTCTTAACAATCAAACGTCCCAAATTGTCCTAAATTTCAGAATATTGCACCTTTAATGTGAAACTACATGGACTGGGTTGTTCAAAGCCATTCCTAATAACTACATGACAAGTCTTTTGATAAAAAAATGGATGATTGGCACCTCTGCACCGCACTGCCTCGATGTGAGTGTCCAAATCTGAAAGAGATATGTCGAAGGATTGTTCAAAACTCAAATTATGACCACTGATTAAAAGCTAATTCATTCTATTCTGATTGGTCAAATTGATATCTTTCATGCAGGATGGGAAGAAAAAGGCTCGGACTAAAACATATTGAAATAAAGAGGTGACATTTTGTGATCAATATATGTTATAGATCTTTTGGTTGTATAAGTATACGATGTATGTGCCATATAGTGAAGATTGGTTACGTTACAACCCTGACATTTACATGGAGAGATTCCGGGGAATCCCGAAGTAGAAATTCACGAATATCATATGATGTTCATGAGTATGTATGTCTGAGTACTTTGTATAGCCTTCATACAATCTGTCATGGCCTTGTGCCAGAAGAACCATTTAAATATACATATATTCATGTATACAGTAGAACCTCTCCATTAAGAATAGTCTCTGGACTGACAAGTGCCGTCCTTGATAGAGAGGTGTCCTGATTAGAGAGGTCAAATTTAATGGAAACAACCAATTTGGGACCAAAACTAGTGTCCTTAGTAGAGAGGTTGTCCTTAATAGAGAGGGGTCCGCTAACGGAGGTTCCACTGTATATGGAATATTGCAACATTGCGTAAGTTCAATGCGGGCACCTTTGTTTATGAGAGCAATCTTGTTTCATTTCTCAATTCCCTAAAACTAAAAAGTGCTCCTCATACCAAGTGAACTAAATGTGATGTTTGCTTCAAGCACCCTGCAAATAAGTGATTGAAGTCACTGTGACCTGCTGCAATTAACCACTCTTGTTAAAAAATCACAGAATGATAAGGCTCGTAAAAATTAATGTAACGTTTTCCGTCGTATTGAACATTAAATGCGATGGCATCGACCATGGTAGAGTCTTTCCACGAATGAGAAGAGGTATTTGCAACTAAAGCTGAGCACACACGGGCAACAAAATGACAAAAAAACCTGAAAACATTTGTTTTCAAATATTTTTTCACGATTTGTTGCCCGTCTGCGGGCGACAAAAACAAATGTTTTTCGAAAACATTTGCTTTTGAAACAGTTTTCGAATATCAAACATGCAATATATTTTTGACCTAGTCAAAATGTTTTTCGTCAAAACGTCGCCCGTTTGCGGGTGACTGCAACGAAACGTAAAACATTTTTTGCGTCATCATCGTCATTAGCCAATCACGATGACGTTCAGCATCATGTGATACCAACCAAGCCAGGTCAAAATGGCAGCGCCAATTTTAAACGAAATGGAGTTGATTGTGGATGAAGAATTGCATGAAATAATATGGACGACTGAGCTCGAGGGCAGGTTGGTCGAGCTGTGGCAGGAAAGGCCTACCCTGTTCGAGGTGACCTCGCCGCTCTACAGCGATAAGAACGAAGAACGATCAGAAATGCTAAAATTGTGAGGCGGTCGTTATGCATGGCGGCCGCCATCTTGGAATACGTGGGTGTGACCGGGGGTGTGACGTATGGCGCAACCATGGTTACCCCTTGTTTTTGACGTGACCTGTGACGTGACCGTGTCATTTTGTCTCCCGTGTGCGGGTGATTGAAACAAACACGACAAAGACGCAAAACATTTCGAAAACAACTGAAAACAAATGTTTTCAGTTTCGCTGTCATTTTGTTGCCCGTGTGCGCTCAGCTTTAGGCATGACGTAAGGTCAAACGACGTCCCAGCTAATGATCTTATGATGCTGCAACCACATTTTCTCTGCAGATGATTGAGCGGTCACACGCAGGTCTGCGAGGTGCAATAATTTGGTCGCCGGTTGCAATTATTGCCCAATTTTTGTTTCGTCGCAAACAAGTGATTTTTGTAGCATGTGATCATAATTGCCGCAGCAACCTAATAACTTGTTGTCGGGAAGATTTAACCTATGTTGATAAAAGGAGATACTCTTCATCCTGTTCTAATATCTTTTATTCTTTTTTAGCACGCTGGTGGCCACTATGGTGGAGCGGTAGACTTGAGGAGTCTGGAGCGTGAACAAAAGTACACGCCATTTGGGAGATGTGCCCCTGCTTTTGGCAACCTCGCACCGCAACAGCGGGTAAGTAAATCTCACACACACCTCTTATATTGTATAATGGTAAGTACAGCATAAGTTGAAACTAAACGTAGAACCTCTATTAAGTACACCCTCGGGACTGACAAGTGCTGTCCTTAATAGAGGTGTCCTGATTAGAGAGGTCAAATTGAATGGCAACAAATGATTTGGAACCAAGATTCAGTGTCCTAAAGAGGTGTCCGCTAAGGGAGGTTCTACTGTTTGATTATATTTAGGCACCTGGGATACACAACAATAAAAAAATTTGAAAAAAGGAATAGAAATATTGATACTGTATACAGAAATATTTGAAAATTAAAAAACAAATCACCAATTTTTGAAACTCACAAATCTAGTTTTTTTTTCTTTTTTGGGATTGCTCTTCATGTGAACCGTGTGAATCAAGTCAAATCATTTCATGACACTCTGTTCTACCTTCCAGACCCAGATCATTGCTCACAGCCCAGGCCCTGCTGCTGATAATTTACACGGCTCTGGGAGTGACAATGATAGCCTGCAGACAAATCCAGACCTCAGCAGCGGGTCAAGCCGAGGACTCGCCCAGGCACTCTCGCGTGCACGCAGCGAGGAGGACCTCCAGTGTCCACGATGTCACAAGTTGTTCCCGTCAGGCCAGCATCAGAGGCTTTTAGAACATATGGATACGTGTTGTGATTAGGGAAGGGTGACGCGGGGATCTATAAACTGTGGAGACCCCCAAGTAACTTATCTGATAAATGATGGATGGAATACAGTAAGGATGAAACTGTTAAAAATTGACTAACAGTGTTAAATGTTTCTTGTGCCCTCATTATTTTGAATATATAGTCGAAAAACCTGTATACCCATCTTTCTGTCCCATTGAGAAAAAAAAACATATGAATTTGCATGATCTTTGTCTTTTACAAAGATTGTGACCCATCACAGCGAAACAAGGTGCATGTTGCAAAACTCTTTCGCCTCCGATAGCAGCATTTGAAAATGAATATGAGCTTAATTGCGATCGAACTCTACCCGATCCCAAAACACACATTTTTGGGCGATTCGGATGTGCTCTGCCTCTCTATCCAATTATACTAGGTGTTATAAAAAAATTAGAACATTTCTTCATTGCTTTTCCGCCTAGCTTGTGCTAGTATCCAGTCAGCATTTTCAGTAAGTTGCGTCACTCTTCTTTAAACACGTCAAATTGACAAAGAAAAATCAACCATTGCCGATTTCACTCGTGCTAGGCGACGGCACTGATGTCGCCAAAATAATAGATTTTTAAAAACTAAAAACTTCATTTTGGGTTAAATGCGAGTTAAATAAAGAAAAGTTCTTCGGCGTAACACCTGCGTTTATGATATTTCCATCTGCGTGCGAGAACTTTTGTTCTATTTCTCTAGCAGGGCAGTAGATTTCACTTCTCGTCGCATCGATATCGACAGAAACATTCCAAATCATATCGAGACTTTAAGTGAAATTTGTTGAACACCCATAAACAAATATTTTCAAACATGTCAAATGCCCAGTTCTTCTGTGTAAACTTTAAAGTGCTTTACATAAACTGTGAGGAGTGCTATTATGAATAACAAACTTTATTATTATCATTGATATCTTGCCTACTTTGAATTGGGTTCAAAATAAAGAAAAACGAAAAAATATGTTAACTGGCAAAATTGTAGGTTTAGTTTCAGAGTGCTGAATAACATCTTTACTGCACACAAGGCATGTGACCGGGGACATTACAGCTATGGTTGGGTAACTATTCAAAAGTACTGGGTATTTAACGAAAAAGACAGGTGTTTTGTTTTGTATTGTTCATATGTTTTGAATTTCTCAGGTATTTGGTTGAAAATATAACGTAGAATCATATTCTGTAAATAAGTTTTCCTTTATGTCTGTTGTGTCGTGTACGTGTTGGTATATCCGTAGGTGTGCGTTGAAAATGTACAGGTACAGGACAGAATATAAAAGAGGCACGCGATTCGTTATTACTGATGGTCCAGGAAGAAAGAAATGCACTTATACACAGTGCCGTAGTGCAGTTATTGTGCGTGCAATGTTCCTTAAACTAGGTAAGTAATTTGCTGAGACTCGGCATTTGTTGTATTTGTACATCTGTCTTCACAATCGCAATGCTGAAATTTATATTCAGGATATACCAACGCAATTCGAAATCTCCAAATTCACATTCAATTACAAATTTCGTTTTTTAACGAACGGCGTAGGCCTTTAATCATTAGTGAGGATTTGCCGAGCAGATCACTTTACTGCCTGCGTCTCGTTCCATGATATACGGTAAACTCCAAAATATTCGCATGACTTTCATTTTCGCGTTGACAGATAATTACGATGGCGATGAAAAAGAAATGCCCCTGACGGAAAATTTAGCACGGTTCGTCTTAAATTCTTCTCACCAGGGGGCTAAAGGCGTAAATTACAAGGACATTTTTTGTCGCTATATTCCAATAGTTAGGGGCTTGAAATGAAGTTGAGAAAGTATGCAGGTACTTTCCCTGATTTGTACATTGTACCCATATATTTCAGTTGAGCGCCAGGCCCTTGGGCCTCTTGTTATATATCCCCGTTTTAATGGGCTGCTTCAATTGCATGTTTAGCTAAAGCTGCAAAGATGACCTTTTTAAATATTCCCTTTATGGCAAAACTACACATGCCAGCATCCACTTATAAAAGATGTACTATTCTTAAACACCTAGGTATCTCCAATTTTCATTTCAAAGACAAATTGGTACCTCAACATAGTTCTTCCACCAATAAATTTAAGATTTTTATGTATCTATTATTACATATTATTATTACCTATCAAATCATAAAAGCATGTTAGCTTATATTTCCTTTTCATAAACATTTTAAAAATTATTAAGTATTATACAGTTAAGAATTAAATATTATCACTCAAACTTATTCGGTTAATTGTTACTGCAGTAGTTCAATAGAATACATGTATAAGAGGCATGTACCTAGCTAAGATTTATCATTGCAGCTATTCATGTAGGGCCTACATGCATCGGGAAAGATGTAGTTGAGGTAGTACCTGATCCTCTCTGACCTCATCGTGGTTTCGGGGTGTCACATTCTTGTCGGGAAGTGGTGATGGTGTCTGAAATAGGTGTGAGCGCTATATGTGTATGAAATTTGTGCTTTAATGTGTCACTAGTTTAGTATTTAGGCAGCCTTTGTAAAGCATCAAAACAAAAAATCGAGACTTTTACTACATGTGAAATCATTGAAAAAAGATGTCTAGACTAACTATAACTTTTTAGTACATGTAAAATCATTAAAAAGAAACGTCTAGGCTAAATATAATTTTTTAGTACATGTAAAATCATTAAAAAGAAACGTCTAGACTAAATATTATTTTTTAGTACATGTAAAATCATTAAAAAGAAACATCTAGACTAAATATAACTTTTTAGTACATGTAAAATCATTAAAAAGAAACATCTAGACTAAATATAACTTCTTAGTACATGTACTATCATTAAAAAAGAGACATCTAGACTTAATATCACTTTTAGTACATGTAAAATCATTAAAAAGAAACGTCTAGACTAAATATAACTTTTTAGTACATGTATAATCAAAAAAAAGAGATGTCTAGACTTAACATCAACTTGACAACATGTGAAATCATTAAGATAGAGAGACTTCTAGAGTTACTTGGTAACATCCCTACATGTGTAAAAGATGTACCTTTGATGCAAAAATAAACATACAAACTGAAGAAAAATTATAATCTGTTTCAAATCACCTCGAGTTTGTATTTGATAGCACATTTAACATGAGTGTGGAACTTTGAGTAACATGCTACACAGGAATGTTTCATAAGAATGTGGCCAGTTTGGAGAGGATAAAAAAATAACAACAACTTGGGCGTGGAAATCAGACGGCCAGGAAGATAATACCCCTGCTTGCCACCAGGAGGTGCCACATGTAGCACCATACTAGTCTAAAGCTGATGTCGAATAAATGATTTTTGCTGTTTTTGCGAGGCAGTTTTGAACATGGCTTGTAAGTTAAGCCAATGGTTACAGTCTATTTGTGTGCACATTCTTTCTGCTTTTTCGGTGATCCTGAATTGGATCATTCAAAAAGTGGAGAAGTCACTGTCAAGCTGGTAGCCATCTTAGTGTAGAAAACAAACAGGTCTTATGCACAAGTTGTTGCATCATTTAAAAAATTTCACGTTGCAAGATTTGTCAAGGATAATAAATTTCACAGTTAATGGCATAGGGTAGTCTAAGGCTGGTTGCTATGCAATGTTATATACATGTACTCTTGTCGCAGATGGCTATGCAATAGACTCCAGCAAGACCCCAGAACAAGATTAATTGATGACGTCATTCTGTCTCTGCCAACACAAGCTGCCATTTTTTACTCACTCTTCAATTCATGGAGCAGATCATAGGATATTATAGCATCATATTGCAGTCAATCAGTTCCATATAAACTGAGACACACAACCTTGAAGATGATACAGCTCTTTTATTTCAAGGATTTATATGTGTTTTCTGTAGGTTTTGTTGGGACTGATTGATTGCTAATTGGTGG
This sequence comes from Lineus longissimus, assembly GCF_910592395.1. NCBI lineage: Eukaryota > Metazoa > Nemertea > Pilidiophora > Heteronemertea > Lineidae > Lineus > Lineus longissimus. The sequence goes on from NC_088313.1 coordinate 14,300,281, forward strand.
TTTACATTTTTTATCTTCACACGCCTGTGACATCCTGGTGGAATGGAAATATGTGTTGACAGAGAGAATATCTTTTCATCTGCTTAGAGAATGAGTATGTTGCAGCAAAACGACCTTGCAGAAGTGACCTAAGGTCACTTTAACAAGGCAATGAATTTACAAGACCAAACTGGCCCTGATTATGGAAACATTCTTTGTGTGTAGCATCAAATCTTGAAAATTGAGTTTGGGCGCAGTAGAAAGGTGATGTTTGAAAGAATGGCTAACTAGAGAGGTAACTCCAAATCTATTCCAAACAAGTCTAGGCAAAGTTAGTACGTATTTGTTATTTTGAAAGGTATCTTGTGGTGAATTGGAAATTAATAGAAAATTAGCTTTGCTCTTTCCTTTCCCATCTTCATTTTCAATAAAGCCATTTGTCTGGTGCCTGTACAAAATGCCTGTTTTACATGTGATGGGCCCATGTGTGACAGACGTACCTAAATGGGCTTAAAGCGTCGACACAGTATATGCATCAGCAGATGTACATTGGCCATGGGATGTGGTTTACAAATGAAAATAAATGTGGGATAAGGTACATGTGGGATGTGCACATCATATATTGTGACTAAATTATGTTATCAGCTATAAAGCTATATTAATAAATTTGATGACCACGTAAGTTGTATGTGTTTCCTTTATTTTCCGAAGTATTGAATTTTATCGTGATGAAATCGCTTGCAGCTGTCAAAATGGAAAGTCTATGATGACGTAGACCCCTAGGAGCACTTAATATCGATGATTTATAATGCATATAAAAGGATTCCCCTCTGGGAAAATGACATCTGCCCACGCTCCAGCTTTGGATCATGTGTTTGATTTGGTGATATGAGGCCCAACCCATAAGTACTTTGTCAGTAATCATAAAAAGTACCACGTGGAAGTGATGACGCTTATAAAAAGAAATGTTCGCTGCCAGATTTACATAATAGTCAGTCGTGACACTTTGGGGAAAAAGTCAAGAAATGTGGGCTGTCTCATCGACATCAGGTTTTTTGTCACTCCCACATTATTTTCCAAATGAATTTTTATTTGAAATATCAAATAACAGAGTAGTGGAAACCTACATGTCCTAGTGGAGAACGTATTCATTGGTGGACCTATATTATCTAGTTGTGACCAACATTACTCAATCTCCTGTCAGAGTTGACCTACATTGGTAGACCTACATTATCTAGTTGTGACCTACATTACACAATCTCCTGTCAGAATTGACCTACATTGGTAGACCTACATTATCTAGTTGTGACCTACATTACTCAATCTCCTGTCAGAGTTGACGTACATTGGTAGACCTACATTATCTAGTTGTGACCTACATTACTCAATCTCCTGTCAGAGTTGACCTACATTGGTAGACCAACATTATCTAGTTCTGACCTACTGTGGTGGACCTTCGTTATCTATAGTTGTGACCTCCATTACTCGGTCCTCTTTCCGAGTTGACATTCATTGGTGATGTACATTAGAGAACACATTCAGACAGTTTTACAGATTGTGCTGCTCCAGCAGAGCCATCCTGTCCACCAAGCTTCTAGTTTGACAGATTGTGCTGCTCCAGCAGAGCCATCCTGTCCACCAAGCTTCTAGTTTGACAGATTGTGCTGCTCCAGCAGAGCCATCCTGTCCACCAAGCTTCTAGTTTGACAGATTGTGCTGCTCCAGCAGAGCCATCCTGTCCACCAAGCTTCTAGTTTGACAGATTGTGCTGCTCCAGCAGAGCCAGCCTGTCCACGAGGCTTCTAGTTTGACAGATTGTGCTGCTCCAGCATAGCCACCCTGACTACCATAGTTTGACACACTGTGCTGCCCGAAAGGACCACGCCTTTTTCCTCTGACACAATGTACCCATTCTGACAACAGGTCTCTATTTTAAGACAGTTCACGTCCATGTAGGCCTATATATGGTGTATTCCTGTTTCGCCTATTCCTGTTTCGCCTAATTCCTGTTTCGCCTAAGTCCTGTTTCGCCTATTCCTGTTTCGCCTAATTCCTGTTTAGCCTATTCCTGTTTCGCCTAATTCCTGTTTAGCCTATTCTGTTTCGCCTATTCAAATGTATTGCTAACCTCCCCACAGACGTAGGAATATGAACCGTCCCTTACTGACCGACCAAACGCGAGGAGAGCCACATATGTACGCATTGACGAACGCATGTTACGCCTCAAAGAACAATACGTCAATGGAGAGAGGGACATAATGAGTTACGTTGATGCCATCAGTTACCTTGTCTGACATAATATCATGATATGTATTTTCCACCTTGTTTGACTTTATATGTGCTGTACCTACATGTATATTATGACATGGGTTTTACAGCTGATTTTGATCAAATAATTATGAGAATGTACAATATTATGTATTTTTATCAAAAACTCATGAATTCAGTTTTCATAAAATAAACGACTGCTTTACTCTACTTAATCTATTAGTTTTTACTGTGTGTCAGTATGGTCCTATGGTCCTATGGTCAAATAAGTCCCGGACTGTCCCCGCTTTCAAGGTGACTCTTTCAAAACGGTCATGGCATGGTTTGTTAACAAAGTTGATGGCATTTGATTAGTGAAATTGTCATCACATCGTTAACATCATCCAATTGTCCCCTCACATTTTCCCCATAAAATGGACATGCATCCCTAAGGTTCCCCGTGGGAGAGTCGATTTATTGTAGGGGTACTGGAAAGTAGGCGAATCAGGAATAGGCGAAACAGGAATTTTGTAGGCGAAACAGGAATTTTGTAGGCGAAACAGGAATAGGCGAAACAGGCATAAACCTCAACCTTGCATAAACCTATATATCTACCCGACCGAATATTGATTTATCATAACGATGAACATGCAATAGCCATTATGATATCGTATTTTGTAACTTTCACTTTCATTCTCATATTCAACTTTCACTTTCATTTTCATATTCAACCGCGCAAAAGTAACCATCATTTTATTTGTAGACTAATTCGCCATAGTCATGTAGCCTACTTCTGAATTTTCCAAAAAAATTCAAACTTTATTTGCACTATCATTTTCACATTTGTAAATATTTCTTGCCACTTTCTCTTTCATGTATTTTACTTCACGGCGCCAAGGACTGCATCTTAGTTTCTTTTCTAGGCCAATTACATGCCCATCCCGTCAAACACAAGTATTTTCCAATCAAATCAAAATTTCGTTCGCATTCCTCGAAATAGCAATCCACAGAAAAAGCTCGAATATACATTTAATGTAAACTGCCAAAATATTTGCGAGTGTTTTATCTTCGCGGATTTCGCGAATAACTAAAAAACGCGAAAAACTTTTTATTAGAAAAAGTGCTTGAAAAACGAGAGAAAGTTCTTAATCCGCCAAAATGAAAGTGAAAAAATCAATGTTTGTAAAATAAGTTTGCGGAATCGCCAAAAATTTGCAATTTCCACGCAGGGTCAGAATGGGGAATCACGAATGATTGCCAGCTGGCACGGCGAGGTTAAAAATTGTTGTTGTCGACTTTTCCCGGCGGGGCTATACCGTGAAGACCGTCGACGACACAACCGTTACATATGGCAAGCCAAAGCGGAATTTATTCAAGACTTTAGAATTACCATTCAAGAAGTTAAATAATATGTAAAGTCAAGGACTTAGTGAGCCCCCCTTTAGGTCGGGGGAGCTCCCCCGAACCCCCCTACGAGCATATGTTAAGTGCAAGCTCTAACAACTACAGCTGTTACAATGGGGGGACACCCCCCAAACCCCCCTCCGTCGACATAGGTTTTTACCAGTGCGTTGGGGGGAAGCTCCCCCCAAACCCCCCCGGTGGACAGTCAACTAGCCCTTCTGTGTCATACTGCTGGAGGGGGGGTGCGATGGGACCATCCATATAGTTCCTTCCGACACATTTTTGTTTTGGTAATGTAATACATTGTGATTGTCCTTATTCACGGGAATCGGGCGTTTCCAGTGATATACGACACAAATAGGTTGTCCTCATGCATTCACTTTGGAAACGCATTTTAAAATAGATGTTACGTCCTGTTAATGGGGCACGTCATCATCGCGTACATTTGGGAAAAACTCCCTAACGAGACCGGAGCAGACGGCTGAAAGTAGTTTAATTATTGGCCGCTAGGGTTCAGAATGTCGCTCACCCGAATTTTTCACGCAACTTTTGCTAAATAGAGCTAGTTCTAGTTTGTGATTCATTTTAATACTTCAGATTTGGGCAGAAGACCAATATAACTTAGTCGTCAGTGTGGTTTTAAGCTGGAAAAACGTATTTGTTTTTCTTAAAGTGCCTTTTTGGACGGGTGTGTGCGATTGTTTTGTTTTTATGTCACGTGACCTCGACCATGTCGACACAAAATTGAAATAAACCACCCTTTTCTGTCATTATTTAGGACGGATATTTCTCTAATAAAAATATTAATATAATTGGCCAATTTCTTAGGCATATGATGTAGCGAATTCCCATGAAGATTTAAATTTAATTTAACTTAATTTCAACCAATGGGATAGCAACCACCACCGGAAGATCGCGGAGAAATCGGTAAACTCAACGGAGTTAATTCAGAAATTTACCAAAAAAAATTGTTTGTTGGATATACAATATTTACTCTCTTTATTTCACTTCATTTACATTATATACTCCCGCACACACGTGTATCTTAAGAGCCCCTCCTAAAGGGGGTCTTATAAGTTCAAGAAGGAAATATATGTTCAAGACTAAAATATGTTCAACCTTGAATCAAATGTTTTCAACCTTGAATAAAATATGTTCAACCTTGAATAAAATATGTTCAACCTTGAATAAAATATGTCCAACCTTGAACAAAATATATTCAACCTTGAACAAAATATATTCAAGACTCACGTGACCATATTCAAGACGCACGTGACCACAAAATTGATGACGTAGAGCGTAGAATCTGTGGTACTTCCGATGCGTTCTGTTTCACGACAGGCATTGCGCATTTTGAACCTATAATTTGCCTGATGTCTGTAAAACATGTATCGACTCTGACATTTACTCGGCATCCATGTCATGATGTGTAGGATTACAGTACATGTCAGGTGTAGGCGGCTAGGTACGTGTACAACCATGTGTCAAAACCTCGTGCGAACAATTCGAGCTCCGAAACGCAACACAAGTACCATGGGTTCGGGAAAGTCCGGACGCGGGTTCGGGAAAGTCCGTAAAGCATCAAAACATGAGCAACTACGTCATCAATTTTTGTGGTCACGTGCGTCTTGAATATGGTCACGTGAGTCTTGAATATATTTTGTTCAAGGTTGAATATATTTTGTTCAAGGTTGACAATATTTGATTCAAGGTTGACAATATTTGATTCAAGGTTGACAATATTTGATTCAAGGTTGACAATATTTGATTCAGGATTGAACATATTTTGGTCTTGAACATATATTTAACTTCTTGAATAGTAATTCCACGGTCTTGAATAAATTCCGCTTTGGCTTGCCATAGTTACAACATCATAAATCGGGTGTAACGCGAACATTTCGTTTTAAAGACAGAGTGCCATTTTATGTCAACCAAAACAGACTGATATGGTGTGCGTCATGCAGAGGCTCAACGACGCGTGCGACCGCCAATCTATCATGTTCATTCACAGATATCCCTCGCATTGGCGCCAGACATAATTCATTGACGTTTTTATTTGTAACAATAGGATAGTACAATATCGTAATTTTACTCTATAGTGTTGACCCGGGAAGTACATTACAGAAATATTGTGATTGGTTTTCTCTTGGCGAGGTAAATTCCCAACCCGGTAGAACTGAATCGACGAATCGGAGCATCGGAGCCGTGCTCAGACGTGCTCACCCGATTTAGGATAGGCGGCTTCCCGACTGTGACGATCAGATGAGTACTCTATGATACACCACAAAAAAATGTATTTTGCCTTGGTTTGCTTGAAAAAATGATAGGTCAATGAGGGCAATCTGAATGTCAACTCAGGGATTTTTTTAATGTGTGTGTGTGTGGGGGGGGGGGGGGGGGATAAGCTGAGGTCGGCCTACTCCAATAAAGGGGGTCCAAAGGCAGCAGCCTGGTAGGAAAAATGGTTGTTTCACGAAATCACCAAAAGGGGTCTCTCCTATCTTTCAGTATACGTTGTACCAGGGATATATCCATCCCTAAATAAAACACGACTCGGTCATTTTACTGTGCATATTATGAGTCACAGGAAGACCACCAATTAGACTACCAAGCTCCTACCAATAGTCCTTCTTAAGCAATTTATTGTCTCTACGAAATGTGACTAATCTTTTGATGAGAATATCCTGGTGCAGATAGATAAGCACTTAACTATTGACCGAAAACGATGATTACTGGCATTTCAACATTGTATCCACATGTATGATCATCTGTACCAAGAATGCCACTGCGTAATAGAAAAGTGCGTCATACTGACGTCAATTTCAGACACTCATAACTTGACATAAATTATTGGCCTAAAATTATTTACGCTTCAATCACGCCATCTGTACAGCAATAGCTAAACCAGCCACCCAGTTCTGACAATCGGAAGACACTAGAGAAGCAGGTCCAGGACAGATTGCCGCGAAAATTTTAAAATACTTCGGGAAACTTATAAATAGCTTTGGAAACACTGTGATGACGTCACAAGCAAGTTTAAGTCCGACAGTGGTGCTAGTATGTGCCCAGCCGTAATGGTCATATTTACGGAAAAACTTTTGGAGTAAAAAAGTTTTGTTTTGTAACAACAAACACGTATCAGATAAAGAAATTCAGAATTCCTTGATACATTGAATACAAATGCATGCTATTTCCCTTCTTTCGTAACGAAAGATATTCTACGCGAATATTATATTAAGAATACAAAATAAAGTTTTTTTATTCCAAGCATTTTCCAGTAAAATGCGCAAATAATGCTCGGTATAGAGTAGCACAACTTTCGAACTTTGAAGAATATTGCAACTGAAAAGGCGGGAGATATGGTAATTCCGTGAAGACGTCAACATGGTGTTTTCCAAGCTATTTATAAATTCTCGCGGCAATCTGTCCTGGACCTGCTTCTCTAGTCTCTTCCAGTTCAATCCTGGTACAGATGGTCGTCATCCCTCGAAGATGGGCTATTGAGGGGGGAAATTCCTCATGAGATAGACCGAGTCTTCTCTCAAAGATGCGCATCTTTGAGGTTCAATTCAAACTTCCAAGATCATGCGGCATCTTGAATGTTTTCAGCCCTCAAAGAGTTGAGTTAAAATAATGGATGGGTACAGTGTGAGTCAATTAACCCGTAAAAAGAATGCACAGTCATTAAAATGCCTCAATGCAATCTCAGAATATTTCTTTTTCTTTTCCAAGAACTTTCTTAAATATTTCCTCACCCTCGGCGGTCTTTGCGTTCATATCACGATCATGAGGTGCGGCAACTTCCGCGGAATAAGCGACTGCGAGGGGGTTTATGATTATACTCGCCCCGACGATTGAAACGCACTGGTTCGACGGGGTTTTCCAATACACAGCATTCAGTCACCCCTTAGAGGTCTCTAAGGTCTCCCGATGCACAGGATCCGAGCCCGACCACCAACTCAGGAATTTCTTGAGAACACCGATCTGTTTTTGATTCATTCCGGACCGCAATGATGTTTGCTGGCAAATATTGTATCCGTTCCAGGAATACGAAGAATGCCACAGCGCAGTTCGTATTGAGAAACGTAGAAAAGGTTTTAGATATTTTATCACTCGTCCCTCAACTACGCCATCTGCGCACCGATTCAGCCCTCAAGAAAAATCCAATTCAGCCTTGTCGACGAAAATAGCAAGCACAAGTTCCGTAAATACAGGGGGAATTCCTCTACAAAAGGTCACTTATTCCTCTGCATATCAACTGTGCTCAATAGCGAAGAGAATAAACGAATCGGGGATTCCCCTAGGTAATTCCCTGCACGCAATCTTATTCATTGATTCGCGTAGTTCGGATTCGGAAACGAGCTGCGTAAAAGTCACTTTTCTCCAACTAAACGTTAAATCGGACTCTAACGAACACTCATAGCGAGTCTATAGATGTTGAGTGGTTCATTGAGTGAGTTTTAGGGGCGCGAATATAATTTTCAAGCGGAGAAAAACATGATTACTTACAGAGTGAGTACATGAACTCCAGCAGTTTATTTGATATGATATGATAATCAGGTGGAAGACGTCATACCGGCACAGGCACGTGAAATTAAGAGGTAAATAGTCCCCCTCTCCCCCCCCCCCCATCGATTGACACCCCCCCCCCCTCCCGACAACGCACATGAAGTAATTATTTTATGTGTGTTGTCAGTTTGGGTGCCCATGTGTGTTTGTCAGTCGATCGGGGCTCGGGCTGCTGAGCACTTTATTTCACGTTGCCTATGATAATGGTTGCGAAACTGAGTCGGGTTTTTCCCGTATCGATATTTCAACGAAATGGCTCTCGTGTAGGCTAGTGCATGCTGCTAAGGTCTCATTAGGGACTTTTTTGTATTCTTGCGCGGCAAACCCTAACCGTAGTTCCTAAAAGATCATTAATTTCTTGGTTGTCACAGTATGCCAAAGACATGTTTTTTGGAGTTTCTGAAACCTAGAGCGCTACTCAATAGGCGGCTAACAAGAAACGACGCATTTTACTGTTATTGCCAACGTATGTGTACACTGAACTTGGGATGTGCGTCGGCCCCGTGTTGAAATGCCGTCCAGTGCAAGTTGGTGCGTTTTTCGCTGATTTATGCAAAATTCAACATATCTCAAAAGTTCAATGGTTGACCATCAATTTGTTTTTGATTTTTGTGTAGCGAAAGCAACTGTCTTTTACGGGAGAATGGTCACTGTAAGAATTATTCAGGAAGAAATGTATAATAATTTGGGGTTTTCCTTGATTGTCCGGCCCAATTGGCAATATTGCCATTTGGGATTGTGAACAGAGCTAGGAGAAAATGCGACGCTTATGATTTTTTCAAAGAAATAAAATGCCCGCTTTAACATCCTGCAGAAGCAGGGGAATCGGGCGTTACCAGTGATATACGATACAAATGGGTTGTCCTCATGCAATCACTTTGGAAACGCATTTTAAAATAGATGTTACGTCCTGTTAATGGAGCACGTCATCACCGCGTACATTTGGGAAAATCTCCCTTACGAGACCTAAGTCATATAGGCAGTTCGAGTTTTTGTTTTACAGAAATTATGTTTCCTCATGCGCCACCGTAGAGATTCCCATCGACCAATCAAAAACGAGCTAACTTTGTTGTGGGAAAATCAAATTTGTGTGACAATAAAATACACATTTTTGCGAAATATTTCAATCAGAGAATTAATCAATGGCGATAAAAGTGACTATTAGTTAATTTCTTACATCGAGATTGTTTTCAACTATCGAAAACTTGTTTATTTAATCAGTATGGACAGTCAACAGGGTAAGAAAGATCGGTTAATTTGTTATCCGACAATAAGAAGGTGACTTGCGTGTACAGATTATGTTCGAAATTAGAACAGGCCGCCCATGAATCCATTGAATGCATATCTATTTGATGATAACACATTTTCCTTCAAATATTTTATTCCTTGTCATACAGCAGATCTTTTCCTTCTCTCCTGATACTTGTTTAGAACAACTTTTGACTTCGAACACGGATTGTAAATTTTGTCTGCCATTCATTCAAGTCAGACAGACACAAAGGGCACCAACCAAGCTGTCAGCTGCTTCATGGAATAACACATGAAGTGCTCCCACCTGCAGTTTGTCCTTCAATAACAATTTCTTGGATATGTTTCAGAACTCCTGAAGCAGAAACTCCAAATGTGGAGAGAAGCTAAGACGAAACCTGGAATCGCTAGCAGTAAGCCCGGCAGACAAAAGCCTGTAAAAGGGAACTTTCTAGAGAACTCTAGACCTGTGATCGCTGGCAGCAAGCAAGCTGGAAAGAAGCCCATTCTTAGAGGGACTCAGCTGGGGAACTCGCTGCCTACACTTGGAACCCAACATCTTATAAAACCAATTGAGAGAATGAATCTCAACAAAAGCAAAACTTTGGGACGGACTCAGAAATCTTTTCCAGCAAAGAAACCTGTCCAACCGAAACAAGATCTGAAACAAAAGATAAAGTTACCAGCAACAACGATGGTACAAATTCAGGGTAAAGAACACCTCGGGACTGACGTACTCAAAACTCAAATGATGACAGGAAATATCCCCAAGGCTCTTCCTTCAGCGACTGTGAGGTCAAACGCGATGAATGCCAAAGGCATCAAAAGACTTTCGAGGAATTTTACAGCGATAAACAAAGTTAACCAAAACGTGAGGGGAAAAGTTCAGTCAGCCTGTGAAGGTATCACCATGAAGCGGGCAGCGCCTATGAGGTATGAGTTCTTTTGTGAATCGAGTTTGTTTTTATCGGTGTCCTGACATTAATGTAAACCAAAAAAGATTTGCTTGCCTTTTATTTTCGCGAAAACATATGGCAACGAAAAAGAAAATCTTTTTGATTGAAAATTACTGTTACGGCGTTGTCAAAAATGCTAAATGGCATTATGGCTAGGGCGTCGGGTTCATAATCAAGAGGCTGTGGGTTCAACTCTCGGAAGGATCACTACTGTTTCTTCTTTATTTCCTTGAGCAAGACACACAACCCTAATGCAAATTGCTTTGTCCTTTGAATGAGACATAAAAGCGAGGTTCCTTGTATGAAGTGTTTTTATGGTTCTTTCATGATCTGGTTTTTAGTTTTAAGTAGATGTGTTTTACTTGCCAAATTTTCACTGCCCAGGCAACCCAGCAAGATGGTTTTACCTCAATTGCACCTCAGCATGTAGTTCTCTTTTTGTCTTCAATACTCTTACTTTGGATGATTCCGGTGTATCTTCAGAGACAGACTAAAGTCATGGCGGGAGAAGAAAGAAATGAATAAAGTCAAAACAGCTGAAAGGTATGTTCACTTGTCGGTTTAGGAAAAAATTGGGTAAAACAAACAAAAATTTCTCAAATTAAGTTATTTTCAGTTAGGATTTGCATCCTTGGCAATTATTTGAAAATTTGTTGTCATTTTTCCACTTCAGACCTAAAGTCCCTGAAAATAAACTCACCAAATCAATCGGTAGGCCACACCCAAGCTCGTTTGTGGCCTCGTCCAAAAAATTAAACAACATCATCCAGTCGTACGTCTCATCAGATAAGAAGTCACAAGAAAATGGTAACAAGACGCCAAAAACTCCAAGCAACCCCAGGCGAGCAAAACGACCGTTGAACTTCTCCACAAATGAAGCAAGTGCCAAACGAGCGAGACATTTGAGTATTTCGAAATCTGTGTCGAGATTAGCGGATACGCCTGGGACGCCCAACCCACGTGCCTCAGGCAGAACTCCACGGAGAACGCCAAAGAATGCCATGGAAGACGAACAACACCATATGCGGTAAATATTTTCTACTGCAGCCAACGACGTGGCCCTGTCATTTGTCCAAAACGACCAGGGTGGCAGCTGGTACACGGTTACACAAGGCCTTGTTTGACCGCAATTGCAATCGGCAGCAAGAACTGGTTTTAACTGCTACTGAAACTAAGATACGTGTAAGATTCAACCTTGATGAGTAGTTACATGTAGCTGGCTTTGGCGATCGCCCTGCAGACTTTAGCTCATAAAATGTATTTGAATACAACTTGAGAAACCTTTACTTGAGAAACGCGAGTCATCTCTATCATTTTTTGATTACAGTGAGAAACTTGAATCATGGCTGAAGGCGCATGGCAAGACCCCTGAACGACATCGCCACGCCACTTGTTACCACGGTGCTTGTGAAGAGCCCTGGAGGGATCCGGTTCAGTTAGCAAGTCCTGGATTGGACGAGTGTCAGCTGGCCAGGCAGGTAAGAGTAAAAATGAGAACCTGTATTCTGATCAAACCCTTAGGACTAGGAGGTTGCGCTGTGATTCATTATGTATGTAGCTTGTTACCATGGTTCATGCAAAGAGGCCTAGAGAAACCCAGATCAGTTTGGATATTGACCCAAGCAAGTTTGTCCCAAATAGAGAGGTTCTACTGTATATTCCTGTTATTGTTTTCTCCAGAAAACCGTGCTTGATCATGAGGATATAGCGAGGGAGGTGAAGAAACATATTGGGACATGCATGGAAAAATATCAAGAGGTGAGTTGTTCTTCTTAAAAATTATCAAGGATAAAATTGTACAATGGTAGCCAAGATGGAGACCATCGGCTTCGTCACGTTCCTCGGCATTTTTCCGTCCTAGAACTACAGTCTTCAAATGTACACAATGTATAGATGAATCT